>NC_041384.1:70322754-70441834 GCF_002162155.2 Triticum dicoccoides | reverse complement strand
GTTAAAAAACCACTCCGAGTGGAGAGCAAACCTCCCACTCGGGGGCTTAGCTGCGACCCCGTACTTGCCTAAGTTTCAAAAACACTCCGAGTGGAGAGCAGTCCTCTCCCTTGGGGGCTTAGCCGCGAACCTGATTCGCCTAAGTTAAAAAACCACTCCGGGTGGAGAGCAATCCTCCCACTCGGGGGCTTAGCTGCGACCCCGTACTCGCCTAAGTTAAAAAACCACTCTGAGTGGAGAGCAATCCTCCCACTCGAGGGCTTAGCTGCGATCTCGTACTCGCCTAAGTTATGAAACACTCTGAGTGGAGAGCAATCCTCCCACTCGGGAACTTAGCCGTGAATCCGATTCGCCTAAGTTACCAAAATACTCGGGGGTGCCTCACAAGTACAACGTCCGCTCCATCCCGATCCGCAAGGACGATGAGGTGCAGGTCATATGCAAAACCTAGCGCTCGTGTCCGTGGCCCTCTTGTTGGAGCTACGTCACAACTACAACGTCCGCTCCATCCCGATCCACAAGGATGATGAGGTGCAGGTCATGTGCAACACCTAGCGCTCGTGTCCGTGGCCCTCTTGTTGGAGCTACGTCACAAATACGACGTCTGCTCCATCCCGATCCGCAAGGACGAGGAGGAGTAGGTTGTGTGCGGCCCCTGGTGCTCATGTCCGCGGCCCTCTCTCGTCGGAGCTGCATCACAAGTACGATGACTATTTCGAGTGAAGAATCAAGCTTCACTCGGAGTTAAGAGATCTGAAAGTGGTAAAGACAGAACAACCATATTCAAAGAAAAACCAAGTTCGGATAAATCCAGCAAGGTTCAGAACCACGAACGGAAGTACTCGGGCGTCAGGCCCGAAGGAGTTTAAGGTTACAAAATCACTCGGCATTCCGAGGCAACTTAAAGTGAGGCTTAAAGTTTGTTCACTCGGCAGGAGGAGGGCTAGCTGGCTCGACAAACTCGTCCAGGTCGATTCCATCAGCAATACGAGTGGCAACGTCGATGAGGGTCTCCATGAAGGACTGGAATTGAAGCTTCTTGGTATTGGCGACCTTGGGTGCAGCCAGCTTCTCCTCTCTAAACTTCTTTGCAATGGACACGAACCAAAGACAGAGCCATGTTGGCGCCGCAGCGAGCTGAGGACTTCCACGCCTGCACTCGACGAGGGATTTCATTGAGCCGAGTCATCAAAGACTCGAGGTCATTCTAGAATGTCACTCCTGGCCAGAGCTTTGTGTTAATCCGTGATACCGCCACCTTCAGTCGAGCAAGCTAGTTCATGACGCTGGCAAGGCGAGATTCTAGTCGCAGCACATTCATCGAGCTTCATCTTTGACGGGGGAGTTAATGGGGTCCAGATCCGTCTCAATCCGCCCAGTCTCTTCCTCGAAGTTTTGACATAATTCTGCACACACGGAAAAATGGCGAGTCAACAGTTGTATAGTGAGTCGATAGTTGTTAATCACTCGGACAAAGGAAAGTACCTTCAAGCATCAGGAACATCTTCTTGGCGAGTCCTCCCAGATAAGCCTCCAGCTCGTCCCTCTTCTGAGTGAGATCTCCGACCTTGTCAGACAGGGCTATCTTGTCCTTCTTCATCTGCACAACTTCTTTGTTGGCCTCGTTAATGGCAGTCTTCAACTTGGCGTATTCTTCTTCCAACTTGCTGACTGAAGCTAGCTTCTTGTCAGCAAGTTCAGTTTTCTCCTGCGTCGTCTTCTGCGCTGCAGCAAGGTCGAGGTCCTTCTTCTCCAGAGCCTACTTCATTTTGTCTAAAGAAATAACATTCTTCAGACGAGCTTGGAGTTGCCGATTTTCACTATGCACATCTGTTCGAGTGGAGTCACTCGTTTTAAGGATTGAAAAGAAAGGATGACAAGGTTAACAGTCGACAGAGTTGTTACCTCTCATGATGGCTGCTTAGTCTTGGGCCTTATTCAGGTTCTCCTTAGCCAGTTCCAGATCAAGGCTGAGCTGAATCTGCTTCTTCTCCAAGTCAGCGAACTGGGCCCCGAGCTCACAAAATTTCTGCAGTCAGCGGACAGTTAGTCGACAGGAACAAAGATTGATTGCTTTGGAGCGATAAAATACAAGTTCAAGTCGTAACGGCAAAAAGAGTTCTAAGACTACTGCCGAATCAAACATTCAACAGTAGTCTCAGGGACTACACCCAGTGGGTGCACTTGGCGTGCCCCCACTGGTTCGACTTTCCACTTGACATGGTCCGTCTAGTAAAAAACGACAACACTTATTCTGAGACCACCGCTGACTGCCTGCAGTCGACCGTGGTCTCGGGGACTACACCCAATGGGTGCACTCGACGTGCCCCCACTGGTTTGGATCCCACTCGGCACGACCTGTCTGGCCGAGTGGAAGAACTGTAAAGCGACATTTGACAAAGACCCCCGCCGAATTAAGCATTCGACAGCGGCCTCGGGGACTTCACCCAGTGGGTGCACTCTGCGTGCCCCCACTATTTCAAGGATACACTCGACGCGACCTGGTCGGCTCAAGTGGAAGGACTATTCAGCAAAAGCTAAAATACCCAGTTGGTGAACGGGTGTAAAGTGCAGACACATGATAGATGCACATTAGAGGTTTCAAAACGCTCATCCACACACATCTTACGAATAATAAAGCAACAATTTTCAAGTGCATCAAAGCAAGGGTCAAGTTAAAGACCAGTCGGAAATCAACTAACCTGGACGTTGGCCTCGAGAGCTGAGCTAGCATCATAAGCAGCCAGGCTGGCCTCGTGCACCTTCTTCATGTGCTCCATCATAAGGCCTACTTGGCGTATAGCTTCCTTAGCAGCGCTTACCTGGTCCTCTGGGACATGATGGGTAATGAAGAGCGGAGATGGAGGAATAGTCGAGTCAGCCAGAGGATCTGAGGCATGGAGTTGTATGGATGGGGCAAGGACTTGGGCGGTCGACGCTGAAGGCCGATCAGTCGACACACGGTGGGCAAAAGAAACGGAAGCTCGAGTTCGATCTCCGGATTGCTGAGTCACTTGTTCTGGCGCTAATGTCGACTGAGGCACCTTGCTGGCAAGCACCCTCCTGCTTGAAGTCCTGCCTTTTCTTCCTGTGGTCTTCTGAGGCACATCTTCGTCATCGTCTGGAAGTTCAATGACATTCGATGGTGCTGCAAATGACTCGACTGTAAGAGTTCGGTCGACTGACGATGCAATCGACAAAATGAAAGCAAGATCATAGAAGTTGTACCCGCTTTGGAGGTGGCCGCATCTGCAGTCTCCTCATCATCCTACTCCTTGTCAATGTCCATAGACGTCCCAGAAGTGGCCGCACTAGAAATTCCCAAAACTCACTCGATCAGGCAACGGATGAGTCGACGAGGGTATTAAAGGTGAATAAGAGAAGCAAAATACTTATGCAGAAGTGATGGGAACATCCACCTTGATCTTGGGCAAGGTCTTCCGAGGCTTTGAAGGGGCAGTCTTGAGCTGCTTGGCGGCCTTTTCAATCGGCTCCGGAGACGAGGTCCGAATGCGTTTCTGCACTTGTGCGCTTGGAGGACCTGCCTTGCCTTGCCTGCCCGCAGGGTCTTGAGATTGTTTGGATCGATGTTCTGAGCGAGGTGGGGAGTCGACTTCCTCACCACTGCCTGAGTCGTCACTGTCACCTTCATGGTCGTCGGGGGATTGCCAATCGCCGCTCTCATATGTGCTCTCTGTTCCCTCCTGGACTTGCTCCCTGTTCGGCATCGAGTACATCTCAGTATAAATCTGCAAAGCAAGAAATTAAATAGGTGTCAATCAGATTCAAGGACAGTCAAGAACTAGAATAAAAATACACTCGTAAACAAAGGTCAGACCTTGTCTGGCTCATTTTCGGCGTCGAATGATGCAACCCTCCTAGACCCCCTGGGGTTGTCCTTGTTTCCAGTGATGCTCCACAGCCACTGCTCCACCGCCTCCTTGGCGACTTCCTCTGGTTCTACCCGAGAGGTGTCGTTAGGGCCTAAGTACATCCACATCGGATGATCGAGAGATTGAACAGGTTGGATGCATCTGCTGAGAAACACTTCCAACAAATTCATGCCATCACGGACCAGTTGGACTACCCGATCGACTAGCATAGACACCTCTCCCTTCTCTACTGGAGTCACAATCAGCGAAGAGGGTTGGCTGACTCGATGCATGGTGAAGGGGGGAAGACCGGTCGACTGACCAGGAGTCAGAACGTCTTGGCAATAGAACCAGGTCGACTGCCACCCCCTAACTGAATCGGGAAGAGTCATAGCTGGAAAAGTACTACTACCCCTCGTCTGAATTCCTAAGCCCCCACACATTTGGATCATGTGCGTCTTTTCGTCATTCGGATTTGCCTTCTTCACAGTCTGAGAGCGGCAAGTAAAAATGTGCTTGAACAAGCCCCAATGTGGTCGACAACCCAAGAAGTTTTCGCACAGAGAGATGTATGCAGCGAGGTATGTGACTGTGTTGGGGGATAAGTGATGAAGTTGAGCACCAAAAAAGTTCAAGAAACCCCAAAAAAAGGATGTGGAGGCAGACTGAAACCGTGGTCGACATGAGTGGCAAGGAGGACACACTCACCCTCCTACGGCTGAGGCTCGGTCTCGTTCCCCGGTAACCTCCAAGACCCGTGGGCCATAAAGCCTCCACTGGCCAGATCCTCCAACTCTTCCTTCTAGATCGTGGATCGAATCTGGTCCCCCTGGATCCAACCAGGCGGCAAACCGGACCTTGACAAGGACCCCCGACTCGTCTTCTTGACCTTCACTGCCACCGCCTTCTTGCGCTCTAGAACTGCTGTCTTGTCCTTGCTCATGGTGACGGAGTGCTCGTGGGCGAACGGAGACGACGAAGGTGGCGGAGAGCATGGTGGAGAAGCAGGGAAAGAAGGGGAGGATGGAGACGCACTATGCTTTGCATCGGCCCAAGCGCTATTTATGAGCCCACTTCCAAGTGGCTAACGAGTGGGCCCAAGCGATCCAATCATATCCCGCGACAGGCGCTCGCCCAATACGTGGCGGAAAAGGTGGCACGAAGATTGAGGTGCCCTCATCTATCCACTCTATTTACTGCGGCACGCTCCATCCCGTGCGCTTCCCTGAAATTTCGAATCCCGTGAGATCCGGGGACCGCAGGGGAACCAATAGCGCTGAAGATTTTGTACCATATCAACACTCAAAGTTTATCAGTTTAGTTCACTCGGCGACCTCTAAATCGATCGAGGCAACTGAAATAAGATCGAAGCTCCAACATGATTCACAGACTCAGATGAAATACATCCGAAGTAGGGAATCGAGTCAGAATCAACTTCAGCTATTTCTTCACTCGGACCGCTAATGACGATGACATGTACCTAGGGTAGGGTCATAGCCTGACCTAGATGCCTTACCCAAGGACACTTCCCTAGAGTCAAAGACATTCAAAATACAACAAAAGAAACTGACTGAGTTCACCAAGGAGTGCAATCCACTCGACTGTTGGGGAACATAGTAATAATTCAAAATTTTCCTACGTGTCACCAAGATCAATCTAGGAGATACTAGCAACGAGAGAGAGGGAGTGCATCTTCATACCCTTGAAGATCGCTAAGCGGAAGCGTTACAAGAACGCGGTTGATGGAGTCGTACTCGCTGTGATTCAAATCGCAGAAGATCCGATCCAAGCGCCGAACGGACGCCGCCTCCACGTTCAACACATGTGCAGCCCGGGGATGTCTCCTCCTTGTTGATCCAGCAAGGGGAGAGGAGAAGTTAAGGGAGAGCTCCGACAGCATGACGACATGGTGGTGGAGCTTGTGGTTCTCCAGCAGGGCTTCGCCAAGAACTACGGAGGAGGAGGAGGTGTTGGAGGAGGGAGGGGCTGCGCCAGGGAAGGGGTGCGGCTGCCCTCTCTCTCCCTCACTATATAGAGGGGGAATGGGGGAGGAGGAGGCGCCCTAGGGTTTCCCTTGGGGAGGGGCGGCGGCCACAGGGGAAACCCTAGATGGGTTTGGGCGCCCCCACCCCTAGGAAACTTGCCCCCCAAGCTGGGAGGGGCAGTTGCCCTAGGGGATGCGCCCCCACCTCTCCAGGTTATGTGAGATGGGGTGGGAGGGGCGCATAGCCCCTTAGTGGGCTGATGTGCCCCTCCCCTTGGCCCATAAGGCCCCCCAACGCTTGCTGGGACCTCCGAAACTCCTTTTGGTCACGCTGGTTGTCACCCGGTACTCCCAGAACAATTCTGGACTCCAATACCCATCGTCCAAAATATTGATCTTCACCTCCGGACCATTCTAGTGTTCCTCGTCACATCCGGGATCTCATCTGGGACTCCGAATAACCTTCAGTAACCACATACTATTTCCCATAACAACTCTAGTGTCACCGAACCTTAAGTGTGTAGACCCTACGGGTTCGGGAACCATGCAGACATGACCGAGACACCTCTTTGACAAATAACCAACAACGGGATCTGGCTACCCATGTTGGCTCCCACATGTTCCACAATGATCTCATCGGATGAACCACGATGTCGGGGATTCAATCAATCCCGTATACAATCCTCTTTGTCCATCGGTATGTTACTTGCCCGAGATTTGATCATCGGTATCCCCTTACCTCGTTCAATCTCGTTACCGGAAAGTATCTTTACTCGTTCCGTAACGCATGATCATGTGGCTAACTCCTTAGTCATATTGAGCTCATTATGATGATGCATTACCGAGTGGGCCCAGAGATACCTCTTTGTCACACGGAGTGAAAAATCCCGGTCTCGATTCGTGCCAACCCAACAGACACTTTTGGAGATACCTGTAGTGCACCTTTATAGTCACCCAGTTACGTTGTGACGTTTGATACACCCAAAGCACTCCTACGATATCCGGGAGTTGCACAATCTCATGGTCTAAGGAAATGATTCTTGACATTAAAAAAGCTCTAGCGAACGAACTACACGATCTTGTGCTATGCTTAGGATTGGGTCTTGTCCATCACATCATTCTCCTAATGATGTGATCCCGTTATCAACGACATCCAATGTCCATGGTCAGGAAACCACAACCATCTATTGATCAACGAGCTAGTCAACTAGAGGCTCAATAGGGACATGTTGTGGTCTATGTATTCACACATGTATTACGGTTTCCGGTTAATACAATTATAGCATGAACAATAGACAATTATTACGAACAAGGAAATATAATAATAACCATTTTACTATTGCATCTAGGGCATATTCCCAACAGTCTCCCACTTGCACTAGAGTCAATAATCTAGTTCACATCGCCATGTGATTAACACTCATAGTTCACATCGCCATGTGACTAACACCCAAAGAGTTTTCTAGAGTCAACAATCTAGTTCACATCACCATGTGATTAACACTCAATGAGTTCTAGGGTTTGGTCATGTTATGCTTGCGAGAGAGGTTTTAGTCAATGGGTCTGCAACATTCAGATCTGTGTGTTCTTCACAAATCTCTATTTCATATTGTAGATGTTGCTACTATGCTCCACTTGGAGCTATTACAAATGGTTGCTCCACTATACGTATCCGGTTTGCTACTCAGAGTTATCCGGATAGGTGTTAAAGCTTGCATCGACGTAACCCTTTACGCCGAACTCTTCATCACCTCCATAATCGAGAAACATTTCCTTATTCCTAAGGACAATTTTGACCACATTCCAATGATCCACTCCTGGATTACTCTTATACCCCCTTACCAGACACGTGGCAAGGCACATCGCGGTACACATCATGGCATATCGTATAGAGCCTATGGCTAAGGCATAGGGGATGACTTTCGTCCTTTCTCTTTCTTCTGCCGTGGTCGAGCTTCAAGTCTTAACTTCACACCTTACAACTCAGGCAAGAACACCTTCTTTGATTGATCCATCTTGAACTCCTTCAAGATCATGTCAAGGTATGTGCTCTGTGAAAGTCTTATCAGGTGTCTTGATCTATCTCTATAGATCTTGATACCCGATATGTAAACAGTTTTGCCCAGGTCTTCCTTTGAAAGACTCCATTCAAACAACCCTTTATGCTTTCCAGAAATTCCACATCATTTCCGATCATCAATATGTCATCCACATATACTTATCAAAAATGTTGTAGTGCTCCCACTCACTTTCATGCAAATACAAGTTTATTGCAAACTTTGTATGAACCCAAAAGCTTTGATCACCTCATCAAAGCGTATGTTCCAACTCCGAGATGCTTGCTCCAGTTCACAGAAGGATCGCTGGAGTTTGCATACCTTTTAGCATCCTTAGGATCGACAAAACCTTCTGGTTGTATCACATACAGCCTTTCCTCATGGAAACCATCAAGGGAACTTTGTTTTAACATCCATCTGCCAGATTTCGTAAATGAAAATGCAGCAACTGCTAACATAATTCTAACAGACTTTAGCATCACTATGATTGAGAAGGTCTCATCACAGTTAACTCCTTGAACTTGTCAGAAACTTCTTTGAGACAAGTCGAGCTTCATAAATGGTGATATTACCATCAACGTCTGTCTTCTTCTTAAAGATCCATTTATTCTCAATGGCTTGCCGATCATCGGGCAAGTCCACCAAAGTCCATACTTTGTTCTTATACATGGATCCTATCTCGGATTTCATGGATCCTAGCCATTTGTTGGAATCAGGGCCCACCATCGCTTCTCCATAGCTCATAGGTTCAGTGTTGTCCAACAACATGACCTTTAAGACAGGGTTACCACTCAGAAGTTGCATACACCCTTGTCGACCTATGAGGTTCGATACTAACTTGATTTGAAGCTCCATGATCATCATCATTAGCTTTCTCTTCAACTGACGTAGGTGCCACAGAAACATCTTTCTGTGCTGCGCAACTCTCTGGTTGAAGTGAAGGTTCAACAACCTCATCAAGTTCTATCTTCCTCCCACTCAATTATTTCGAGAGAAACTCTTTCTCGAGAAAGGTCATGTTCTTAGCGACAAACACTTTGCCCTCAGATCTGAGATAGAAGGTATACCCAATTGTCTTCTTTGGGTATTCTATGGAGACACAATTGTCCACTTTGGGTTCGAGCTTTTCTGGTTGAAGCCTTTCAACATAAGCATCGCCATCCCAAACTTTAAGAAACGACAACGTAGGTTTCTTGCCAAACCAAAGTTCACACAGTGTCGTCTCCACGGACTTAGATGGTGCCCTATTTAAAGTGAATGTAATTGTCTCTAATGCATAACCCCAAAATGATAGCGGTAGATCGGTAAGAGACATCATAGATCGCACCATATCCAATAGGGTGCGATTACGACGTTCGGACACACCATTACGCTATGGTGTTCTAGGTGGCGTCAACTGTGAAACGATTCCACCTTGTCTTTAGTGATTGCCAAACTCATAACTCAGATACTCTCCAATTGATCAGATCATAGGAACTTGATCTTCTTGTTATGATGATTCTCAACTTCACTCTGAAATTGCTAGAATTTTTCAAACGTTTTAGACTTATGTTTCATTAAGTAAATATACCCATATCTACTCAATTCATCGGTGAAGGTGAGAAAATAACGATATCCACTGCGTGCGTCAACACTCATCGGACCGCACACATCAGCATGTGTGATTTCCAACAAGTCACTTGCCCGTTCCATTGTTCCAGAAAATGGGGTTTTAGTCATCTCGCCCATGAGGCATCACTACTAGGGAAAACCCTAGTAGTAGCGCGGGTTTTGAGGCTAGCAGCAGCGCGGGCTGATGTCTACCACACAACCTTCTTCTTGTAGACGTTGTTGGGCCTCTAAGTGCAGAGGTTTGTAGGACAGTAGCAAATTTCCCTCAAGTGGATGACCTAAGGTTTATCAATCCGTGGGAGGCGTAGGATGAAGATGGTCTCTCTCGAGCAACCCTGCAACCAAATAACAAAGAGTCTCTTGTGTCCCCAACACACCCAATACAATGGTAAATTGTATAGGTGCACTAGTTCGGCGAAGAGATGGTGATACAAGCGGTATATGGATGGTAGATAATAGTTTTTGTAATCTGAAAATATAAAAACAGCAAGGTAACTAATGATAAAAGTGAGCGTAAACAGTATTGCAATGTGTTGAAACAAGGCCTAGGGTTCATACTTTCGCTAGTGTAAGTTCCCTCAACAATACTAACATAATTGGATCACATAACCATCCCTCAACATGCAACAAAGAGTCACTCCAAAGTCACTAATAGCGGAGAACGAACGAAGAGATTATGGTAGGGTACGAAACCACCTCAAAGTTATTCTTTCCAATCAATCCGTTGGGCTATTCCTATAAGTGTCACAAACAGCCCTAGAGTTCGTACTAGAATAACACCTTAAGACACAAATCAACCAAAACCCTAATGTCACCTAGATACTCCAATGTCACCTCAAGTATCCGTGGGTATGATTATACGATATGCATCACACAATCTCAGATTCATCTATTCAACCAACAGAAAGGACCTCCAAGAGTGCCCCAAAGTTCCTACCGGAGAATCACGACGAGAACGTGTGCCAACCCCTATGCATAGGTTCATGGGCGGAACCCGCAAGTTGATCACCAAAACATACATCAAGTGAATCACGTGATATCCCATTGTCACCACAGATATCCACGGCAAGACATACATCAAGTGTTCCCAAATCTTTAAAGACTCAATCCGATAAGATAACTTCAAAGGGGAAACTCAATTCATTACAAGAGAGTAGAGGGGGGAAGAAACATCATAGGATCCAAATATAATATCAAAGCTCGCGATACATCAAGATCGTATCATCTCAAGAACACGAGAGAGAGAGATCAAACACATAGCTACTGGTACATAACCTCAGCCCCGAGGGAGAACTACTCCCTCCTCGTCATGGAGAGCACCAGGATGATGAAGATGGCCACCGAAGAGGGATTGCCCCCTCTGGAAGGGTGCCGGAACGGGTCTAGATTGGTTTTCGGTGGCTACGGAGGCTTCTGGCGGCGGAACTCCCGACCTATTCTCGGTTCAGGAAGTTTTAGGGTACGACGATATATATGGGTGCAGGAAGTACGTCGGAGGAGCCACGGGGGCCCCATGAGGCAGGGGGTGCGCCCTAGGGGGGTGGGCACCCCCCCACCCTCGTGGGCAGCCAGTGTCTCCCCTTACGTGCACTCCAAGTTTCCTGGGTTGCTTTCCTTCCAAAAATAACTTCTCCAGTTGATTTTGTTCCGTTTCGACTTCGTTTGATATTCCTTTTCTTCGAAACACTAAAATAGGCAAAAAACAGCAAATCTGGGCTGGGCCTCCGGTTGATAGGTTAGTCTCAAAAGTAATATAAAAGTGGAAAATAAAGCCCAATATTGCCCAAAACGGTAGATAATATAGCATGGAGCAATCAAAAATTATAGATACATTGGAGACGTATCAAGCATCCCCAAGCTTAATTCCTGCTCGTCCTCGAGTAGGTAAATGATAAAAAGATAATTTTTGATGTGGAATGCTAGTTGGCATAATTTCAATGTAATTCTTCCTACTTGTGATATGAATATTCAGATCCGAAAGATTCAAGACAAAAGTTTAATATTGACATAAAAATAATAATACTTCAAGCATACTAACTAAGCAATTATGTCTTCTCAAAATAACATGGCCAAAGAAAGCTATCCCTACAAAATCATATAGTCTAGCTATGCTCTATCTTCACCACACAAAATATTTAAATCATGCACAACCCCGATGACAAGCCAAGCAATTGTTTCATACTTTTGATGTTCTCAAACTTTTTCAATCTTCATGCAATACATGAGCGTGAGCCATGGATATAGCACTATAGGTGGAATAGAGTGGTGGTTGTGGAGAAGACAAAAAGGAGAAGATAGTCTCACATCAAATCGGCATATCAACGGGCTATGAAGATGCCCATCAATAGATATCAATGTGAGTGAGTAGGGATTGCCATGCAATGGATGCACTAGAGCTATAAGTATATGAAAGCTCAACAAAAGAAACTAGTGGGTGTGCATCCAACTCGCTTGCTCACGAAGACCTAGGGCATTTTGAGGAAGCCCATCATTGGAATATACAAGCCAAGTTCTATAATGAAAGATTCCCACTAGTATATGAAAGTGACAACATAGGAGACTCTCTATCATGAAGATCATGGTGCTACTTTGAGGCACAAGTGTGGTAAAAGGATAGTAGCATTGTCCCCTTTTTTTGGCCTTTATATTTTTTGGCCTTTCTTCTTTTTATGGCCTTTCTCTTTTTTGGGGACAATGCTCTATTGAATGATGATCATCACACTTCTACTTATTTACAACTCAATGATACAACTCGATACTAGAACAAAGTATGACTCTATATGAATGCCTCCGGTGATGTACCGGGATATGCGATGAATCAAGAGTGACAAGTATGAAAGAATCATGAACAGTGGCTTTGCCACAAATACTATGTCAACTACATGATCATGCTAAGCAATATGAAAATGATGAATGTGTCATGATGAACGTAATGGTGGAAAGTTGCATGGCAATATATCTTGGAATGGCTATGGAAATGCCATAATAGGTAGGTATGGTGGCTGTTTTGAGGAAGGTATATGGTGGGTGTATGGTACCGGCGAAAGTTGCGCGGTACTAGAGAGGCTAGCAATGGTGGAAGGGTGAGAGTGCGTATAATCCATGGACTCAACATTAGTCATAAAGAACTCACATACTTATTGCAAAAATCTATTAGTTATCGAAACAAAGTACTACGTGCATGCTCCTAGGGGGATAGATTGGTAGGAAAAGACCATCGCTCGTCCCCGACCGCCACTCATAAGGAAGACAATCAATAAATAAATCATGCTCCGACTTGATCACATAACGGTTCACCATACGTGCATGCTACGGGAATCACAAACTTCCACACAAGTATTTCTCAAATTCATAACCACCCAACTAGCATGACTCTAATATCACCATCCTCATATCTCAAAACAATTATCAAGCATCAAACTTCTCATAGTATTCAACACACTCATAAGAAAGTTTTATTATTCTTGAATACCTAGCATATTAGGATTTTAAGAAAATTACCATGCTATTTAAGACTCTCAGAATGATATAAGTGAAGCATGAGAGCTCATCTATTTCTTCAAAATAAAACTACCACCATGCTCTAAAAGATATAAGTGAAGCACTAGAGCAAATGACAAACTACTCCGAAAGATATAAGTGAAGATCAATGAGTAGTCGAATAATTATGCAACTACATGAAGACTCTCTAACATTTAATAATTTCAGATCTTGGTATTCTATTCAAACAGCAAAGCAAAATAAATTGACGCTCCAAGCAAAATACATATCATGTGGCGAATAAAAATATAGCTCCAAGTAAAGTTACCGATGAACGAAGACGAAGGAGGGGATGCCTTCCGGGGCATACCCAAGCTTAGGCTCTTGGTTGTCCTTAAATATTACCTTGGGTTTCCTTGGGCATCCCCAATATTAGGCTCTTACCACTCCTTGTTCCATAGTCCATCGAATCCTTACCCAAAACTTGAAAACTTCACAACACAAAACTTAAAGTAGAAAACTCGTAAGCTCTGTTAGTATAAGAAAATAAATCACCACTTCAAGGTACTGTAATGAAATCATTCTTTATTTATATTGGTGTTAAACCTACTGTATTCCAACTTCTTTATGGTTTATAAACTATTTTACTAGCCATAGATTCATCAAAATAAGTAAATAACACATCGAAAACAGAATCTGTCAAAAACAGAACAGTCTGTAGTAATCTGGATCAAACGTATACTTATGGAACTCATACAATTCTCAAATAAATTGACGGACCTGAGTAACTTATCTATTTATCATCTGCAAAAAGAATTAACTAAATATCACTCTCCAAATAAAAATGGCAGCAATTCTCGTGAGCGCTAAAGTTTCTGTTTTTGACAGCATGATCAACAAGACTTTCCCCAAGTCTTCCCAAAGGTTCTACTTGGCACAAACACTAATTAAAAGCATAAAACAACATCTAAACAGAGGCTAGATGAATTATTTATTACTAAACAGTAGCAAAAATCAAGGAATAAAAATAAAATTGGGTTGCCTCCCAACAAGCGCTATCGTTTAATGCCCCTAGCTAGGCACGATGATTTCAATGATGCTCATATAAAAGATAAGAATTGTAACATAAAGAGAGCATCATGAAGAATATGAATAGAACATTTAAGTCTAACATACTTCCTATGCATAGGGATTTTGTGAGCAAACAACTTATGGGAACAATAATCAACTAGCATAGGAAGGCAAAACAAGCATAACTTCAAGATTTTAAGCACATAGAGAGGAAACTTGATATTATTGCAATTCCTACAAGCATATGTTCCTCCCTCATAATAATTTTCAGTAGCATAATGAATGAATTCATCAATATAACCAGCACCTAAAGCATTCTTTTCATGATCTATAAGCATAGAATTTTTACTACTCTCCACATAAGCAAATTTCTTCTCAATCGGAATAGTGGGAGTATCATAAGAGACTTGAATACTATAAATTGTTTCCACATTAAAAGAGTAATGTTCAGAGAAAGGGTACTCATAATCATGACAAGTTTTATAAATATAATCATCACTACTATTTATAGCATAAGTTTCATCACAATAATCATCATAAGTAGCAACTTTGTTCTTATCATAACAACTTTGCATATCAAAACTTGGAAGACTAAAAATATCATCATTAATAAACATAGCATCCCCAAGCTTGGGACAAACATTAATTGCAGCAAATATATTCTCAAAAACATCATCTTCATCAACCATAGCATCCCCAAGCTTGGGCCTTTTCCTATCATAAGCATAATCACTCTCATCATTAATTGTATGAATAGCACCAATAGTATAGCAATTATCATATTCTTCCAAGCAAGTGCCAAAAAGATTTTCAAGATCATAAGAAGTATCATTATCTTCCACAATTATATTTTCATGAGGCACAATAGTAATAGGAGCAGCATTATTTGGAAGAGATATCTTTTTACCTCTCTTCCTTTTTCTTTTCTTCTTCTTCACCACATCATGTGTGGGTTCAATCCTCTTTTTGGAGCTCCTTATTAATGAGATTGGTTGAATAGGAGGCTCTTCCTCGTTACCTGATTCATCATAAGAAATAATAGGAGGGTATTGGGAAGTCTCTTCCCTTTTATTAGTATTCTCTTCATCTTCTATTTGTTTTCTTTTCTTTATGTAGTTGGCAATATAAGGATTTTTAATACAATTCACCGCACAATACATATAAATTTCCTCTAGATCAAAATGAAGAACTCTATCAAGATTAAATTTTGGAATACCCTCAGTTATACGTTTCATTTCTTCATAACCCAAAAGAAGGCTAAGCTCTTTATGATGCTCAAGGGTAATCAAATTATCACAATGTTTGGACACGACTTGATCATGACACAAATAGCATTGGAGCTTTAAATGACCATGTTCATTGCAAAGTTCACAAGGGGCGCGAAAAATATTGAATTTTTCAGCACAATCATCAAGACTTTCTTGCAACAATTTAGTTTCTAAGTACTTATGCCTCCTGCAATATCTGTCTTCCCTATTTGGTGTGTACTCACAAACCCAATGTACTCCACAAAAATTGACATGTTTATAGGAGACATTTTCATCATAACTAGTGCAATCATCATTAGTGTCATGGATATTCAAAGAATTCGTACTAACAACATTGCAATCATGCTCATCATTCACATATTTTATGCCAAGCATTCTATGTAATTCTTCTTCTAGCATTTGAGCACAATTTTCCTTTCCATCATACTTACGAAAAATATTAAAAAGGTGAAGCGTATGAGACAAACTCAATTCCATTTTTTTGTAGTTTTCTTTCATAAACTAAACTAGTGATAAAACAAGAAACTAAAAGACTCGATTGCAAGATCTAAAGATATACCTTCAAGCACTCACCTCCCCGGCAACAGCGCCAGAAAATAGCTTGATGTCTACTACACAACCTTCTTCTTGTAGACGTTGTTGGGCCTCCAAGTGCAGAGGTTTGTAGGACAGTAGCAAATTTCCCTCAAGTGGATGACCTAAGGTTTATCAATCCATGAGAGGCGTAGGATGAAAATGGTCTCTCTCGAGCGACCCTGCAACCAAATAACAAAGAGTCTCTTGTGTCCCCAACACACCCAATACAATGGTAAATTGTATAGGTGCACTAGTTCGGCGAAGAGATGGTGATACAAGCGGTATATGGATGGTAGATAATAGTTTTTGTAATCTGAAAATATAAAAACAGCAAGGTAACTAATGATAAAAGTGAGTGCAAACGGTATTGCAATGTGTTGAAACAAGGCCTAGGGTTCATACTTTCGCTAGTGTAAGTTCCCTCAACAATACTAACATAATTGGATCACATAACCATCCATCAACATGCAAAAAAGAGTCACTCCAAAGTCACTAATAGCGGAGAACGAACGAAGAGATTATGGTAGGGTACGAAACCACCTCAAAGTTATTCTTTCCAATCAATCCGTTGGGCTATTCCTATAAGTGTCACAAACAGCCCTAGAGTTCGTACTAGAATAACACCTTAAGACACAAATCAACCAAAACTCTAATGTCACCTAGATACTCCAATGTCACCTCAAGTATCCGTGGGTATGATTATACGATATGCATCACACAATCTCAGATTCATCTATTCAACCAACACAAAGGACCTCCAAGAGTGCCCCAAAGTTCCTACCGGAGAATCACGACGAGAACGTGTGCCAACCCCTATGCATAGGTTCATGGGCGGAACCCGCAAGTTGATCACCAAAACATACATCAAGTGAATCACGTGATATCCCATTGTCACCACAGATATCCACAGCAAGACATACATCAAGTGTTCTCAAATCTTTAAAACTCAATCCGATAAGATAACTTCAAAGGGGAAACTCAATTCATTACAAGAGAGTAGAGGGGGGAAGAAACATCATAGGATCCAAATATAATAGCAAAGCTCTTGATACATCAAGATCGTATCATCTCAAGAACACGAGAGAGAGAGAGAGAGAGATCAAACACATAGCTACTGATACATAGCCTCAGCCCAGAGGGAGAACTACTCCCTCCTTGTCATGAAGAGCACCGGGATGATGAAGATGGCCACCGGAGAGGGATTGCCCCCTCCGGCAGGGTGCCGGAACGGGTCTAGATTGGTTTTCGGTGGCTACGGAGGCTTCTGGTGGCGGAACTCCCGATCTATTCTCGGTTATGGAAGTTTTAGGGTACGACGATATATATGGGTGCAGGAAATACATCGGAGGAGCCACGGGGGCCCCACGAGGCAGGGGGTCGCGCCCTAGGGGGGTGGGCGCCCCCCCACCCTCGTGGGCAGCCCGTGTCTCCCCTGACGTGCACTCCAAGTTCCCTAGGTTGCTTTCCTTCCAAAAATAACTTCTCCTGTTGATTTCGTTCCGTTTCGACTTCGTTTGATATTCCTTTTCTTCGAAACACTAAAATAGGCAAAAAAACAACAAATCTGGGCTGGGCCTCCGGTTAATAGGTTAGTCCCAAAAGTAATATAAAAGTGGAAAATAAAGCCCAATATTGCCCAAAACAGTAGATAATATAGCATGGAGCAATCAAAAATTATAGATACGTTGGAGACGTATCACGGGCAGCCGCGCTACTACTATGGCGTTACAACTAACTGTTAGTAGTAGCGCGGTCCGCACCCGCGCTACTACTGTTGACTATATCAGCAGCGCTTTTCTGGAATGCACTACTATTACTTAGCTCTAGCGATTTCCTAGCCCCTCGCTACTACTAGATCTTTCATCATTTTCCCCGCTTCCTACCCCATTTCGGTTTTAATAAACTGCAATTTCCAGATACTACTACTAGATATCAATTTCATAAAGAATTATAGGTACTTGGTAGTACTCCCTCCATTCCAAATTACTCGTCATGGTTTTAGTTCAAACCACGACGAGTAATTTGGAACGAAGGGATTACTAGATAACAATTTCATGTATAGTCAACATGCATCCTCAAGCAGTACAAGGTCATATCGACGACGATCATCATATGTAGTTCTAGATGATATCGATGACGATCATCATATGTAGTTCTAGATGATATCACTACAAAAAATACAGTTTCGTGATGATACGTGTTTGTCACAGTAGGTCACGTTTTCTGTCATGCATGTAAATCCATGACAAATTTATGACAGAATCAAGATAGTCATACCTGTTGTCGTGGGTTTGTCACGGTAGATGTCCTCGTGAAAGGACTTAGTCGTGGATCCATCGCTACGGGTTAGCTTAAAGGGGTTAAACCGGACAAGGGGACACGAGGGATTTTATACTAGTTCGGCCCCTTCGATGAAGGTAAAGCCTATGTCTAGTTGTGATTGGTATTGCTAGGGTTTCGATGACCAGGGAGCGAATCCGCTTGCCTGGCTGTCGAGTAGTTGTTGTCCCTAAACCGCGGCCGGGTCGTCCCTTTATATACATAGGTTGACGCCCGCCGGTTTACAGAGTCCCGAGGCCGGATCATAAACGTGTCCGACTCGGTCTCTATTCCTCTAACTTACAATACAAGTTACATCAAAGAGTCAGTTTACATCTACAAGCCTTAACCCGTCTTTGGGCCTTGGGCCTTCGTAAAGCGCCACCATCTTCACGTCTTCATGAGTTTCTATCTTCATGGAGCTAACCCGGCCACTCCTAGCCGGTTTACCTCTAGTAATCATATCCCCAACATTAGGCCCCAGATTGATTTGAACTTGTTCATGTCAGTCTTCAATACTTAGAAAAATTCTTGCCCTGGCACCTTTGTATAGATCTGATAAACCGCCGTGATGTCATCCGTCAGATCCATAATAAACCATCATGACGTCATCTACCCGTTGAAGCCGAAGATACCCTTCATTAATGAATATCCAACCCTCGAGGCGACATCCTTATTAACTATCCATTTTAAGCTCCTCGATTTACGCACTTGTCGCTTATCGGTTCACCTTATAAATAGGCCCAAGGGCCATTCTCTTTCCCCCCCTTCGCCTTCACTTCTTCTTCCTCCTTGCGACGTCTCTGCATCCGAGCGCCGCCGCCGTCGCCGAGCTTCGCCTCCGCCTCTCCATTGGCCACTTCATCAACCTGGTTGCACCAGAGAACCGCGGCGTGCCCCCGTTGCTTCAACAGTCGCTGTAAGTCCTTTCCTTTCCCCCTTTGTAGATCTGTCTAGGGTTTCCTTGTTCTTCGCAGTTCATCGAAGTTCATCAGGGCTCCGGTGCTACTCTTCCCTATTCCTCCTTAGTCCATGGATAAAAACCTTAAGCTTGATATATTCCGCGTAATGCACTACAAAAAAATACACTTCCGTGATGGTACGTGTTTGTCATAGTAGGTCGCGTTTTTTGTCATGCATGTACATCTGTGATGATTTTATGACAGAATCAAGATAGTCATACCTGTGCTATCGTAGAAGTGTTCCATGACATTACCAAAATTATCATCACGGAAGTGTGCACTTCCATGACGATAAATCGCGCGTCACAGAAGTGCTTTCGTCAAGGGTGACTAACACATGGCATCCACCGTAATGGAACACCGTTAAGCTATCGGGTCGGGTTTTGGATCCGATAACCCGTTAACAGCCCCGACCAATGGGGATTTTCCACGTGTAAAATCATCATTGGCTAGAGGAAACACGTGTCGGCTCATCGTTGGGACAGATGTCATCCACTCATTGGACAGAAGGCGCCTATGATATGTCAACATGTGGCACGACCCAACAGAGGCCCATTCCTGTGAAAAGTCCGGCCCGTTTGACTTGGTCAAAAGGTGGCGTGCCGGCCCATGGAAAGCCTGTTAACGGCCTTTTCACATATAGCCCATTTACAGCCCGCTAACCCAAGGCCCATTACGCCCTATCCGAATTAGGCCCAGTAGCGTCATCTCGGCCATCCAATATGATTCCAGCCCGTTTTCACTTCTGGCCCATGTATGGCCCATGACGTCTTTCGGCCCATATGAGGCCCTATGTAACTCTTGGCCTATTAACGACCCGTGGTGAAACTGGCCCGTAATGAACAGTGTATCACTTTACATCCATTAACGACCCTTGGTGAAACTGGCCCGTAATGAACAGTGTATCACTTTATACCCATTAACGGCCTGTTATTCCGTTGGGCCGTTTCCAGCCCATGTTATCTTTCGGCCTTCTCAGAGCCCATTTATTCTTGGGCTCATTTCCAGCATTCGTTTACCTACGGCCCGTTACTGTCATTTTCTGCTTGTGGGCCAAATTCAGCCCGTGGTTACAGTCGGCCCATTTGTGGTCCGTTAATACGTTGGGCCATTTTCATAGCGTCATCAAATACGGCCTATTAACGATGACCCGTTTACGGCCATAATGCGGCCTGTTATTGGCCCATGTTTGGCCAATCGATCATACGTCCTGTATAAGGCCCATTGATGATACGACCCGTAGAAGGCCCACTGTTTCTACGGCCGGTAGAAAGCCCATTGTTTCTATGGCTCATAGAAGGCCTACTGTTTCTACAGCCCATAGAAGGCCCACTGTTTCTATGGCCCGTAGGAGGCCCAGTGTCACTACGGTAAATATTAGCGCATGGTTATTGTGGCCTAGTTTTAAAAAATAGGTTATTGCACCCACTAGCAATCCGCGGAAAAAGAACTGCACTGACTACAAGCAAACAAATAAACAAGACAATAAGGAAATAAATAAGCAAGCAACTTATGCTAGGCTATCACGGCTATTACACATATTACATCCACTGGGCATCAAAGTTCGCCACGAGTGCAAATATAGGGAACAAAGCAGCATATAAATGCCACAGCAAAAACAAGTCCAGAACTAAAACCACTTTAGAAGAGTTCAAGAAACAATATCCTGGGTACCCATAATGCTGGCAAGATGCTTAGCAAGATTATTAGCTTTCTCTTGTTTGGCGCTTAAATCCTCCAGCGCTTGCTGTTGCACAAGAAAGTACGCATCTGAATTCTGCAGGGACTTCCTCAGTCCTTCGGCTTCTTGCCATAGCACAACTGACTGATGCCTTTCAGCTTGTAGCTGAGACTGAAGAAGCCGAAGTGATTCAGGTAACGAGTTCGAAGAGCTTGTGCCAGCGGTACTGGCCAGTAACTCGAACACTACATCAATGCAGAACTGTGGGGTTTTCTCACTGTCTACAAGATCGTTTTTATCACCTTTCTTTGAGACCAACAGGGTTGTCTCACTATCTTGAACCTTATCTGCATTACTTTATCTACCATTGCATAGTGGGGTGCTCTTCTCCAAATTCTATTTGCATACTACAAGAGAAACAAGCAGACACATCACAGGTTTAGCTTGTAGTATACGAAACTCATTTTGGTAAACCGGTTCAGTAGTAAGGTGGACAGGATAACAACATGAAACAAACATATATCTATGTACTATGGTTACTGTATTGTCCATATCATTCTAGTTTATGTTCCCTAATCAAGATAGAGACACCGTTCAACTCATATATTTTTAAGACACATCAGCATAGACAGAATATAAGTGTGAGAAACTACACAGCACTGGCAGCACTTGTAATGTGCATCACATGAGAACATAACTGCTTATACAACTTAAACTGAAATCAACATAGAGCAAGAAGTTAGAACAACAATCCAGTTAAAGAAATAGGTTTAAAACATACCTGTTGCGCCATTGGAGTTTCAATTAGATCCTTCAAATTCGAAAGTAGTTGGTATGAGTAAATACAGTGATGCAACAACAAAGGAGTATGGACCATAGCTACAGAATCTGACCTGAGAACAGTTGCTCTTCTGCTCTAAACGTGGAGTTTGGGTTAGCTGTGGTGGTCTTCGTGCTTTGGGCATTGTATTAGCTTTACAAACTGCTCGTGTGGGGGTACTCTGTGGTGGACATGGTGCTTTGTCAACTATAAGTGGGTTACTATCTGCTGGGGTTGCGGTTAGATGGGTTGTAGCTGGTTCTCTGCCGAACGGTGTAAGTGTGCAATCTGGAAGAGTCTCGATTATGTGTGGTGGGGCTAGTTTGTGGGCCAGTACAACCATGGTTCTATCTGCATCGACGGGTAGCACTGTCTTTTGTGAAGAACATGTTTTTGCTCCCTTAGATACTGCCATCACCCCCTCCAATTCAAATGGCTGATAAAAAAGAAAAGAAATTGAACGTACAGACATTGTATGATAGACATATGTGGTAATTCACATATATGTTGTCTAACCAAACAGGACAGCATGACACAGTTTCACATATATGATGCCTAACTAAATAGGATAGCATGACACAGTTTCAGATATATGATGGATAACTTAACAGGATATAATGGCATAATTCAACATATGATGAGTACCTAAACAGGATGACATGACACAGCTATATGATGTCTTTCTAAAATAGGTTGGGATGAAATAATTCACATACATGTTGTCTAAGTATACATGATGGCATGATATAATTGACATAATTGATTCATATACTAAGCAGCTGGCACTCGCATGTATGATCTCTAAACTAAGCAAATAGAATTCAATATTGTGCATATGATGTCTAAACTAAGCAATGCAAGACACCATATGCATCATATGAGAAATATAAACATTCCAACTTAGAGCATACACCTCAGGTGGGATATAGGACTGGTCATCTATCTCTGAATCCTCCTCTGAGGATCTCCCTGTAACCATCGAGATATATGCTTCAACAGGTACCATTGCCTGCTCTGAAGACCTTGTTTTCACTCCAGATTTTTCCATAACCGTCTCAAATGGCTGATACACATGAAGAGTAGTTCAATATACATAGATTGTCGACAAATGGAATACGTAATGAAAAAAAGATGGCATGAGATAATTCACATATATGATGCCTGGCTCCATGGCGGTGCATAATTCACATATATGATAACTGGCTAAAAACATGGCATTGCATAATTCACATATCTTATATAGAAAGCAAACAGGAGGCATTCACACAAAGCATGTCTAATCTAAGCAGATGGCATGGCAATGCAAGACACCATATGCATCATATGAGCAATATAACCCAGCCAAGTTAGAGCATGCACCTCGGGGGGGGGGATACGACTAGTCATCTCTCTCTGAATCCTCCTCTGAGGAGCTATCTGTAACCAACAAGAAATCTGCATCGACAGGTAGCACTGACTGCTCAGAAGACCTTGTTTTCACTCCAGATTTTCCCATGACCGACTCAAATGGCTGATGCACAGGAAGAGTAGATGAATGTATAAACATTGTTGACAAATGGAATACATTATGGAAAAAATATGGCACGATACAATTCACATATACGATGACTGGCTAAACATGATGGCATTGCATGATTCACGTATATGATGCCTGGCTAAAGAAGATGGCATTGCATAATTCCCATATACTCCCTCCGTTCCTAAATATTTGTCTTTTTAGAGATTTCAAATGGACTACCACATACGGATGTATATAGACATATTTTAGAGTGTAGATTCACTCATTTTGTTCCGTATGTAATCACTTGTTGAAATCTCTAAAAAGATAAATATTTAGGAATGGTGGGAGTATGATATAGAAACCAAACAGGTGGCATTCACACAAAGCAAATCTAAACTAAGATGATGACATATAAGATGTATAATGTAAGCAATGCAAGGCGCCATATGCATGATATGACCAACATCAGCATGCCAGGTTAGAGCAAACACCTCAGGTGGTAAACAGGCGTGGTCGGCTCCTTCTGAATCTCCATCTGAACAGTTATCTTCCTCTGGAATACAATTTGGAAATGCAGAAGGGGGGGCACTTCGCCCACCATGGAGCGGCGTCTGCATGACATTATATTCGCACGCAACAGTCTTCTCTTTTTCTCTACATGTTCAGTACTATTGTGTACAATATCTGACATGCATAATAAAGAAATAGTTAGATTTTGTAAGGCCTAAGGGGTGCATGCAAAAAACAAGACTGATGGTAGCAAACGAGTGGATGGATCCAAAACTAATGATAGCAGGTAGATTATAGCTTCAGTTTAAAAAGATAGACAATGGATCATCTATTGTTTATTGCCCACCCAACATGAACCACATAGAAGACCCAGATGAACCAAATAGTAGACAGATATTATTCGTTGCTGGCTCGATATGAGACCCATGGGCAATTCAAAACTCAAGATTGAACGATAAAGTAGCAGGTAATAACCGATGTATAACGTAAGCAAACACGAAAGACTGCGACCTCTCTTCCGGAACTGTGTAGTCCTCAAGTTCATCTGCTCAGTCGATGATGGTAATGCAGTTGGCGTGGCTGCCGGCAACGGGGAAGATGATATGAGGCGGCGAAAGGAAGTCTGCAGGGGGATCTCTGCTGCAGTGAACGCTTCTGTCGATGGTGCACCTCAGGTGGGGTGGATGACGGCACGGCAGGAGCAAGACATAACACACAGAGTTTTCTTTGACGCCTATCTGAAAATGAAGTAAATCTGTAAGGGCTCCTTAGAATTGGAGGATTCTATAAACGCAGGGACAGGAAAAACACAGGAATAGGATAGGAATGCACGAGGAAAACAGAGCATTTGGAAACATAGGATTTTAGTCAACCTGGGTGTTTGGCTCACATGAATTGGAAGAACAGAGGAATGGAGAAACAAAGTGATGCGACGAGTGTACAACCTCTTTGGCATAGCCTTGTGGACCTCAGCATCATTGGGTTGGATGTGGAGGATGGCGATGATGCTGGTGTGACTGTCAGAGGCGGAGAAGAAGATCCGAGGCCTCTGGAAACGGCGCCGAGGGTACTGCTCCACTGTGATGGACGGTTCCGTCGTTGGAGTAGCTCCGCTAAGGTGTACAACGACAAGGCTAAAGCATGACAAGACATACAACATTAGTCTGAAGTGGGACCCTAATATCATCTGCAATAGATGATGTAAAATACATCACCAAAAAGTGCTAGATGTAAAACGCATCAGCCGCGCCACGACTGCTCCGACAGATGCTGTAAGTACTGTTCACTCTGAACTTAACTGAAGAAAATGAACTTCATAGTCAAAACTGAATTTTACTGTCGAAACTGATTAAACTAGTAACAGAGCATTGCAATAGATGTTTAGGGCGTTCGAGCACTAGTACCAGAGAAGCAGTGATCTAAATCAGCAGACGCTCGAGCAGGGAACGCACTAGCAGGGAGCAAGTCATGCAGTAGCACCGCGAGTGAGTGCTAAAGCAGCAACTCCTGTACCTGCCGGAGGTCGTGCAGCAGCAGCAGTGCAAGCGAGAGCAAGAGCAGAGCAGCTGCACGAACGAAAGCAGGAGCAGTGCAGCAGCGCGACTGACAACAAGAACAGAGCCGCAACGCGAGCGAGAGCCGGAGCAGCTGCAGCTAGTGCCGTTGTGGAAGTCATCACAGAGGAAGCAACGACATGGGGGAGAGACGCCGTGGATGATGTGGCTGGCGACGGCGCCGTCGATGGAGACACGCCATGTCTGCTCGGCATCGAGCACCGGCAGCCCCATGAGATCGAATACAAGATAAAATGCAGCGGTGAGTGCAGAACTCCTTGGCGGAGCCGAGTTGGCTTCGGCTTCATCGGAGGAATTGGTGTGGGTGTTGCGGTTCCGGTGGGGCAGGTCAAGATGGCGTTGTGGGGATTGAGGTGGCGCGATAGACGAGGCAAACGTCGGGGAAGCTCCTTGGAGGTGGAGGACGGGGCGGCTGATCCGGCGGAACGACGAGATCGACAACGGATCCTCATCCGGTGCGGTGGATGAGGGACGGTGAGCTGTTGTGGTGGACGACATAGTCGGGGAAGAGTCTCCGGCTGGGTGGTGGTCGGGTGGCCGATGGAGGAGCGTGGGGTTTCGTGGGTTTTAGCGGCCTCGGTGTACGAATGGGGGGGGGGCGAAGGGGGAGGGGTGAGCCAAGCTTAGGGACGCGCTTGTCCGAAATGTAGGGTAAGTTACCAGCGTACCCCCACCGGTTTTGACACCGTGACGTGGAACTTCATTTCCGGTTGAGGGGTAGAAGGGGGATTTCGTGTGTTTGGGCTGCGGGACCGATTTCGGATGAGGAGGGAGTTCTCGCGCGCGTCCAAATTTCGGGATAATAAGGCGCGGCGCGGGTTGAAGAAGCGGGAGTTTCAAAGCAGGTGAGACAAAAGATACTTGAGCTTGAAAATTTCGGGATAACAAGGTGCGGATTCCTTGTTCGGCAGAACAAACTTAACGTGTGAAAAAACAATTCATACAAGACACAAGAGAGTCATGTCCCCTTTTACTATATTGCTATAGATGCCATTGAAAAAACTACAAGAAAAATGTAAAAAAAATCGGGAGAACAAGATTACCCTACACAGTACCAAATCAATTCACACTTCCCTCAACAACAACAAAAAACAAATCAATTCCCACCAAAGAAAGAGTAATGTCCCTTTTTATATGATTACAGATGCCATGATCTCGAATTTCAATTTTTGTATCCACGTTATGTTGAATTCGAATATATCGTTAGGTGACCTTGTGGTTTATAATTGATGTAGTCGTACATTTTGATCTTCCATCATATATGAACATTTTACTCCACCATGTGAACATATATATTGTCATCTACCATATGGACTAAATTTGAATCAATTTTCCTTACTTGAATACGATTGTTGTCAAGTTATACAATAATTTAAATATTATCCTGATAACAAAAAACATACATATAGCAGTAATCATATTTCACTATGAACTACATGTACCATACGCTCTCCAATTCAAATATTTATATCCATTTTATGTTGAATTCAAATCATAGTACATTATTGGTCTAGGTAGCGAGATGTTTGGGATAATCTAAACCCTATTTTCATACATATAATTTTTGGCTGAATTGGGACAAGTTTTGGTATAAGCCTCTTGCAAAACCGGAGATTCTCTCAACAAGCCTTGTGGTTCCGAGAGGGAACATGTCACCTTTGTGTGCGAAACGATATACGCTGCCTCCCCCTAATTTTATTTACAGAGGAAATATAGAACTATATGAGTGCCCTGTTAAATTTTGGAATTATTTCAGGTACATTTGGCCTTTTTATACATTAATTGAGTTTCTGGACTTTTAATGTGCATAATCTAAATATGAACTGCATGCACATGCTCCGGTGCACCAAAGTGGGTTAAAAAATCACATGTGTGTCCCTGGTTGAATTTCTAGGTCCCATGGAAGAAATGAGAATGAAATTCAAACATCTGGGCGTCATGACTCGGCCGAGAACATCGAGAAAGTTTGAATTTAAATTCATGTAAATCAAACTCGCCTGGAAATCATGAAACTTGGCATGGTGTCATGTCATGGCACTAACATGTTGTGGTAAAAAATTGGGCCGATTTGGAAGCTCGTGGTTCTAAGAGGGAACGTGCCACCTTTGAGTGTGAAACGATATATGCTGCCCCCCTTGAGTTTCTTAACAAAGGCAACATAGAACTACATTAGTGCCCTGTTAAATTTTGGAATTATTCCGGGTTCGTTTGTCGTTTTTTATACATTAATTGAGTTTCTGGTCATTTAATGTGCATAAGTCAAATTTGAACTACAAGCACATGCTCTCGTGCACAAAGTTGGTTGAAAAATCACATTTTTGCCCTCGGGTGAATTTCTAGGTCCCATGCAAGAAATGAGAATAAAATTAAAACATTTGGGCATCGTGGCTCAGCCGAGAACATTGAGAAACTTGGTTTTAAAATTCTTGTAAATCCAAAACACGTCTGAAAATCATGAAACTTGGCATGGATGTCATGTCATGGTACTACCATGTTGTGGTAAAAAAATTGGCCGAATAGGAATAGATTTTGGTATAAGCTTTTGCAAACTGAAGCTTCTCTGAAGAAGGCTCGTGGTTTTGAGAGGGAATGTGCCACCTTCGAGTGCAAAACGATATACATTGTCCCCCTTGAGCTTATTTACAAAGGCAACATAGAACTACATGAGTGCCCTGTTAAATTTTGGAATTGTTCCGGCTTTGTTTGGCCTTATTTACACATTAATTGAGTTTTTGGTCATTTAATGTGCATAATTCAAATTTGAACTACAAGCACATGCTCCCGTGCACCAAAGTTGGTTGAAAAATCACATTTGTGTCCTCGGGTGAATTTCTACTCCCTCCTTCCATCTATATAGGTCCTAATGCGTTTTTCGAGGCTAACTTTGACCAAACATTAGAGCAATAATATATGACATGCAACTTACACAAAGCATACCTTCAATTTTGTATGTCAAAGGAGCTTCCAATAATTTAATTTTCATAGTATACATCTCATGTGCTATTAATCTTGTCAATAGTCAAAGGCTGTCTTGAAAAACACATTAGGCCCTATATAGATGGAAGGAGGGAGTAGGTCCCATGCAAAAAATGAGAATAAAATTCAAACATCTGGGCATCGTGGCTCGGTCGAGAACATTGAGAAACTTGGTTTTAAAATCATGAAACTTGGCATGGTGTCATGTCATGGTAGTACCATGCTGTGGTAAAAAAAATTGGCCGAATAGGAACAAATTTTGGTATAAGCTTCTTGCAAATGGGAGCTTCTCTCAAGAAGGCTCGTGGTTCTGGGAGGGAACGTGTCACCTTTGTGTGCATAATTCAAATTTGAAATACAAGCACATGTTCCAGTGCACCAAAGTTGGTTGAAAAATCACATGTGTGTCCTCGGGTAAATTTCTAGGTTCCATCCAAGAAATGGGAATGAAATTAAAAATTCTGGGCGTCATGGCTGGGTTGGAAACATTGAGAAACTTAGTTTTTTAATTCCTGTAAATCCAAAGCACGCATGAAAATAATGAAACTTGGCTTGGTGCCATGACATGGCACCAACATGCTGTGGTAAATTTGCAGTCCGATTTGCGAAGGCGCACACATTAACAATCAACAAAGTCAATTTGGAACAAGTGCTGTCACGTTACAATCGGAAATACAAGTATTATTGAAACCGTGGGCATTCTACTTACTAGTACCATTTACGTGCCGCCATGCGTCCCCCTTTTTGATTAGCTAGGAGGCGCCGTGCAAGGTAGCTATTTGAGTACGAGAGGCGTGCGATCAGACCCCTGCGCGTGCTTATCGGGAGGAGAGCCCTTTGACCTCCATCTGCCGTCCACCTCTCTCCCAAGGTCTCCATTAATGGCGCCCGAGCCTCTGTTTAATGGCGTGGCTATGTCTCACTCGACTGAGATTTAAGAGAGAAAAAAGAAAATCCGAAAGCACGGATCTTGATGTAAGATCCGCCGGACCTATATAGCATCTACTGCGACTTATAGCAAGACTGATGAATATATAAGGACGATTAAATTTTTTTTGATGAAAGAAGGGCTTGCCCCTTCCGATTTTCATTACTGAAAACCACCACAATTCACAAGAAGTTCAGCACAACTCCAGCCTAACACGAAGGACTAAAAACTACCAGATTGAAATCGCAACATCCCAAGAGGCCAACAAAGGCCAAACATCCGCGCTAGAACCCAACATTTCACAACCGACGACACAATCCACATCCTAAACCGATTATTACATCAAGAGAAACCAGGAAACTAGTCTCCGTGGTGAGCGGCGATGAGCTCTTTCGTGTCCTCAAGACGCTGCTTGAGAACATCCACGAATTCCTCCACCAGCCTTTGGCGCTCGTTGCGGAGCATGTCATTCTCGTCCATAAGTTTCTTCAACAAGGAACTGGTCTCCTCCTGCAAGTATGCACTTTAGATGATCTTCTCCCTCAGCAGGTCGCGCTCAGCCCGGAGCCTCTCATTTCCCTCCCTTAGTTACCGGATGACGCCAGTAGCCTGTTCAAATGAGGCTATCATGTCATCCTGCAACCTCGCCGAGCCAGAGGTCTGATCCATCTAGCTATGGACGATCGCATGCATGCGCCTGTAACAGTCGTCGCCCGCCCGCAAGAAATTTTCCCAGGCCGCCGCGGCGCGTCGGGACATCTCTGTTGCATTCGTGGCGCGGCGGGACATCTCTGCTGCTTCCGCGGCGCGGCCGGACCAGTCTGCTGCATCGACGGCATGGCGGGACCTCTGTGCTGCTACTTCCGCGCGGCGGGGCATGCGGCTGCTCTCGCAGCGAGGCGGGACATCTCTCGTGCTTCCGCTTCCATGCTTGCCTCTCCCTCGTGGCAATCTCTCGACCCAGAACTCACGCTGGCCATGGCAGACGCAAGGGAAGGATGCTGAATGACTTGTTTGTTTTTGTGGATGAGGAGTTGAGGAGGAATGTTCAGTCATCTTGGCATACTAGTATTTATAACCGAGTACTAATACGCTCCTAAGTGGGAAACCGTTTAGGTTGTGATCGGTGTGAACAGGTTTGCAATTCAATATAGCGTGGAGTAATTTGGAATGTGACGAGACGCAAGCTCAAAATTTATTGACGGTTCTAGTTTCGAAGTGCGACACTATTCCCGGATGGAGTACTTATTTTTCTACTCCCTCCTTTCCGGTTTTATAGGGCTTATCTCAAAATTTTAGTTTTTCCATTTTATAAGGCTCAATTTGGTTGTCCCCAACACATGTTCAGATTCCAAGGTGCATTAAATCATTGCATGCAAGTATTAAGAGAAAATTGACCAATGCATGTACTTTATGCATGCATGCATTGCAATTAATGCATTAAACCTATCTCTCGGGACTTCTCGCACGCACCATCGTGCCACCCACAAAAACTTGTACTCTGAGTTTAGTAGTACGTTATACAGGAAGAGAAGAGGTGCACGCACGCACTTGTCCTCTCACACACACATCTGTTTTTTCTCGAAAAGGAGGATGATGACCCCCGGCCTCTGCATCTGGGAGTGACACACACAAATTATTGAAATATATCGGGTGCAGTGCTTTGATGTGTCGTGTCAACTCATACATCAAGGAGAAGTTTGATTATCCTCTCCCTCGCGGACTTAACTGCACCTGCCTTTGGCTGTATGACAGGTTGGCCACACACCTGTAGGGCCCACCTGTCATACACACAAAGGCAGGAGCGTCCCTCCCTCGCCCATGAGCGTGGTGGCTGGCAAGACTAGGAGAAGCTTTCGCTACACACCCTCCCTCCCGCACGCGGTGGACATGCAGCAGTTCAATCGGTGTCAGATGGCCAGAAGCGTACTGTAGTACTCCTCCAGTGCAGTAGTATTCCATCATTGTTCGACTTCTCGAAGAGGCGTAGAGCCAAGCACAGCCCAAACACTCGTGTGGCAGTTTCATGTGTATAGTAGTCTAGGATAGCGTGTACCGTGCCTGTAAGCTTAAAATCGTTGGGGTCGGCTCCATGCTATGTGGCCATCTCGAAGTTTAAAAAAAAATTAAAATAGTCTTCTAGCCCTACCCGAAAACTGCCGCGCGTACTGCCCGGGAAAAGCGTCGCCCTCAACTTTTAACTACGTGAAAATAGTTCGAGCTTGTTCGTTCTATATAAATACAGTACTTACTGTATGTTTATTCACCCATGGGGTTGTTCAATGAATGGAGGGGCGGGGAGCACAAGTGAACAATACTGTAGTACTACTAGTAGTAAGTAGGAGTCGTACAGTAGTCACCTTAAATAGAGAGTTTCTTTTCTTTAATGCCACGTACACAAATTGAAACGCTTGTTGTGGAGAGAAAAAAGATAATCACTCCACTATATATGGACGCAGGGGCCTGAGCGCTTGCTTTACTAGGGTTGCTCTCTTCATTCTCTCATCCTCTCCAAATATAAACAAGACAGCGGTAGCGACATTTTCTCTCTGCTCACCACTGGTCACAGATCCGGCCGGATCCCTTCGGCCGGTGTGTGTAGAGGACTAAAAAGGTGCATCATTCACGCGGTCATCACCGCCGAGGGAGGAAACCCACAGCTGCCGGAGGGGCCCGATCCTCTGCACGTGTCGTTCTCTCCGACACATGGCAGGCTCGGGAGGTCCTCCGACCCTTCTTCCTCCCTGCCGTATTGTTCGCAGATCCGACCTGCCGCCGCCAACATCCCGGCGACCCTCAGGTATAAGTTCTTCGAAAGCGGCCTTGCTCTACTGCCCAGCTCCCCACGTGTCTGCATGTGCATCTTTTTCTACTCCCATCAGCTTTTCCAAAGCCACCTAAATTTTTAGTATTATTAGAGGTAAAGCTACTTCATGCATTCGAATCTAGGGCTTTGTTCAAACAATGAAGAAAGGGGGGAAACTTGTAGCATGAATCTAGGACTTGATTCAAAGAGGAAATAATATGGTGAAAGTAGTAGAGACCGGATACCCAACCGATCTCTTGGTTGAAAAGGGAAATAATGGGAAAACGTAGTACAAACTGGATAAGGAACAAATCTATTATTGGTTGAAAAAAGGATAGAAAGTGGCGGCTGGTGGACAAGTCAACAGAGTATGTCCAGAATTAGATTTGCTGCCATCACATAGTAAAAGGTCTCTAGGATTAGATTTGCTGCCCTCACATAGTAAAAGGTCTCAGGATTATATTTGCTGCCCTCACATAGTAAAAGGTCTCCTGGATTAGATTTTCTTCCCTCACATAGTAAAAGGTCTCCAGGATTAGATTTGCTGCCCTCACATAGTAAAAGGTCTCCACGATTAGATTTGCTGCCCTCACATAGTACAATGGCACTCCTGCTGTTTTCCCCAGTATGATAAGTAAGTTGCTCCTTTAGGCTGCTGAGTGTCCTGGTGTCCCCATGGTCCCATGCCCTTAAACCAACTCTTTAGCTGTTGTTGATTTACTGTGTCTGGTAAACAAGCAATGCCACCATTAAAGTAATACCATATTTGAGGAATCTCATTGTTGATCGTAATGCTTCTGGTAACATGAAGCATTGCTGACGTTTTAAAATTTCTATTGTCCTTGCGTGATTGCCATGAACATAATTAAGATGCTTCTTTTCATTTTGTATATGTTTCATATATTCTTATTGACCAGCAACTGTTTACTTTCTATCTTTTTGTGCAGATAGGGATATCCATTTCACCTTGTTGCTATTGTGACCTTTTGGTGAACTACACAAAACACTTTTTTGGAATGAGTGTCTTGTGAAGTTCAACTAAAATGTCACGTGGGCAACATCTCTCAATTTTGGTGGAACTGCACAAAATGGTGATTGGAGTTTCCAAAATCTCTGTCAAGTTCTGCTGGTAATCTCGTGCAACATTTTATTAGCCTTTGCAAGATGGAGCCGTCACTGTCACCACAATGGCACTTTATTTTAGTGGAACTGCACAAAAGGATAAGAAAATTATAGTTGCACCTTACATGAGCCGGACAACCAACCTTAATGTTCCTCAATTTTAGTGCAACTACTAAAGAAGAACCTGCCATCTCACAAGAGCAAGTACTTCTTGCTAGCTGAATGATGCAATCTTTGCTTCATTTCAGGTGAACTGCAGAAAAAGGCGCATGAATTGAATCATGGAACTCCAGGCAGACCACATGCAAGTAGAGCTGGAGGTTGAGTTCAAGGAGGCCGCTATTAAAGCGAAATCATGCTCTCCTGTCTCCTTGTTTGTGCTGTGCAAACATGCTGTGCAAACATGAATACTCAACTATAGATGTTGTGATGGTCAAGAGCATTCGCCAAGTTCTTCGATTGTATGACATGGCTAGCCAAGATGGATTTAATCCCGATATTCACTTTATCAAAAGGCTCTAATGGGTTGGTTCTGAATCTTGCAAGCTGGGAATCAGTGAGATGTGTAGGCATCTTTGTTGTACTTATTATTTGGATCTTATTTGTTGGTTCTGAATCTTGCAAGCTGGGAATCAATGAGATGTGTAGGCATCTTTGTTGTACTTATTATTTGGATCTTATTTGTTGGTTCTGATTGACGCGAAATTATTTGTTCACCCCACCCAGCAAATGGACTGTACATTCTAGAAAAGATGGGTTAAATATATGCCACATTTTTGCAGGCTGACATGTGGGCCAATAGGTCGAAGCCTACGCAAGGTGTTGTCAACTTGGTCAAAAATTATTGTGTCATCCACAACCATTGGATTTATATCCAATGACCGGCATGCACCTTCAATCTCTCGTCTTCTTCCTCCAGCGTCGCCGGGACCGCCTGGTCCGGCCTCCGGCGGCTAGCGGCTCTGCTTAGCACGCATCGCTGTGAAGCGCTACCCCACCGCCAGCTAGGCTATCCCTCCACCCCTCGACACCTCCTGTTATTCTCCATAGACTACGACCCCACGCCGCAACAGAACCAGTTATAACCCTTCTCCTCCTCTCAATCTGCGACTCCACTGCCGTGTTTTCCCATCTCCGAGTCGTTCCTGTCCGGGGCCTCGCCGTCGTCCACCGCCTCGCTGCGTTCGGTGCAGCGTGGTCAACAAACGAGAGTCATCGGAAGAGGACTTTATGTGGAGAGCCTGACATCTAGGACCCACGAGGTCCATGGTCGCACGCAAGGAAAGTTCCTCCTTATTAAGCTGAAAAAATGTTTCCTCCACCTGACAGCTGGGACCCACCGGCTGTATCTTCGCATGTGAAGGAAGTGCCTCCTTGTTTTGCGAAAAAATTATTCATCCCGTTGACAGCTGGGACCCGTCAGATTTGGTGACTGACTTGTGGGCCTACTAAGCAGACGTGTACGCACGGCTTTGTCAACTTAATCAACAAATTATTTTAGCAGCTGGACCATTTGATGTTAATCCAACAGCCGTGCTCCTTCTTCAACCTCTGTTCTTGCTCCTGTCTCCCGTGGGCGGCACCGCGGCTGTGCTGCCGCGCACCCGAACCAGTGAAGTTTCCCACTCCTCTCCATCTGCGACTCCACATCAGCTTAATAAATAGTAACGTCTTCGGTTTTAGCCCGGTTTTCCGTAGATTAACCGGGCAATTCTCTTCTTCTTAATTAATCGACGAGGCAATTCTTTTGCCTCCGTTTCGAAAAAAATAGTAATGTCTAACTGAGCCAGTTAGTTAGATGCGTACACTTGGTGTAGTAGGATCTTTATTTAGTTTGATGCATACACTTGTTCTTTTTTGGTAGCCCTTTTGTAATGATGGCTGATGTTTGGTTTGGAAGAGAGAGCTGCGTCTTCACTCTTCTGGTCTGCTTACTGTTTCTGTTGCACCCCCAGCCCTGGTTGTTGCTGCTGCTGTTTTCAATGTACAATCAGTAGTATATTTCGTCTGTTGGTTGAATAAATGTGTTGTTAGAACGGCAAACACAATGTTTTGGAAGTCGTTGCACGGTTCGATCCTTTAGTGCCCCGTACCGTACGTAGCACATACTATTTATCGTACGGAACATTTTTTTGAAACCCGGAACACATTTTCCACTTGTGGATAACATGCAACCCACTGATGAAGGCCCAATAGAGAAGCCCATAATTAACTGGAAGGCAGGCTCTCACATGAATCCGGCCCAGGTACATGCTCATGGTCCCCTAAACATAAATAAGTAAATAAATAAATAAATAAATAAAGCTAAATGCTCATGCACCAGTTCTTTGGGAAAATAGGTAGCCCAGTATTTCTTTTTGAAGAATACCCAAGCTAGGTCTATTTGTTTTCTCCGAATTACTGGGCTGCAAATCTTTCAAGATGAGGAGGAATGCATTCCGGCCTGGCTTAAGAGTATGGTCAATGTCTGTTAAAAGTAATATCAAAAGGGGTTGAAAATTCCAAAAAAATTATAGCAAATGATATAAGTTTCTTTTTTTGTTTTTGTTCTTCACTGATATCTTATACGTATTTCATTGGATTTAACGTGACATAGTACTAATTTATTTTTAAATTTGTTTTAGTATGGCTATTAATTTTTGGATTAAGAATATTTCGTTCCCCAGCAAAAAATTGTGAATTTTCAAAATTTTCCACATATTTAGTTAATTTTTTGACCCTGGTACTGACTAGAAAATGGCCAGCAATTCTAAAAATGGAAAACGGGCTGCAATAAATTCCATATGAATTAGAAAATGAGTAAAAATTATAAAAATAATAGCAAATGGGTTGTACACGCCACAGATTTCGAGGCTGACTTGTTTACGCAAGGCTTTGTCAGTGAACACACGATTCTAGCAGCAGTTAGTGTTGGATGTTCATCCAACGGCCGACGTGCTTCTTCAATCTCTGATCTTCCTGCTCTAGCCGCCTAAACTAGCGCTGGCGGGACTGCTTGCTCCCTCCTCTTGTGGCCCACTGTGATGCCGCGCAGGCTTCCCCGGCCCACCCTACTCCCTCCGCTGGCCTGGCCGCACGCAATCAATTGCCTCCTTATTACGCGAAAAAAATGATTCCTCCCACTGACATCTGGGGCACACCGGTTGGGAGGCTGACCTGTGGGGCTACTAAGTTGACGCATACGTAGGGCTTGTCAACTTAGTCAACAAACAATTCTAGCAGCAGTAACCATTGGATTTGAATCGAACGGTCCTGCTGCTTCTTCAATCACTGCTCTTCTTGCACCATCTGCCCAAACCAGCGCCGGAGAGACCGCCTGCTCCTGCCTCCAGTGGCCGGCTGTGCTGCCGATGAGGCCTCATCGCCCCCTACTACTCCCACAGCTAGCTAGGCCCTGCGGCGACGACAGCCTCACACCGCAACCGAACCAGTGAACCCTCGTACTCCTCTCCGCGTAGGCATCCACTGCCGCGTCTTCCCTGGCTCTGCGTCGTCCCCTTCCTAGGCCTCGCCGTCGTCCACCGCCTTGGTGCTCTCGGCGTGGCGTGGTCAACATGGTCAACGTCATTCCATCGGAAGAGTACTGTACGTGGAGAGGCCGACAGCTGGGTCCATGGCCACAACCCAGTTTTTTTGTCATTTGCCAAGTAAGTCGCTTTGTCAGGCCTGTTGGGCTGCAAATCTTTCAAGACAAGGAGAGCTTTCATTCGGCTGCCCGAGAAAATGACCCATCAGTAATAAGAAATGGGTTGTACATTTTTAAAACACATCAAACCGGCAATTAGTTTCAAATATCTTTTTTTCATTTCGAGATTTGAAATTACATTAATTTTTATGCGTGGAGAATTTGTTGGATTTTATATTGATATACATTTATTTTTAAAATTAGTTGAATGTGAGCCGAAATTTCGGGATTAAAAACAGTTCGGACCGCACCGAAATATGCAAAATTTCTTATAATTTTTTAACCGTGGCCACAATATGGGCTGTAATGCTAACAAAAAGAATATGAGCTCCAAAAAAACCTTAATAATTAGCAAATGGGCTGTAAATTATTAGAAATAATGGCAGATGGGCTGTATGTTGTTTTCCAAAGATTTGAGGCTTTCCTAAAAAAAGGTTGACGCACAAGCAGTGTCTGTTGGATGGCCATCCAACGGTCATCGTGCTTCTTCAATCTCTGCTCTTCCTGCTCCAGCCGGTCAAACAGGCGCTGGCGGGACTGCCTGCTCCCTCCTCCCTGCGGCCGGCTCTGCTGTTGCGCAGGCCTCACCGCCCCACCGTACTCCCATCGCTGGCCTAGCCATCCCTCTACTCACCCACACCTGCTGTTATTCTCCGGCGACGACAGACGAACCAGTAAACCCTTCTACAGTCATACCCCCCTCCGCGTGGGAAACAACTGCCGAGTCTTCCCTGCCTCCGTGTCATTCCCTTCCTAGGCCTTGCCATCGTCCACCGCCCTGGTGCTCTCGGCGCGGCCTGGTCAACGTGGTCAACGACCGACATGCATCTGAAGTGGACTTTACGTGGAGAGGCCGATAGCTGGGTCCACGGCCGCACGCAAGGAAATGCCTCCTTATTACGCGCAAAATAATGATTCCTCCACCTGACATCAGGGACCCACCGAAAGGGCCTCTGTATTTCACGAAAAAACGTTACCGCCGCTGACAGCTCGGACCCACCAGCTATATCTTTGCACGCAAGGAAGTGCGTCCTTATTACGCACAAAAAAATGAATACTCCCCCTGTTAGCTGGGACCCAGTATAGTGGCAAGCTGACTTGTGGGCCTACTAAGTTGACGGGGACGGAGGGCTTTGTCAACTTAGTCAATATGCACGATTCTAGCTCCAGTGATCGTACGATGTCCATCCAACGGCCATAGTGCTTCTTCAACCTCTGGTCTTCTTGCTCCAGCCGCCCAAACCAGCGTCGGTCGTGCCTCGTGCTCCTGCCTCCTGTGGCCGGCTGCGATGCGGCGGAGGCCTCACCGCCCCTACTACTCCCACCGCTGGCCAGGCCATCCCTCTACTCACCCACACCCCTTGTTATTCTGCGGTGACGGCAGCCTCACACCGCAGCGAACCAGTGAACCCTCGTACTCCTCTACGCGTGGGCATCCACTGCCGCATCTTCCCCGGCTCCGCGTCGTCCCCTTCCTAGGCCTCGCCGTCGTCCACCGCCCTGGTGCTCTCGGCGCGGTGTGGTCAACGTGGTCAAGGAACGGCTTCCATCGGACATGGACTGTACATGGAGAGGCTGACAGCTGGGTCCACGGCAGCAACAAGGAAGTGCCTTCTTATTACGTGCAAAATAATTATTCCTCCACCCGACAGCGGGGACCCACCGGACGGGCCACCGTATTTCGCCCCCCTGACTGCTGGGACCCACCAGCTACATCTTCGCACGCAAGGAAGTGCCTGACAGTCGGGACCCACCTGAACGAAGCGTACGTAGCGTTGTCATTCTGGTCGCGAACGTGTACGTACATATATGCTGGTGGATGTAGAGGCGCGCACGTGTCGTAGTAGAGGCGGCCAGGGTGCAAGAAAGAAAATACGGCCACGTATGTGTACATACGGGCGGGGTCTCGAACGCCTACTCGCGCATACGTACGGCCAGGGCTCGTGTACATGGCTAGGTCGGAACGGAGAAACAACGTCGTCGTCGTGTTCATGGGGAGGCAACGGAATGCATCGTGTTCATGGGGAGGCAACGGAATGCGTTGTGTTCATGGGGAGGCAATGGAATGCATGGTCGTGTTCATCGGGAGGGCTTGGACGGAACATGCGATGGAAACGAGGCCTGGCGTACCACAAAACGGAGGAAACGGCCTTGTGTTCGACCGGCCACGTTCGAAACGGGATCCTGTTCATCGGGAGGGGTCTGGCATACCGCAAAACAGAGGAAACGGACCTCCTACGGTCGAAACAGGGGTCCTGTTGATCGGGAGGGGTGTGGCGTACCGCAAAACGGACGAAACGGACTTGTGTTGGAGCGCTACGGTCGAAACGGGGGTCCTGTTCATCGGGAGGGGTGTGGCGTTCCGCAAAACAGGACTCCACAGGATACTGTTCATCTCCACCGTCGACCCCCTCCAACCTCCACGAGCTACTGTTCATCCACCGTCGACCTCCTCCAGCCTCTACCTGTGACTGTTCATCCACGGGCTCCTGTTCATCCAGCCTCCAACGCGCGCTACTCCACTGGCTACTGTTCAGCCAGCCCTCTCCACGGGCTCCTGTTCAACCACCCCTCCACGGGCTATTGTTCATCCTACCCTCCACCATCTACTGTTCATCCTGCCTTCCATGGGATGGTCCCGTTCATCCAGCCCTCCACGGGGTCCTGTTCATCCATCCCCAACCAGCTCGATCGATCGGGGTCCTGTTCATCCAGAGGCAACACCACGGGGTCCTGTTCATCCACCCCCATCGGGAACTTTTCATCCACCCCCCGCAACGCTCACTGTTCATCCAGAGGCATCATCGATCGGCTTCAGTTAGCAGCAGTAGCGAAGGAATCGCTCGATCGGGTTCAGTTAACAGCCATCGATCAATCGCTCAGGTTTAGTAACGCGTAGCCTGCAGTGCAATCGCTCGGGTTCAGTTAGAGCCCAACGCCTCGCTCGGGTTCAGTTAGAGCCAACGCCTCGCACACACGCGCGTACGTGTATGAGAGAAGCGCGCATCGCTCGGCCCCCGACCTCCCACCGTAACCGGGAACTCCCCGAAATTTCCCTCGCCCTCGCTTCTACCACGGTTTTTTCTCTCATGGACGGCCCTAAGAATGTCATGCAGCTGCATCTCCGGCCCGCCTAGGACGAAAAGCCCATTTTGTGTCATGATTTTTGTCATAGAAGTAGGATCCCACCACATCTATGATGATACCGGGTTTTTTCACAATTATCATCATAGAAGTGTCATATGTATGACAGAAAAAAATTTCGTTCAGCCCAAAATGTCACGGATGTGTCTTTTTTTGTAGTGATGGTTTATCTTCCACTACCACAACAAACCCCTATGCACACAAAAACTGATCTGGTCCTTTGTGAACTCCTGCGGGACCAACCCTTTTAGGTCTAAATCCTTTTGATTTCCTATCTTACGGTAGATCCAAAATTTCCCTGCAACCTTGTGAAATCTGTTTTACCTTACTTAGTCATTTTTACCTTAGATCTGTATCCTCTTTACCGCATAGGCGGTTTACCTTTGTAAAGCGATCTATCACATACCATTAGTCCCCTGGTGAACCGGCAAGCCTTTTACCTCTGTTGTTAAACTCCGATTTAACAACATGTGCATACCTTTGTTCTGATATTGCCTTGTCATTCATTATTGTATCAGCCTCTGGTTTACGCAATTTACATACCTGTATGTCTTTATTCTATCGCATCTTATGTATCACCATGAATGATTTGTAAACCGGTATTTCCTTTCAGCTTTTCACTTGCAATTGCCAAACAGTTTTATGCTTGTAACTGGGCTCTTTCCCGGGTTACCGAAGAACAGCTTAACGAAATGGTCAGGATTGGTACCTTGCCAAAAAAGAATGAGATCCGGTGGCGAGTTCTTGGACTGGAGAATCCTCCTACCCCTAAGCAGGGTGAGGTAGTGGTATTTGCCGACCACATAGGCCGTGGTTTCAAACCGCCCGGGTCAAAGTTTTGCCGGGATGTGCTTGCTAGTTTCCAGCTCCACCCTCAATATATTGGACCTAACTCAGTATCGAATATATGCAACTTCCAAGTCTTCTGTGAAGTGTACTTACAAGAAGAACCAACTGTTGAGCTGTTCCGGGATTTTTTCCATCTGAACCGGTGCACTGAATTTGTAGATGGACCCAACACTGAACTTGGGGGTGTCTCAATTCAAAAAAGAAAAGAGGCCGAATTTCCTCATGCCAAGCTGCACAGCCACCCCAAAGATTGGAACCAAACTTGGTTCTATTGTAAAGATATCTCCGCTGAAGACGAGAACCCTCTGCCGGCCTACCGTGCCCACCGGCTCTCCAACACTCATCCACTGCTGCAACGTCTAAGCGCTACGGAACGGGCCTCATATGCCCCTCAACTCGCCAAGCTCCGAGCCTTTATGGCCAACGGTTTATCAGGCGTCGACTTTGTGCGTTGCTGGATATCCTAGAGCATCTTGCCATTAAGTCACCGCTTCGGTTTAATGTGTGAGTACACTGGTGAAGTAGAAGACTCCCAACGTCACATCAACATTCAGTTAACTGATGAAGAAGTTACTGAGGGTGTCAATAAGATTTTGAACGAATCGGAATCTGTCTGCCGCCAAACCGGCTTAAACCCCTTTTACACAAAAAACAAACCGCCTGTTGTAAGTACTGTCCTTCCTTTTTACCTTTGACATCTTTTTAAACTGTTCAACCTGTGAATATCCTTCTGCTTGTTTATAAATAGGGTGATGATCCATTCTGGAAGAAGAAACCTGTAGAAAAAGCGGCAAAGCCCTCCCGCCCCAAAAAAATCATCAAGAAAACCTCAAAGCGAAGGCAGCTGAACGTATCAGCATGGAACTGGATGACGACACGGATGAACCGGAAGTTGAGGTAGAACTTGATTCACCTGGTTCCCTATTTATGTATCTCATTAACAGTCATATTTATCAGGAGGGCGCGGAAGGCAGCCAAGCTGACGATGTAGAGGTAATTCCTTTCCTCCGGTTCAGACTCTGCCAACACAAAAAATCCGTCAAGCGATCCAGAAAGTAAGCTTTTCACATCTTCTTGCTCACTTGGATCCAACATTTATTTTGAAGAAGCAGCAGCACGAGGCTCGCCGTACAACCCAGCACAGTGGCCAAAAGGTCACTTCGACCGGTTTACCTGACACCCCGGTTCAAAAGCGCCGATCTGAGGTCTCACCTCCTTCTGACAATTCTTACCCCAAGGCAGGTTATTTCCGACAACCTCTTACTCCGTCCAATTCAAATTATCAGGTGACACCTCCCTCATCATCTGGCGAGTCAACAGCAACCCAACTTCCTCCTCTCAAAACTGTAGATGGGTAAGTACTTAAACCCCTTCTTTGGATGTTTTCATACCTTGTATACTATGCTTAATTTTCACATCTTTTTTGTTTGTAGAGCCAAAGCCAGACCCAGCAAAAAGGCTCGGATGAACAATCTATCTGAAGACCAGGTGGTTCTTGAACCGGAGCAAATAGGTGAACCGGACCAAACTGGTGAACCGGAGGGTCCCAATCCTAAAGTCACCTTTGATGAGCCACCCCCTCAAGATCACAATATCGATGAACAACCAGAAGCTGATACTATTGTGCCTAATACTGAACCGGCAGATCCAATCCGGGCTAGTCCGGTGAGAGCTACTGAAACTCCACCAACTCCAGAAAGAGCTGCTGGAGATAAAGAAGGCGAGGTTACCATTACTGGTATTGGTCACACCTCTCCTGGCCATCCTGTAATCTTGGCCCAACATAGTGCCAAAGAAGAGCCTGCTACCATGGAAAAAGGCAAATGGAGCACTGACTTGTCAAGCTACACTCATCTCAGCGCTCAAGAACTCCACTCCGGTTTTCTAAACCGTCTGCACTCAAACCGTGATTATGAAGCCAGTTTGGTGAACCTGATGAAAGAACGCTATGAGGTATTTTCGTCACCTTTCCTTTCTTGATTTCAAATTATAAACATCAACCCAAGTAGCCCCCAAGGGCCGGTTTAGCTTTTGCGAGGTAAACCGGGTCTTTGTAATATCTTAATCATTGAATGCTGATCCTCCATATGTGAAATCATCGTTTAGAAATAAAACGGTACTTTATCATTGTACTCATGTAGTGTTCATCGGTGTAGCCCCCAAGGGCTGGTTTAGCTTTGCAAGGTAAACTGGGTCTTTAATCAATGCATCAGTTTTGAACAGATGTACATTAGCCACCAAGTGTTAAGGATAATGCTTGCATTGTACTTGAGACTTGTGAAAAATATGTTGATGAGAAAGCAAATAGGCATTAGCCCCCAAGTACAAAGTGCATAACTTGTTATACGCTTGGTACTTAGAAAATACACATCTCATTGTTGATATATCTTCGCCTTTGCAGGCTGAGCTGAGTAAAAGGGATGCTCAAACCGCTGATCTTCAAGAGAGCGTAAAGTCTCAACAAGCAGAGGCTTCCAAAGCCAAAGAGGAGCTGACCAATGCCTTGGCAGCTATGGAGAAGTTGAAAGAGACCTTCAACAAGGAGCGTGCTGACTGGGAAACAGAAAAGGACGGTTTGATAAAAAAAGGCCGAAGACGCAGAGGCAGCTTTGAAACAGGTAGTGGAAGAACTGTCCGTCTTAAAGCGGCAGATTGACGCCATGACATGCACTGTATTTGGTAAGTGCTCTCTCGTGCAGTTTGTCTAATCATTAGATTTATCAATGGCCAGTTTACTGATGCTGAACCATGACAGGGACCCGCATTGGTCATCTGGGCTCTGACATGCGGATGAAGCTTAAAGCGGCGTACACCTTGATAGAACAGCTATTCTCTGGATCCCAGCATGCTATTTGCACTGCAACGTATAACAAGCCGACGCCATCATTGATAAAGGAAACACTTGAGAAGCTGGCCATGCTACCTGCCCGGATCACCGAACTGAAGAGATCAGCCGCAAGATCAGGAGCGCTGACCGCGCTAATCCGGGCCAAGGCATGGATTCCGGATCTTGAACCGGCAGATATCATCAAAGGATATCCTGGCGTGAAAGAGGACGACTCAGACTTCAATAATGACGATCGCAAAGGCTGACAAAGGAGATGCGGCCAATAGCAAGCAAACTAGCGGAGGACACATATTTATCTCACTTTCAACCGGTTTACGATGCTGAGGGAAAGAGACATCCCGCTATGATCCATGATGTTGAAGAGCTTGTGCCTCCAATCCGTAAGCATACTTACGCGCACTAGGCTAGACCCTCATGTGTGCATCATGTTTAAATTCAAATGAAATTTGAATTGGGGAATTTTCAAAGCCTCAGAAACCTTCTAAAAATGATCAACATTAAAATCTTCTCAAAGAAGTCCAAGAAAATGTCCCTTTTCAGCTTTGAAAAATATTGGCAAGAATTAAATGCAAACCAATATTTTTGGAGTGACTGAAACATTTATTTTGGGGCCTTTGAATTAATTCAATAACTATTTGCATTGGATATATATTTGATATATAAATAATATATGTCCAATAATACTGGAACATTTTTATGTGGGTTGGTATATTTTAGTTCTAGCCACATAACCAGGTAAGTCTTCTGCTCTTTTTTTGATTTCTGTTCTGTTTTATATTTTGTTCTGTGTTGTTTTAGTTTAGTAAAATACTAAACCATTTAATAAAAATCCTAGTCCACTACTCACCACTTCAATACACTACCGTGGATCCACCTCCATCTTCCCACGGAAGAGCCATCCTCGGCACTCACAGTTATCTTGAGGCTTTTAGTAGTTTCCATTTACTTGTCTATGAACTGTATAGGCAACCAAGTAGTCCTTTACCGCGGACGTGGCTATTCGAATAGATCATGATAACCCTGCAGGGGTGTACTTCTTCATACACGCTCTCACCACTTACCGTCGTTTACACGGCATGTACTCGGCAACCTTCAAGCGGCCCGGGTTTGACCACGGGTGGGCCCTAGTTGACTCTCCTGAGTCAATGACAGGTGGGCCCCAGCCCTGTTAATTAAACAGGTTTAGTTTTAATTAAACTTTAACTAATCTAATCACACTGACACGCGGGACCCACTGTCAGGTTTGACCCGGACGTGTCTCGTTGACCTGCTGACGTCACACTAACGTCAGTCTGACGCAGTAATTGATTTTCTGGAATTAATCTAATATAGGAAATTCCAGAATATAGTTTAAACTTCAAAAATTCATAACTTTTATTCTGTAACTCCAAATCAGACAAATTATATATGAAAAATGATCAGAAAAATCCAATCTATCCATCTGTACTATTTTCATGCATGATTAAACAAGTTAACCTGATGTTTAATGCAGAACAAGGAAAAACACTTAAAAGGGCCATGTTTGAGTTTGAAATTTGAATCTTTGATTCAAATTGGTTCAAACCCTTCTGGTCTTATTTGCATTAGCCCAACACACTCATATTGCCATGTTTCATGCATGCATCATATTGTCGCACATTGTTTGGTGATGGTTGTGTATCGGTGTTCTTTGCGGCAGGTTCTGCCTCCGAGGAGTATCGTGATTACCCTAACGAAGAACCGTATCAGTGCATCGAACCATCAGGCAAGCAACCAACCATTTGATCATATCGATACAATCCCATGTCCTCGCTCCTGCTCTCTTTTACTGCATTAAGACAACGCGTTTCAAACTGCTGTGTGCTACGGTAGTTGAACCCACTTCCTCTGCATGACCTGTCATTGCCACAGTAACTAGATGAAACCCACTAGCATGTGTAGGAGTTGATTGAGCCATATGTATGTGTTGTTCCTACCTTGCTATGCCTGCTATGCTTAGAGTCGTGTCAGGTCTGGTTCATCTGGGTGATGGGCTAGAGTGAAATGATTATGTCGGTAATGAGAGTGGTGCGGTGAACACGATTTGGTAAAGGTATCGATGAGAGGCCATGTAGGAGTACATGGTGGGTTGTCTCATTGCAGCCGTCCTCAGGAACTGAGTTCTGTGTTTGTGATCCATGATTCAGCTACTACCACGCATTGGGCCCGAAACCAATGGACCCTCTCGGCTTCTTGATCACCCTTGTCCTCTGTCCAGGAGTTGCAAGTAGTTTCTGGTGTTTGTAGTATGCTGGAGGCCGTGCGCAGCGCTGACCGTAGGGGTGGGCTGTGATGCGGTAGGCACGTGGCCGGGTAAACCGGGCGCTCGTTTGGTGTCACGGAACCCTGTACACATCGTTTGGGGCTGTGAGCGAAACTCCGGCCGGATCTCCTCATGGATGGAACCCAAATAGGCAATAAACCTGGACTAGAGACTTGAGTGTTTAGGCAGGCCGTGGCCGACACCCACGTTGGGCTTCCGCTTGAAGGTTGCCGAGTACATGTCGTGTAAACGGCGGTAAGTGGTGAGAGCGTGTGTGAAGAAGTACACCCCTGCAGGGTTAACATCATCTATTCGAATAGCCGTGTCCGCGGAAAAGGACTTCTGGGTTGCTTATATCACTTCATAGACAAGTGAAAGTGGATACTCTAAAATACGCAAGATAAGCGTGAGTGCTATGGATGGCGTTCTCGTAGGGAGACGGGAGCGGATCCATAGTGGTGTATTGATATGGTGAATATGTGGACTTGTGTGCGCCACCTCAAAAGAGTTACTCGCAGTCGTAGTTTAGGATAGCCACCGAGTCAAAGCTGGCTTGCTGCAGTTAAACCCCACCACCCCTTTGTTGATAATGATGCATATGTAGTTAGTTCTGATGTAAGTCTTGATGGGTACATTTGTACTCACGTTTTCCTATTTTATGTTTTTGCAGAGAGACATCGGTCTCGCTAGTAGTTCCGCGTGGACTTCGACGTTTAGCTTGTTACCTCAGCTACGATCTTGTGCCCTCGGCAGGATCTGATAGATAGTCAGGCTTCTCAGCCTTTTTCATTTATAGATGTCTGTACTCAGACATGATAGCTTCCGCTTGTGCTTTGACTTGTATGCTCTGAATGTTGGGTCGTGAGACCCCTGTTTGTAATATCTCGCTCCTCGGAGCCTATTGATTAAATACTTGAGTTGTAGAGTCATGTCGTGATGCCATGTTGTATTTGCACATATCGAGCATATTGTGTGTATGTTATTGAAATGCTTGGTATGTGTGGGATCTGGCTATCTAGTTGTTTATCCTTAGTAGCCTCTCTTACCGGGAAATGTCTCCTAGTGTTTCACTGAGCCATGGTAGCTTGCTACTGCTCCGAAACACTTAGGCTGGCCGGCATGTGTCCTTCTTCGTTCCTGTGTCTGTCCCTTCGGGGAAATGTCACGCGATGAATACCAGAGTCCTGTTAGCCGCTACAGCCCGGTTCACCGGAGTCCTGCTAGCCCAGTGCTACAGCCTGGATTCACTCGCTGATGACCGACACATTCGATGCTGGGTCATGGATGCCTGTCCCTGTAAGTCTGTGCCACTTTGGGTTTACCAACGCTGTCAGGACCCCGACTCGATGCCACATAGGTCTAGCATGTAACACCTCATATCACTTTGCGGCCTCACGCACGGTATTCCCACGGGTGTCGCCTTACCTTTGCCCGGGACCGTTTGCGCCTTTTGGCACACGTATATGATAGTGTCGCTAGTACCCATATGATAAGGAGCCCGGGCTGACATGGCTAGTCGTAAACCCAAAGTGGCACAGACTTACAGGGACAGGCATCCATGACCCAGCAACGAACATGTCGGTCATCAGCAAGTGGGTCCGGGCTGTAGCACTGGGCTAGCAGGACTCCGGTAAACCGGGCTGTAGCGGGCTAACAGGACTCCGGTACTCAATGCGTGACATTTCCCCGAAGGGACAGACACAGGAACGAAGAAGGACACATGCCGGCCAGCCTAAGTGTTCCAGAGCAGTAGCAAGCTACCATGGCTCAGTGGTAACACTAGGAGACATTTCCCGGTAAGAGAGGCTACTAAGGATAAACAACTAGATAGTCAGATCCCACACATACCAAGCATTTCAATCATACACACAATATGCTCGATATGTACAAATACAACAAGGCATCACAACATGACTCTATGACACAAGTACTTTATTTAAGGCTCAGAGAGCCATACATAACATACACAAAGGTACGGGTCACACGACCCAGCATTCAAGTCATACAGTCATACAAACCAGTAGCGGAAGTTGCTTGTCTGGGTACAGACAACTAGTAAAATAAAAGAGGCTTGGAAAGCCTAGCTATACTACGTGGTCCTTCACAAGCTCAGGATCACCACCTGGGCCTTAGCCTACTCATTGATGTCAACGTCTACGAAGAACCCATCAAAAGGGGTTGCAGCGTCTTCTGTAAAAATGTAAATTATAGCAACATGAGTACAAAGGTACTCAGCAAGACTTACATCAGATCCTACATACATGCACATTATCAAGAAGGGTTGGTGGAGTTGTTGCAGCAAGCCAGCTTTGACTCTTGGCTAGGCTATCCTACGAGACTCCAACTTGAAATGGTTTTGCGCACACGAGTCCACTACTCACCACTTCAATACACTACCGTGGATCCACCTCCGTCTTCCCACGGAAGAGCCATCCTCGGCACTCACACTTATCTTGAGGCTTTTAGTAGTTTCCATTTACTTGTCTATGAACTGTATAGGCAACCAAGTAGTCCTTTACTGCGGACGCGGCTATTCGAATAGATCATGATAACCCTGCAGGGGTGTACTTCTTCATACACGCTCTCACCGCTTACCGTCGTTTACACGGCATGTACTCGGCAACCTTCAAGCGGAAGCCCAACATGGGTGTCGGCCACGACCTACCTAACCACCTAAGTCTCCAATCTAGGTTTATCGCCTATCCAGGTTCCATCCGCAGGGAGTCCGGCCGAGGTTTCCCATACGGCCCCGAACGATGTGTACAGGGGTCCGTGACACCTAACGGGTACCCGGTATCCCCGGCCACGTACCTACCGCATCACAGCCCACCCCTACGGTCAGCGCTGTCCACGGCCTCCAGTAGGCTACAAACACCAGAAACTACTTGCAACTCCTGGACGGAGAACTAGGGTGAATAAGAAGCCGAGAGGGTCCATTGGTTTCGGGCCCAATGCATGGTAGTAGCTGATTCTTAAATCACACATACAGATCTCGTGTGAACATGTCCTACTGTGTGTGAGCTAAGTGTGTGAACACGTTTTGGTAAAGGTAGCGGTGAGAGGCCATGTAGGAGTACATGGTGGGTTGTCTCATTGCAGCCGTCCTCAGGAACTGAGTTCTGTGTTTGTGATCCATGATTCAGCTACTACCACGCATTGGGCCCGAAACCAATGGACCCTCTCGGCTTCTTGATCACCCTTGTCCTCTGTCCAGGAGTTGCAAGTAGTTTCTGGTGTTTGTAGTATGCTGGAGGCCATGCGCAGCGCTGACCGTAGGGGTGGGCTGTGATGCGGTAGGCACGTGGCCGGGTAAACCGGGCGCCCGTTTGGTGTCACGGAACCCTGTACACATCGTTTGGGGCTGTGAGCGAAACTCCGGCCGGATCTCCTCATGGATGGAACCCGAATAGGCGATAAACCTGGACTAGAGACTCGAGTGTTTAGGCAGGCCGTGGCCGACACCCACGTTGGGCTTCCGCTTGAAGGTTGCCGAGTACATGTCTTGTAAACGGCGGTAAGTGGTGAGAGCGTGTGTGAAGAAGTACACCCCTGCAGGGTTAACATCATCTATTCGAATAGCCGTGTCCGCGGTAAAGGACTTCTGGGTTGCTTATATCAGTTCATAGACAAGTGAAAGTGGATACTCTAAAATACGCAAGATAAGCGTGAGTGCTATGAATGGCGTTCTCGTAGGGAGACGGGAGCGGTTCCATAGTGGTGTGTTGGTTGGTGAATATGTGGACTCGTGTGCGCCACCTCCAAAGAGTTACTTGCAGTCGTAGTTCAGGTTAGCCACCGAGTCAAAGCTGGCTTGCTGCAGTTAAACTCCACCATCCCCTTTGTTGATAATGATGCATATGTAGTTAGTTCTGATGTAAGTCTTGCTGGGTACATTTGTACTCACGTTTGCCTATTTTATGTTTTTGCAGAGAGATTTCGGTCTCGCTAGTAGTTCCGCGTGGACTTCGATGTTTAGCTTGTTACCTCAGCTACGATCTTGTGCCCTCGGCAGGATCTGATAGATAGTCAGGCTTCTATACATTGACCCCTCCAGCCTTATCCATGAAGAGGCCGTGTTTCAAGCTTTAACCTTAATCGATTGGTCAACGGTTGATTCCAGCATCTGGGGAGGGATGAAGAGGATGTGACTGCACAAGATGACCCTCAATCGTCAAGCCGTCCCGATGAAGCATCCTAAACCGGCGACCGGTTTATCAGCTACAGTCTGCCACTGCTTGAAAACAATTATTCAATTTGGGCCGTTTTTTAAGCTCCTTGTAATAGGATAGCAGAAACACCTTTATCTGCCATGCCATCGAGCATGCTTGTGTTGCTTGATGTTTTGAAAACTTGTTCCATTTTCGGATCTATATATGCATAGTCCATTATACTTTGTGTTCCTGCATATAAGAACTTGAAAGAGTCCTGGTTTACCACTGGACGGGTCACGATGCCCAAAAAATATATACATAACTTGGATGGATAACCAAGATTTATATTAACTAGATAAAATAAATAATATCTGGGACATACCTCGTTGGCTGACCAACTGCTTGTATGGTAAAGGTGAAAAAACACCAATCCGGAGTGTTGACAACTCCTTGCCCTTTTGTCGGTTCATATAGAAACCATATTGGGCTATAATAGCCGCATGATACTAGTGACATCTAGTCAAAACCAGACTGGAAGAATATACTACCGATTTAAAACTGATCATGTACTGACAACTAAGTGTTGGAAGTCATGCCGGGTTATAATGAACACCGGTTTATCAAAAAATATTCATAAATCCCTTATCATAAAAAACAGCAAAGACAAGAAATGTGCAAGGCTTTTCATGGGCTGCCAGGCCCTAAATCGAGGCTTTTCATGGGCTGCCAGGCCGCTGAGGTAAACCATTTTGCAAAGCCTTTTAAGATGGACCTCAATCTTTAACCAATCACCGTTTTAACTTTGACAAGTTCAGGGTCCATGGGATTGACTTGCAAATGTTCGATGGGTCATACCAGGTTTACCTGGACGAAGTGGCTTACTTAAAGAGGCAGGATAACCCGGGGTTTTAGGTGAATACACCTGGCTTCCAAGCCTGGCTTGATAGCCTATTACAAGGGTGCAAGCTCGTTGTTCTTTGAGAAGCAAGGAGCCCCCAGGAAATATTTGAGCTGTGCTCAGTGGTTACCTATATTTGAGCTGTGCTTAATGCAACAGACTCTCTTTGGTTCCACATAATTTCCTTTTGGCTTGAAGCCTATCAAGAGGTGTAGCTATGGTGTGAAGACAACCAAGCCCCCAAGTGATATCCCTTTTTGGTTTTAAACCAATCAAGAGGTGTAGCTATGGTTTGGATACAACCAAGCCCCCTAGTGATTTTCTTTATATTTGTGTGGCCGTATAGGCCGGGTTAATAAGACGCCGCTTTGTCAGTAGAAGCTCCTGTAGGCTCACACATGATGTAAAAAGAACAGAGACCCCGCTTTATTCGAGGCTCCGATTTATTATATAATATATACATTGTCATAAGTATGTACACAAGAAGGGCCTATGGCTCAAGTATAGTAAGGCCGAAGAAGAGCTATATTCCACGGCCGCTTGGTCTCCTCCTCTGATTTACGTGAGTCTTTGTGCTCTCGAATTCCAATGAGGTAGTATGACCCGTTGTGCAGATTTTTGCTGACCACAAAAGGTCCTTCCCAAGGTGGGGATAACTTGTGCATATCAGTCTGATCCTGAATGAGCCGGAGCACCAGATCGCCCTCTTGAAAAGTTCTGGTCTTAACCCGGCGGCTATGATAACATCGGATATCTTGTTGATAAATCGCTGAACGTGCTGCTGCAAGATCATGCTCCTCATCTAGCAGGTCTAGTGAGTCCTAACGTGCCTTCTCATTGTCAGCTTCAACATAAGCCGCCACACGGGGCGAGTCGTGACGGATGTCACTAGGAAGAACCGCCTCTGCTCCATAAACCATGAAAAAAGGCGTGTAACCTGTCGTGGATTTGTCACGGCAGATGTCCTAGCGAAAGGACTTAGTCGTGGAGCCATCGCTACGAGTTTACTTGAAGGGGTTAAAGCGGACACAAGGACACGAGGATTTATACTAGTTCGGCCCCTTCGATGAAGGTAAAAGCCTACGTCTAGTTGTGATGGAATTGATATGATCTCGATGGCTAGGGAGCAAACAAGCTTCGCCTAGGCTCGAGTTGTGGTTGTCTCTCTTGAACCGCCACCGGGTCGTCCCCTTATATACACGGGTGACGCCCGTCGGTCCATAGAGTCCTAACCGGTTCATACTCGTATTCCGATTGGTATCTCTCTATTCCTTACTTACAATACAAGCCATACATCAGGCCGGTTCACGGCTACATGTTCTAACCGACTACAGGCCTTGGGCCTTCATCTGTTTATGCCACTAAGGAAGTTAACCCAGCCCAAGTAGGCCGGTTTATGCCTAGTGGTAATATCCCCAACATTAGGCCCCAGATTGATTTGAACTGGTTCATGTCAATCCTTCACACCATCTTGCGTCTTGGATATCTTCTGTTAATTGGCGAATCTCCATGTCGTCATCATTTTTGGTTGCTGTAAACCGGCATGACGTCATCAGTTTTGGTTACTGTAAACCGGCATGACGTCATTGTGAAATTCCTAACGCCCTCTTAATGACAGCTCCTGTATTCGCGCGTTTGACCTAGCTCGGTTGCCTTATAAATAAGACCGAAGGGTCATTTCCCATTTCTTCCCTTCGTCCCTTCTTCTTCTTCTCCCTCACGTCGCCGACTTTGGAGCTCCACCACCACCGTCGACCTCTGCCTCGTCTCGGGCCACTGCATCAACCTGAACGTACCAGAGTGTTGCAGCGTCTTTCCGCATCTTCTCCATTCCTGGTAAGTTCTCTCTCCTTCTTAACCTAGATCTGTTCTTAGGGTTCCATGTTCTTGCTATGTTCATTGCGCGTTCATGGCTGTTCTCTAACCTTGAATGCATATGTGAACTCTTGCTGTGCTTAATAGCGATCCCTTTAGTACCCGCTTGCTATTTCTCATCCAAGCTCATAAATCTCCTGCACATATCTGCTCAATGGTTCACTTTTGTTTCCGCCTTAGTTTTCGAAATATTTCCTGTTTTTGTGAGCTTGCTGTAGATCCGCGGCTGTAACATGATTTTGTGAAATTTGTTTCTGCATAACTAGTTATCCATAGTTTCAATTGCTTCCGATGCTTAGGCCAGGCGGTTTAACTTCACCATAGAGAAAAAATTGCTAAACCGGTATATATGTCATTAGTCCCCTGGTTGAACCGCCAGAATCCATCTGATACCGCGTTGTAGAAGACCGGTTTACGGGTACTGCCTCCGGTTTACCGTAATTAGATCAACACCTTTTTATCCGGCATGTCCTTGAGCCGGATCACTTATTTCTTGTAGATCTCGTCATGGCCAAACAAGTGTACGAGTGCAACTGGGTTCCCTCCCGTGTCACAGAATCACAGCTGAACGATCTAGTCCTGATCGGCGCTTTGGATAGCAAAGATACGATTCACTGGAGGGTTCCTGGAGATGAATGTCCTCCTACGCCCCAGGAAGGAGAGGTCGTGGTTTTCGCAGATCATATGGCCCGGGGCTTCAAACCGCCCGGCTCTAAATTTTACCGGGATGTGTTAGCCAACTTTCAACTCCGTCCACAGGATATTGGCCCCAACTCCGTCACCAATCTATGTCACTTTCAAGTACTTTTTGAGGCATACCTTCAAGAGGAACCTTCAGTCGAGTTATTTAGAGATCTCTTTCATCTGAACCGCCGTACTGAATTCACTGACGGCCCTAATACCGAACTGGGCGGTATGGCCATTGAGAAAAGGAAAGAAATCACCTATCCCCACGTCAAACTCCATACTCACCCCAAGGAATGGAACGCAACTTGGTGTAATTGCAAGGATACATCTCCTGACAATGAAAATCCCTTGCCTGGCTTCCGTCCGGAACGGCTCAGCAACACTCACCCTTTTCCACAAAGGCTAAGCGCCAAGGAGAGAATTAAATATGCTCCTCAACTGTCCAAGCTCCGGGCCTTCATGGCCAATGGTTTAACAGGAATAGACCTTGCACGCTGCTGGATATCATGGAGCATTTTGCCTCTAAGCCGGCGCCCAAATTTGATGTGTGAGTATACTAATAGTGTCGATGACCCACTCCGACACACTAAAATCCAACTCCCTGATGACGAAGTCACAGAATCTGTGAAAAAGATGCTGAATGAACCGGAGCACCTCTATGCTCAAACCGGTCTGCTTCCTTACTGCACCACCTACAAACCGCCAGCGGTAATATTTTAATTGCTCTATTGTTGAACCGGTTTACTATTTTATATGTTCAACGTTTAATTACTGCTGATCCAGGGTGATAATCCGTTTTGGAGTAAGAAACTTCCTCAAGACAAAACGGAGAAGGCAGGACGGCCAACCCGGCCCAAGACCAAGGTTATCAAGAAACCAGCTCATAAGAGAAAAACCACCGCTTCATCTGGCCCAGCCATTGATGATGATGTGGGTAATCCGGATCTTGAGGTAGAACTTGATTCACTTGGCTTGCTTTTTACACGCCTTATTGATGACAATGCTTGTCAGGATTACGCTGAAGCCAGCAATGCGGGTTTCGTTGAGGTAACCATTCTCTCTTCCGATTCAGAAATCCTGCCTTTGCCAAAATTTCGCCGGGCAAACCGGAAAAATTAAAATTTCTCATCCTCTTGCTTATCTGGATTCCCAATTTCTTATGAAGACCCAGCAACACGAAGCTCGCCGCACAACCCGGCACAGTGGCCAGGTAGTTACCTCTGCCGGTTTACCAAACAGTCCGGTTCGAAAACGCCGCTCCGAGGTCTCCGACCTTTTTATTGATTTAAATCGTAAAGCGGGTTTCTTCCGTCAACCTCTTAATCCATTCGACTCCGATTATCAGGTCACTTCTCATTCATCATCTGGTGAATCGTCGGCCACCCAGCTACCACCTTTGAAAACAGTTGCTGGGTAAGTTAAACCGAACATATGCTTCCAGTATACTGCGCAATGGCTTACACTTTTCCTTGACTTTTTATTTTTCTTTCAGGGCTAAACCGAAACCAAGCAAGAAGGCCCGCCTGGATAGAGCGGCTGAAGAAGATGTGGCCCCAGAACATGACCAAGCACCTGATCATGCAGTGTTTACTTGTGAAGATATCCCCAATGATCCTCCTCTGCAAGACGACGTTATCCCTGAAGAAGGTCCTATTCATATTCCAGCCTCTGCTGATCCGCCTGCCAGCTCTGTCCAGATTGAGAAATCCCACACTCCTGCTGACAAACCGGCCGCACCAACCCAAACCGGCGAGTCAAAAGATGATGATGTTGTGATTACCAGCGTAGGCCGCTCTAAACCTGGGAATCCTGCCACCCTTACCAGGCATACCATCAAAGAGGATTCTTACCCTTTGAACAAAGGAAAATGGGATGTTGAATTAGAGACATACGCCACTCTGAATGCTCAAGATCTTCACTCTGGCTATTTAAACCGGCTTTATACTAGCCGTGACTGTGAAGCTGGCTTGGTCAAAATGATGAGGGATAAATTTGAGGTAAATTCCTTCTTTCCTTTCTGCCATTGCATTCATCCTTGTAACCCCCAAGGGCCGGTTTGTGACCTTGGTCAAACCGGGACTTGATCCTGAACATTTTTTAAATCCGTCGGCATAACCCTCGAGGGCCGGTCTAACTTAGCATAAGTAAACCGGGGCTCAAAAATAAAAAGCTGTCCTTAGAACATAACTTGATCAAATAGCCATTAGCCCCCAAGTGCCAAGTTGAATACTTGTATTGAGCTTGGGACTTTGTAATCTAGCAATATACAAAAAATTGAAGGTGCATTAGCCCCCAAGTATCAGGCATATAACTTTGTTATGTGGTTGATACTTCCATTTCTTGGATCGCCTGTGCAAAGCTTAAAATGCCATCTGTATGCAGGCTGAAGTGAAAATCAAGGAGGACCAGATTGCCGATTTGCAGGAGGCCCTAAAGACCCAGCAGGCTGAAACAGATAAGGCCAAGCAAGAATTAACCAGCGCTTTGAGCACTGCGGAACGGCTGAAAGAAAGCTTCAAGAAAGAGCGGGCTGACTGGGCCACTGAGAAGGCCGGTTTAACCAAAAGAACGGAAAATGCTGAAGCGGCCCTTAAACCGGTGGTGGATGAACTGACGGCCGTACAACGGCAAATACACTCCATGACTGCTGCAATCTTTGGTAAGCTCCTTGTAATTTCTGTGATAAATTTGAACCTGCTGTATCGTAAATCTGGTTTGAGACCATTCCAATCTTGTTGTAGGCACACACATTGGGCATTTAGGAAATGATGTGCGGAAGAAATTGAAAGCTGCCTACACCTTGGTGGAACAATTGTATATCGGAGCCCAACGAATCATCACCACAGCTTCTCACAACAATCCGGCACCCTCTTTAATCCAGGACACTCTTAACAAGTTGTCAATGCTTCCAGCCCGGATTGAGGAGCTGAAAAAATCCGCTGCCCGAACCGGAGCTATCAATGCCTTAATCCGGGAAAAGGCATGGGTGCCCGACTTTGATCCCGTGGAAGCAGCTCAAGGCTACCCAGTCTGAAAGAAGATGGCTCTGAATTCAACGAAGAAGATTTAAGGGCCATAAACCGTGCAGTGCGCCCTCTGGCTTTCCAGCTAGCTGAAGAGGCAGATTTGACGCATTATCAAGCGCAATATAATAATCAAAACAAGCGAATGCCTGCCCCAACTGTTGAAGCGGAGAATCTGATTCCTCCAATCCGTAAGCACACTTACGCCCTGATATTGAACCGTCTTCCCTGATACATGAAGAGGCTGTTTTCCAAGCTTTAATGGGAATCGACTGGACCACTGTTGATTTCCAGCCAGTGGGTAGAGACGAGGAAGCTGAAGCGGCGGAGGATGAGGAGCAGGCTTGAACCGGAAGCCGATTTGAAGAGCTATTTGCAACATCCTTCCACAAAACAATGATTTTGTTTGAGCACCATGCCGCCTTGTAATAGGATAGTTAAAACTTCTGTCTGGAATATGCCTTCGTGCATAAGTACTGGAGCTTTTGCTTGAAAAACTTTAATTCATATTTCCTGCAATCAGAAAAATTTGAACTTCGGTGGCGGTTATACCGTCAGCCGGATTATGATCTTGATATGTGTATCAGTAATACAACAAATAGATGATACATAAATACCTGCCATGTTTGATCATAAAGCTGGCTTTAGCCAAGCCTGAAGCGGTGGTTTTATAAACCATTACCGTCAAAAAGGGAGAAAGTAGCGCCCGTACAGACCGTACTGACTTAATACGAGCCCCCTGGTCACTCCATGATGTTAACAGGGAAAAGGTAAACCAGGCAGACTCCTCCGGATTAAAAGGGGGATCAAAAATCATTGGCTGAACCGGAAAAAATATGCTTGTTGACACAAAGAAATCCAACAAAAGCAAAGAACGAACAAACCATGAAAACAACATGGAAGCAAAAGTAATGATAAAAACCATTTGCAAAAATATGCTATACTGAGTTGTTCAGATGGTATTACCATGGTCGGACAGGATCAAGGCCCCCAATAGGAGTGACAATGATTCAAGTCAGCCAGGTCCCCAAATGACTCATGGCATATATGCCAGATCAAGAGGCGTGGCAATGGTTCGGGCCCGACCATGCCCCCAAGTGATTTTGTGGCCTTAGGCCGACCAAGAGGCATGACTGGTTCAGACTTGACCAAGTCCCCAAATGATCTGGTGGCTGTCGCCTATCAAAGGGTGTTCGTTGGTTCGGACACGACCAAGGCCCCCAGTGATATATAAAAAACAAATGTCAAGGGGTAAACCAGAGGCCGCTTTAAACAGAACCACTCCGTGTAACCTCGCATGATGAGAAAGACAGAGACCCCGCTTTAGCTGAGGCTCCGGTTTGATATATCAAAGATAATATATACATTGTCATGATATGTACATAGATAGAGCCGATGGCTCAAGTATAGTAAGGACGAAGATGAGCTATATTCCACGGCATGTTGGTCTCCTCTTCTGATGTACGTGAGTCTTGATGTCCTCGAATATCAATCAGATAGTACGACCCGTTGTGCAAATTTTTGCTGACCATGAAAGGTCCCTCCCAAGGTGGGGATAACTTGTGCATATCCGTTTGATCTTGGATGAGTTGAAGCACTAAATCTCCTTCTTGAAAAGTTCTGGTTCTAACCCGGCGACTGTGATAGCAACGAAGATCGTGCTGGTAAATCGCCGAACGGGCAGCCGCTATATCACGCTCCTCGTCCAATAGGTCCAAAGCGTCTTGCCGTGCTGTCTCATTGTCTGCTTCAACATAGGCTGCCACACGAGGCGAATCGTGCCTGATGTCACTAGGGAGAACTGCCTCTGCTCCATAGACCATGAAAAATGGCGTGTATCCTGTGGACCGGTTTGGCGTAGTATTGATACTCCATAACACAGATGGTAGCTCTTCAACCCAACATCCTGGTGTTCTTTGCAACGGGACCAAAAGTCGGGGTTTGATGCCTCGCAAGATTTCCTGATTAGCTCGTTCTGCCTGTCCATTGGACTGGGGGTGTGCCACTGACGACACGTCAAGTCGGATGTGCTCACGTTCACAGAACTCCTTCATAGCACCCTTGGATAAATTGGTACCATTGTCAGTAATGATACTGTGTGGAAAACCAAACCGGAAAATCACCTTCTTGATGAACTGCACCGCTGTTGCTGCATCACACTTGCTGACAGGCTCCGCTTCAACCCACTTGGTAAATTTGTCAACTGCCACCAAAAGGTGGGTTTTCTTATCCTTGGATCTTTTAAAAGGCCCAACCATATCCATCCCCCAAGTTGCAAACGACCATGTTATTGGGATCATCCTCAATTCTTGAGCCGGCACATGAGCACGCCTTGAAAATTTCTGACATCCATCACACCGTTTAACCAAGTCCTCCGCATCAGCATGCGCTGTCAACCAGTAGAACCCGTGACGAAACGCCTTTGCCACCAGAGACTTTGAACCGGCGTGGTGCCCACAATCCCCTTCATGGATTTCTCTTAAGATTTCACAGCCTTCCTCAGGAGAAACACAACGTTGAAACGCCCCTGATACACTGCAATGATGTAATTCTCCATTGACAATCGTCATAGACTTGGATCACCAGACTATCTGCCTGGCCAGAATCTCATCCTCTGGTAACTCCCCCCGGTTCATGTACGCAAGATAAGGAACTGTCCAATCCGGAATAACATGCAGGGCTGCCACCAATTGAGCCTCCGGATCAGGGATAGCCAAATCCACCTCACCTGGGAGCTTGACTGACGGGTTGTGCAACACGTCCAAAAAGACGTTAGGCGGGACCGGTTTACGCTGAGAGCCCAACCGGCTTAAAGCATCCGCCGCTTCATTCTTCCGACGGTCCACATGATCCACTTGATAACCCTTGAAACAACCTGCAATATTATCCACTTCCCGACGATATGCAGCCATGAGCGGGTCCTTAGAATCCCAAGTGCCAGACACCTGTTGAGCCACTAGGTCCGAGTCACCAAAGCACTTAACCCGGCTTAAATTCATCTCTTTAGCCATCCGGAGACCATGGAGCAAGGCCTCGTACTCAGCTGCATTATTAGTACAAGGGAACATTAAGCGGAGAACATAGCAAAACTTATCACCTCGTGGGGAAGTTAATACGACCCCAGCCCCCGAGCCTTCCAATTGCCTGGATCCGTCAAAATGAATAGTCCAATATGTGTGATCCGGCTTCTCCTCTGGTGCTTGTAACTCTGTCCAATTATTGATGAAATCAACAAGTGCTTGAGACTTCACTGCCGTCCGAGGCACGTACTTCAGTCCGTGTGGCCCAAGCTCTATAGCCCACTTGGCAATTCGGCCAGTCGCCTCCCGATTCTGTATAATATCACCCAAGGGAGCTGAACTGACCACTGTGATGGGGTGCCCTTGAAAATACTGCTTCAACTTCCGACTGGCCATAAAAACACCATAGACCAGCTTCTGCCAATGCGGATACCTTTGCTTGGATTCAATAAGCACCTCGCTGATATAATAAACCAGCTGCTGAACCGGATATTCCTTGCCTGCCTCTTTGTGTTCCACCACAATAGCCACGCTAACTGCCCGAGCATTGGCCGCTATGTATAATAATAGTGGCTCCTTGTCGACCGGAGCTGCAAGAACAGGCGGATTGGCTAACTGCCGCTTCAGGTCCTCAAATGCCTCATCAGCAGCTGGACTCCAGAAGAAATTGTCTGTCTTCCTCAGCATTTGGTACAAAGGGATAGCCTTCTCCCCGAGGCGGCTGATAAACCGGCTCAGCGCAGCGATACGGCCCGCCAAACGCTGAACATCGTTGATACACTTCGGTTTAGCTAGGGATACAATAGCCGTAATCTTCTCCGGATTAGCCTCAATTCCTCTGTTAGACACCAGGAAACCCAGTAACTTGCCTGCCGGAACACCAAAAACACACTTGGCCGGATTAAGCATCATCCTGTAAGCTCGCAAGTTGTCGAAGGTCTCCTTCAAATCATCCACCAGCGTCTCCTTCTGTCTTGATTTTACTACAATATCATCCACATAGGCGTGCACATTGCGGCCGATCTGCTCATGCAAGCAATTCTGTACACACCGTTGATAGGTGGCTTGGGCACTCTTGAGCCCGAAGGGCATAGATACATAGCAGAAGGCTCCAAAGGGAGTAATAAATGCCGTTTTCTCCTGATCTTTAACCGCCATCTTAATCTGATGACATCCAGAGTATGCATCCAAAAAACTCAAACGCTCACAACCCGCCGTGGCATCAATGATCTGATCAATACGGGGGAGGGCAAAAGGATCTGCCGGACAGGCTTTGTTAAGATTTGTGTAATCCACACACATACGTCAAGTGCCGTTTTTCTTAAGAACCAGCACCGGATTAGCAAGCCACTCTGGATGGAACACCTCAATAATAAAACCAGCTGCTAAAAGCCTGGCCACTTCCTCTCCAATGGCTTTGCGTCTTTCTTCGTTAAACCGACGGAGGAACTGTTTCACCGGTTTATACTTAGGATCAACATTAAGAGTGTGCTCAGCGAGTTCCCTCGGTACACCTGGCATGTCAGACGGCTTCCATGCAAAAATGTCCCAATTCTCACGGATGAACTCGATGAGCGCGCTTTCCTATTTGGGATCCAGGTTGGCACTGATAGTGAACTGCTTGGACGAATCGCCGGGCACGAAGTCAACAAGCTTGGTCTCAGCTACCGATTTGAACTTCAGATCTGAATCATGCTTTGTAGTTGGCTTCTTTAAAGGGGTCATATCCGCCGGATCAACATTGTCCTTATAATACTTCAACTCCTCCGTGGCACAGACTGACTCTGCATAAGCCGCATCACCCTCTTCACATTCCAAAGCGATCCTACGGTTTCCGTGAACTGATATCGTCCCCTTGTAACCCGGCATCTTGAGCTGTAGATAGATATAACAAGGCCGCGCCATGAACTTGGCATAAGCCGGCCGCCCAAACAAGGCGTGATACGGGCTCCGGATCTTCACCACTTCGAAGTTTAATTTTTCCGACCGAAAATCGTGCTCGTCCCCAAAAGCCACATCTAGAGCTATCTTGCCAACAGGATATGCAGATTTGCCTGGCACAACACCATGGAATACCGTATTCGACGGTCTGAGATCCTTGTCTGTTAGTCCCATGCGCCGGAATGTCTCATAGTATAGTATGTTAATACTGCTTCCTCCATCCATGAGCACCTTGGTGAACTTATAACCCCCCACCCGAGGGTCCACTACTAATGCTAACTGGCCCGGATTATCAACCCGGGGCGGGTGATCTTCTCTGCTCCACACGATGGGCTGCTCTGACCAGCGTAAGTAACATGGTAAGGCCGGTTCAACAGAATTCACCGCTCGCTTGTGGAGTTTTCGGTCGCGCTTATCCAAGCCAGTTGTGAAGACATGGTATTGCCCATTGCTCAACTGCTTTGGCTGGCTCTGATAACCTGACTGCTGCTGCTGCTGCTGCTGGCCGTTCTGATTATTCTGGATATTGTGACCGCCCTGATTGAAACCTGAACCGGAAGCTCCATCATGACCCGGGCCGTGTAAACCGGATCCTGAACCGCCACCTGACCCATGGTCATACCGGAAGGCATTAGAGTTTTTAAACTCCCGCATAATATAACAATCCTTCCCAAGGTGGTTAGCCGTTGTCTCCTTCGTCCCGTGCTTTGGGCAAGGCTGATTCAACAAATAATTCAAACGGCTTGCGCTAGGATTGGGGGCCCCATTACGATCTGCCGCTTTACCTCTGCGCCGCTGCCCCCTGTCCTGTGCATTAGCGTTGGCCACAAAATCCATGCTACCCTCCGCCTTGCGTTTGCCTCCGTTTCCATGACCCGCCGGTTTGTACTGCTGCTGTTTAGAGTTGCTATTCTTCCTTCCCTTCCCTGTTTCATCATCATCAGGTTCGGGATCCTTGGTACTGTCCGAATCGGCATACTTTACTAAAGCAGCCATGAGGGTTCCCATGTCATTACAGAACCGCTTCATGCGTCCCAATTTCAATTTTAGAGGCTCAAACCGGCAGTTGCCTTCCAGAGTTAAGATCGCAGAGTCAGCATTAATCCTGTCAGATGAGTGCCAAATTTCCGAAACGCGGCGCACCCAACGGGTCGTTGATTCTCCTTCCTCCTGGACACAAGCCGCCAGGTCTACTATGGACTTGGGCTGCTTACATGTATCCTTAAAATTCTGTATAAACCGGGCCCGCAACTAGGCCCATGAGCTGATAGAATTGGGTGGCAGGCTCTTTAACCAAGTACGAGCCGTGCCCTCAAGCATCATGGTGAAGTATTTTGCACATGCGGCCTCATCCACGTCCAGCATCTCCATGGCCATCTCATAACTCTCTACCCATGCTTCAGGGGGTAAATCAGCGGTGTAATTCGGCACCTTGCATGGACCCTTGAAATCTTTGGGCAGGCGCACATTACGTAAAGCTGGGATTAAGCAAGGCACTCCCAAAGCGGATGTGATCCCTGGTCCGGCAAAGGTTGTAGAACGAACCGGTGTAAATTGGCCCGCATTATCCTGTACTGCTAACTCGGCCTCCCTTTGTGCCCGGGCCCGGTCCACCACATCCTGAGCATCTCCAACACCACCTGCCGGGTCATTACCACGGGCCGCTTCACGGCCTCGCGCATTGCTTGATATGGCCGGTTCCTCCATGCGCCTGCTATAGCTCCGGCCCGGACGGGGCGTAGAATGAATCCGATCACGGCTGTATGAGTATGCCTCCTGCTGAATCAGCGCAGTCCGGAGAAGCTCCTTAACCCGGCGTGTCTCTATCGCTTGCGGAGAATCCCCTTCGACTGGGATGGCCTCTAACCGTGCAGCGGCCGTAACAAGGTTGTCCATAGGATTAGAATAATGACCTGGGGGCGTCTAGACCGGCGGAAAATTCATAATGTTCTGCTGAGGGGGTTCCATCAGGCGAGGTTGGACCGGCTCCCCTGGTCCTGGTGCCTCGATCCGGTTTGTCTCCGGGTACTGCGGCGGATTACTGGGCCGAGCCCCTGGAGTGTGAAAGAGATTTCGGGGGTCAAACCCTGACGTCAGGCGTGATCTGTGCTTCCGCTTCAAAACCTCCTGTGATGCGTTCTGGTCAAGCATGAGTTTATAGGCCTGGGCGTCTAAAGCGGCCCGTTCTGCAGTCATCCTGTCTTTTTCTGCTGCCGGATCCGCTTTGGCTTGCACGATCTGCTCTTTCACCTTTGCGATTTCTGCATTATGGGCCTCCTGATCCGCCGGATTGTCCTCTGCCATAAGCGCAGCTAGTGCATCAAACAGATCAGTTAGAACTTGAACCGGCGGGCGCACAAGGCCTCCTGCCCCTGCTGCGGCTGCCGCTGCTGATCCGGAGAGCATTGCTGCGGCGGTCGAAGAGTGATTCGCCGCCTGTGTGCCGGCCATGAATATTCCAACCCGGTTGACCTGGCCCGGGGGTCCGGAATACTGTCGCCATCGGAACAGCCCCCAATCTGGTCGTCTTGCAACTGGTATAGTGATTCGGTCTCTCCGGTCGAGGACTCGTTATCAGAATAGACGACGGTCTCATTACCGTGTCCTGACTCGTCCTCACGCTCACCTTCGTGGACGACTCCAACGAAGACACGCTTCATGGCCGGTTTAACCCGGGTAGATCTCGCACGCTGAGCCGTCTCGATGAGGTTGGTGCAGATGTCCGGCTCAGGCCCAGGCTCACCGATTTTGCCAATGAAAACGTTATGCCACCAAAGGGGACCCGGTACCCGTACTCGATTGACTCGGCCTCGGGACCCCATCCTGCGTCGTCGATGTAGATCCTGCCCCGACGACTCTTGGTCATCCGGCCCACAACATAGCCTTCGAGTCCCTTGAGCTTGCCCTCCAAGATCGTCAAACCATCGTGCGATAGCCCCACGGTGGGCGCTAACTGTCGTGGATTTGTCACGGCAGATGTCCTAGCGAAAGGACTTAGTCATGGAGCCATCGCTACGAGTTTACTTGAAGGGGTTAAAGCGGACACAAGGACACGAGGATTTTATACTAGTTCGGCCCCTTCGATGAAGGTAAAAGCCTACGTCTAGTTGTGATGGAATTGATATGATCTCGATGGCTAGGGAGCAAACAAGCTTCGCCTAGGCTCGAGTTGTGGTTGTCTCTCTTGAACCGCCACCGGGTCGTCCCCTTATATACACGGGTGACGCCCGTCGGTCCATAGAGTCCTAACCGGTTCATACTCGTATTCCGATTGGTATCTCTCTATTCCTTACTTACAATACAAGCCATACATCAGGCCGGTTCACGGCTACATGTTCTAACCGACTACAGGCCTTGGGCCTTCATCTGTTTATGCCACTAAGGAAGTTAACCCGGCCCAAGTAGGCCGGTTTATGCCTAGTGGTAATATCCCCAACATAACCCGTAGATCTGTTAGGTGTGGTGTTGATGCTCCATAACACAGAAGGTAACTCCTCCACCCAACAACCCGGTGTCCGCTTTAAAGGAACCATAAGCCGGGGTTTAATACCTCTCAAAATTTCTTGATTTGCCCTCTCTGCTTGACCATTAGACTGAGGGTGAGCCACTAATGCTATATCAAGCCAGATGTGCTCTCGTTGGCAAAATTCCTCCATCTCACCCTTTGACAGATTAGTAGCATTGTCAGTTATAATACTGTGTGGGAAACCAAACTGAAATATCACCTTTTTGATGAATTGAACCGCTTTGGCCGCATCACATTTACTGACTGGCTCTGCTTCCACCCACTTGGTGAACTTGTCCACTGCCACTAATAGGCGGGTCTTTTTTTCCTTGGATCTCTTAAAGGGTCCAACCATATAAAGCCCCAAGTTGCAAATGGCCAAGTTATTGGAATCATCCTCAACTCCTGAGCCGAAACATGAGCGCGGCGTGCAAATTTTTGACAACCGTCACACCTTTTGACTAAATCCTCAGCATCAGCATGGGCTGTCAACCAATAGAAACCGTGACGAAAAGCCTTAGCCACCAAGGATTTTGAACCGGCGTGGTGACCGCAATCTCCTTCGTGGATTTCTCGCAAAATCTCACAACCCTCTTGAGGAGATACACAATGCTGAATTGCCCCTGTGACTTTGTAACGATGTAACTCCCCATTGATTATGGTCATTGACTTGGAACGCCGGATTATCTGTCGGGCCAAGGTTTCATCCTCAGGTAACTCGCCCCGGTTCATGTAAACCAAGTACGGGACTGTCCAATCTGGTATAACATGCAAAGCTGCCACCAATTGGGCCTCCGGGTCAGGAATAGCCGACTCCTCCTCTGTTGGTATCTTAACCGACGGATTGTGTAGGACGTCGAGGAAAACATTAGGTGGGACCGGTTTACGCTGAGAGCCAAGGCGACTTAAAGCATCTGCCGCTTCATTCTTTCACGGGGCTATATGGTCAACTTGATAACCCTTGAAATGACCAGCCACTATGTCCACCTCTCGTCGATACACATCCATGAGTGGGTCCTTAGAATCCCAAGTGCCAGATACCTGTTGAGCCACCAGGTACGAGTCACCGAAGCACTTAACCCGGCTTAAGTTCATCTCCTTAGCCATCCGAAGACCATGGAGTAAGGCCTCGTACTCAGCTACATTGTTAGTACAAGGGAACAGTAAACGAAGAACATAACAAAACTTGTCACCTCGTGGGGAAGTTAATATAACTCCAGCCCCCGAGCCCTCCAATTGCCTGGACCCATCAAAGTGAATAGTCCAATACGTGTTATCTGGCTTTTCCTTTGGTGCCTGCAACTTTGTCCAATCATTGATGAAGTCCACAAAGTGCTTGAGATTTGATTGATGTGCGAGGTATATACTTTAGCCCGTGAGGTCCAAGCTCGATAGCCCACTTGGCAATCTGGCCAATTGCTTCTCTGTTTTGAATGATACCTCCAAGAGGGGCTAAACTGACCACTGTGATAGGATGACCCTGAAAGTAATGTTTGAGCTTCCGGCTTGCCATAAACACCCAATAAACCAGCTTCTACCAATGTGGATACCTCTGCTTTGATTCGATAAGCACCTCAGTAATATAATAAACTGGCCGTTGAACCAGATATTCCTTTCCAGCCTCCTTGCACTCCCAACAATAGCCACTGCTAACAGCCCTGACATTAGCAGCCACATACAGCAGTAAGGGCTCTTTATCGACCGGAGCTGCAAGCACAGGCGGTTCAGCTAACTGCCTCTTCAGATCCTCAAATGCTTTATCAGCCGCATCGCTCCAGACAAAGTCATCCGTTTTCTTTAACATCTGGTATAAAGGGATAGCTTTCTCCCCGAGACGACTGATAAACCGGCTCAAAGCCACAATCCGTCTGGCTAAACATTGAACGTCATTGATACATGCCGGTTTAGCCAAAGACGTGATTGCTGAAAAAATATTTGGATTAGCCTCAGTGCCCCTGTTTGATACCAGAAAGCCCAAGAGTTTGCCTCCCGGGACACCAAAGACACATTTGTCCGGATTGAGCATCATCTTGTAAACCCGGAGGTTGTCAAAGGTTTCTCTCAAGTCATCTATCAATGTTTCCTCTTTCTTGGACTTTATCACAATATCATCCACATATGCATGAACATTGCGCCCAATCTTCTTATGAAGACAATACTGAACACGGCGTTGATAAGTTGCCTGGGCACTCTTGAGCCCAAAGGGCATGGAGACATAGCAGAAGGCTCCAAAGGGGGTTATAAAAGTTGTCTTCTCCTGGTCCTTAACTGCCATTTTGATCTGATGATAACCAGAATAAGCATCCAAAAAACACAAGCGGTCACAACCCACCGTAGCATCAATAATCTGATCAATGCAAGGGAGGGCAAAGGGATCTGCTGGGCAAGCCTTGTTCAAGTCTGTGTAGTCCACACACATACGCCAAGTGCCGTTTTTCTTGAGAACCAGCACCGGATTAGCAAATCACTCCTGGTGAAATACCTCCATGATAAACCCTGCGGCCAACAACTGAGCTACCTCTTCACCAATAGCCTTGCGCCTTTCTTGATTGAAGCGGCGGAGAAACTTTCTGACCGGTTTAAACTTAGGATCTATATTAAGTGTGTGCTCAGCGAGTTCCCTCGGTACACCTGGCATGTCAGAAGGCTTCCATGCAAAGATGTCCTGGTTCTCATGGATGAACTTGATGAGCGCGCTTTCCAATTTGGGATCCAGGTTAGCGCTGATGCTGAACTGCTTGGATGAATCGCCAGGAACAAAATCAACCATCTTAGTGTCTGTGGCCGATTTAAACTTCAACGTCGGATCGTGCTCCGTAGTTGGCTTTTTCAAAGAAGTCATGTCTGCCGGATCAACCTTGTCTTTGTAAAACTTCAACTCTTCCCTGGCACAAACCGACTCAGCGTAAGCCGCATCACCTTCTTCACATTCCAAAGCAATCTTATTGCTCCCATGTATTGTGATGGTCCCCTTATGACCTGGCATCTTAAGCTGCAGATAAACATAACACGACCTCACCATGAACTTGGCATAAGCCGGTCGCCCAAACAGAGCGTGATACAGACTCTGGATTTTCACCACCTCAAAAGTCAATGTTTCTGACCTTGAATCATGATCATCCCCAAAGGCCACCTCTAGGGCTATCTTGCCCACTGGATATGCAGATTTACCGGGCACCACACCATGAAAAACGGTGTTCGACGGTTTAAGATTCTTATCTGTCAACCCCATACGGCGGAAGGTGTCATAGTAGAGAATATTGATACTGCTTCCCCCATCCATGAGCACCTTGGTGAACTTATACCCCCCAACTTGAGGTGCCACCACTAAAGCTAGATGACCCGGATTATCAACCCGGGGTGGGTGATCCTCTCTACTCCATAAAATGGGTTGCTCAGACCAGCGCAAATATTGAGGCACTGCCGGTTCAACAGAGTTCATGGCCCTCTTGTGAAGCTTCTGATCGCGCTTACACAAGCTAGTGGTGAAGATACTGCCCACTATTCAACTGCTTCGGATTGCTCTAATAACCCGACTGCTGCTGTTGCTGATTCCCCTGATGGTTATAACCTCCCTGGTTGCCCTGGTTCCCTTGATTGCTATATCCGGTTTGATTGCCTTGAAATCCCGAACCGGAGCTACCGCCTCCATAACCCGGCCCATGAAAACCACCTCCTGAACCGCCGGGCGGGCCATTGTCGTACTGAAACATATTGGAGTTCTTGAATTCTCGCATGATATAACAATCCTTCCAAAGATGTGAAGCTGGTCTCTCCTTTGATCCATGCTTTGAACAAGGTTGATTTAACAGGCGCTCCAGATTGGGGCCTGAACCTCCGCCCTTCTGGGGTTGTTTACCCTTACGACGCTGACCGTTATCCTGAGCATTGGTGTTAGCCACAAAGTCCAAACTATTGTCTGCCTTGCGCTTACCATTGTTCCCATGACCTGCCGGGTTATGTTGCTGTCCCTTGGTGTTGCCGTTCTTCTTCCCTTTCCCCGGTTTGTCCTCCTCTGACTCAGAGTCTTTGGTATTATCTTAATCGGCATATTTAACCAAAGCGGCCATAAGCGTTGCCATATCACTGCAGTGACGTTTGAGCCTTCCTAACTTCTCTTTTAGCGGTAGAAACCGGCAATTGCCCTCCAACGTTAACACAGCTGTGTCCGCATTGATGCGATCCGACGAATGCAGAATAGCTGAGACCCGCTTCACCCAATGGGTTGTAGACTCCCCATCCTCTTGAACACAAACGGACAGGTCCACAATCGACATAGGCTGCTTACAAGTATCCTTAAAATTCTGGATAAACCAGTGTTTTAACTCGGCCCATGATCTGACAGAGTTAACTGGTAAGCTCTTTAACCAAGTACGAGCTGTCCCCTCCAACATCATGGTGAAATATTTAGCGCACACTGCTTCATCCACATCTAACATCTCCATTGCCATCTCATAACTTTCAACCCATGACTCTGGTTGCAAATCGGCGGTGTAATTGGGCACCTTATGAGGGCCTTTAAAATCCTTCGGCAGTCGCACATTACGTAAAGTGGGGGTGAGACACGGCACACCTAAGGAACTGAAGACCACACCTAGCTCCACTGAAGCGGTAGGGCGAACCGGAGTAGGTTGACGAGCTGTATGCAAAGCTGCTAACTCGGCCTCTCGACATGCACGACCATGATCCACCACATCCTGCGCATTAGCACCTCCACCTGCCGGGTTGTACCCTCGCGGCGAGTTACGATGACATGCACTGCTTGATACAGCCGGTTCATCCTCAACGTGCCTGCTGTAGCTCCGACTTGGACGGGGGGGTGGGGGGTGGGGTGGAATGAATCCTTTCACGACTATGCGAATAAGCCTGCTGCTGGGTTAAAGCTATTTGAAGGAGCTCTCTGACCCGTCGTGTCTCAATCGCAACTGGTGACTCACCGTCAGTCGGGAGGGCTGCCAGTCATGAAGCGGCGGCCACAATATTGTCCAACGGGTTGGAGTAATGCCCCAGGGCATTGGAACATACTGTGGCACAACGTTATTCTGACGAGGCGGGTCCATCGTGCGTGGCTGAACCGGCGCTCCTGTTCCTGGCGCCTTTGTCCGGTTTACCACTGGCTAGTTTCTGGTTCCTACTCCTGGCGTGTTGAAGAGATTTTTTGGCTCATAACTCGGCGGGAGGTGCGACCGGTATCTTCTCCTCATGACCTCATCTGAAGCATTCTGGTCCAACCTAAGCCGGTAGGCCTGAGCTTCCAACTCAGCCCATTCTGTAGCCATCCTGGCATTATCTGCCGCCAAGTCCGCTTTAGCCTGAGTTATCTGGTCTTTCACCTTTGCAATCTCCGCATTGTGCTGATCTCGGGCTGCGGTGTCGAAGTCTGCTGCCATCAATGTTGCCAAAGCGTCGAACAAATCAGACTAAACTTGGGCCGGAGGCGGCACAGAGCCCCCTGCCCCTGCTGGCGTTGTTGTTGCTGAACCGGAGAGAATTGCCGCGGCGGTAGTGGAGTGATGCGCTGGTTGTGTACCGGCCATGAAAACAGTGACCCGGTTTGGCAAATCGAGGGGGTCCGGAATACTGTTGCCGTCGGAACCTCCGCAAATTCGGCCGTCCTGCAACTGATACAATGATTCGGTCTCTCCAGTTGAAGACTCGTCATCAGAACAAACAACGGTTTCTCCATCAGATGCCGATCCATCCTCATATTCCGCCCATGGATGACACCTACGAAAACATGACTTGCTATGGGCTGAACTGGGGAAGGGCTTGCATGCTGAGCCGTCTCGATGATGTCGGTGCAGGTGTCCGGCTCAGGGCCCGGTTTGCCGATCTTGCCGATGAAGATGTGAATCCCACCAAAGGGGACCCGGTACCCGTGTTCAATCGAACCAGCCTCGGACCCCATCCTGCATCTTGATGTAGAGCTTGCCGCGAAGACTCTTCGTCATCCGGCCCATAACGTATCCCTTGAGACCATCAAAGCTGCCCTTCAAGAACTCGAAACCATCGTGCAATAGCCCCACGGTGGGCGCCAACTGTCGTGGGTTTGTCACGGCAGATGTCCTCGTGAAAGGACTTAGTCGTTGAGCCATCGCTACGGGTTAGCTTAAAGGGGTTAAACCGGACAAGGGGACACAAGGGATTTTATACTAGTTCGGCCCCTTCGATGAAGGTAAAGCCTACATCTAGTTGTGATTGGTATTGCTAGGGTTTTGATGACCAGGGAGCGAATCCGCTTGCCTGGCTCTCGAGTAGTTGTTGTCCCTAAACCGCGCCCGGGTCATCCCTTTATATACATAGGTTGTCACCCACCGGTTTACAGAGTCCCGAGGCCGGATCATAAACGTGTCCGGCTCGGTCTCTATTCTCCTAACTTACAATACAAGTTACATGAAAGAGTCAGTTTACATCTACAGGCCTTAACACGTCTTTGGGCCTTGGGCCTTCGTAAAGCGCCACCATCTTCACGTCTTCATGGGTTTCTATCTTGATGGAGCTAACCCGGCCACTCCTAGCCGGTTTACCTCCAGTAATCATATCCCCAACACCTGTGCTATCGTAGAAGTGTTCCATGACATTACCAAAATTATCATCACGGAAGTGTCCACCGTAACAGAACGCCGTTAAGCTATCGGGTCTGGTTTTGGATCCAATAACCCATTAACAGCCCGGACCAATGGGGATTTTCCACGTGTAAAATTCTGATTGGCTGACGGAAACACGTGTCAGCTCTGCGTTGGCACAGGTGTCACTCATCCAATGGGTGAGATGCGCCTATGATATGTTGACACGTGGACCGGCCCAAAAGTGGCCCATAAAGTTTAAATGGGCCGGCCCAACTAAAGGCCCCCAAGATTTTGTGGTCCATAATGGGCCGGCCCAGATAAAGGCCCACGAGATTTTGTGGGCCGGCCCAACTAAAGGCCGCAAGATTTTGCAGACCATAATGGGCCGGCCCAGCTAAAGGCCCAACATTCTCAGTTAAGGCCCGTACGGCTAGTGTCAAATCGGCCCATCAACGGCCTGTCCTAAACTTGTCATCATCGCAGCCCATGGTCACTTCTGGTCCGTCAACAGTCCGCTAAGTATATGGGCCGAATTACGGCCCGGTGTATTTCCGGCCTGTTAAAGGTCCTTCTTCATTTGGGCCCATTTGCAGGCCATTGAAACTTTCGGCCCATAAACGACCGTGAAGGATTTGGGTCATATTCGGCCATGTCTGACATTCGGCCTGTTAGAGGCCCACTATAGATTTGGGCCACTTTCGGCCTGTTGTGATTTTTGGCCTGTTAACGTCGGACGAAATCAATGGGCCATATGTGGCCAAACGTCACATCGGGCCCATTAACGGCCCATATAAAAATGACGATAATCTAGCCCGACTGAACTTCCGGCCTGTTAAAGGCCTGTGTATTAGGTCGGTGCGTTTACGGCCCGTCCGAATTTCGGCCTGTGAAAGATCCGCATCGTAAATGGGCCACCATTTCGGCCTGCTAAGACTAGTGGGTTATTTGGAACAATCAGGGCCCAATCTCACTTTCGGTCTTTTAAAGGCCCATGTTTTTATGGGCTCGAGATATTTACACCTATAAACGGCCTATTGTTACTGAGGGCCCAAATTATGTTTAGGCCTGTTAAAGGCGCACTATGGGCACAGGCCTACCAGAAATATATGAAATCTTATGCTAATTTAGGCCCAGATATTTTTAGTGGGCTACATGAAAATTTCAGCTAATCGTTTTTAGCCCAATTGGAATGGGCCCGATGAATGTTGGCATGTTGGGATCCTACGACGCTTTCGGACGAATACATTACTAAGATAAACCTACACTATACAAAAATAGCGTCATAATTATTGCAGCCTTTGGCAGCATCATAAATGTTGTATCACAACAAAATAAATTCCAACCATACAACAAAAGGCCTGTTGGCATAAAGTTTATAGTCCTTGCAGATAAAAGCACCATCAGATGTATAGAAGCATAGATCATTTGACCTGAGTGCTAATGTTTCAGGCTGTAGAATCTGATGGAGCAGCACGATCTTCACCTTTTTATGCCATTTCTCTTGAACAACGAAGCGAATGTCTGATAGTATGGTTTCAAAACCATTCATATCTTGACGACATTTGTCAACCACTATTCTTGTTTCCAAAACGACGTCCATTAGGGATTGGACTTGTGTTTGGAGCAAAGATATATCACTCTGTCTAGCAGGAAGATTTTGTTCAGTAGGCGATTTGGACGAGGTTACCTTGACAACCAACCCAAAATTACGCAGGAAGGTGCTTTTTGCACTGTTAGTGGAGAGATATTGACACACTGCAGCAAGAGGTGACATTGTGCCTGTGGTAGCCCCGTCACATTCAGGTGGTTGTGGCTGTTCAATCATTTTTTCCATAACTTCCTGAAAGTTTGAACTTATAGATTAGTGTACCAGATAAGTTACTAATGAGACAAAAACAAACAAAGTAGGTTACACATTTATACATAACTTATTTTGGTGAACTACTATAATACATTAGCATGTATTGTAGTGCCAACTACATAATAAAATCACTTTCGGAACATATGTCCATGTAGCATGCCTACTGTATTGTCTATTTCCTCACATTCGTTGACATCTAAGGATAAAGAGACATGGTTTAAAGTAGGATGAACATAATATGACATCATTCATATCATGGGCAAACAGATATAAAAAACAGGCTATGAGGGAGTCCTGGATTAGGGGGTCTCCGGAAAGCCAGACTATATCCTTTCGCCGGACTGTTGGACTATGAAGGTACAAGATGGAAGACTTCAACTTGTGTCCGGATGGGACTTTACTTGGCGTGGAAGGCAAGCTAGGCAGTACGGATATGTATATCTCCTCCTTTGTAACCGACCTTGTGTAACCCTAGCCCCCTCCGGTGTCTATATAAACCGGAGGGTTTTAGTCCGTAGGACAACATACAATCATACCATAGGCTAGCTTCTAGGGTTTAGCCTCTTTGATCTCGTGGTAGATCAACTCTTGTAATACTCATATCATCAAGAACAAACAAGCAGGACATAGGGTATTACCTCCATCAAGAGGGCCCGAACCTGGGTAAACATCGTGTCCCCTGCCTCCTGTTACCATCCGCCTTAGACACACAGTTCGGGACCCCCTACCCGAGATCCGCCGGTTTTGACACCGACATGGGGGAGCTTATAGAGAAGCTCAAGGGAGCGCGGCGGCGCTTCCGATTATGGAAGATATCAGCCTACCGACAAGGTGCAAGTGAAGCCTGGGCTATGGTGAAGACACGCTATACCAAGGCTGACCCAAACCATATGGCCGAGGTCGGACCTGTGGGGCCCGATGGGAAAGAGATCCCTGTCAGTTTAGTGTATGATCAAGTAGAATTAGCCGCAAAGTATCGCCAATAGGATTGTAGGCTAGACAGCTTGTTGGATGGTATAGAAGAAGAATTTCATTAGTCTTAATGACTGTGTACTCCAAGTGACATATGTAATGTCCCTAGCCGGATTGTAAATTATTTGTCATGGCGGACCTTTTCGCTTCAACCTCTGGACCCGATAGTCCGGAGTGTATCCGAATACCCACTCGGTTATATAAAAACCGGGGTATGCATGGAAACCAGGTGTAGGGGTCATAAGTGCTTGAACAGACAAGTACCCAACTAGCTATGTTATATTACATGGATAGTAAGAAACATCTTCCAGGGAGAATAGTTCCGTTAAGGGTTCCTTTCCCTGGGTACGCATGCCCTAATGTGCATGTCCGAACTGCGAGACGCAGGTTAAAAACATCTGGGGGCATGTAGTAATTTAAATGAAAGTCATCTTTTATTCACCGACCGAATATTCCTTTAAGAATGCTAGCTTTCGGCTTCACCCAGTCTGAGGTACACATTCGGCTGACCCGGCAGTAACAATCGCAGAGGTGCTCCCCTTATGCCCTAGCCGAATTAACGGGAACATAGGGCATAAATACAAGAGCCAGGCAATCCAGCTTGGCCAAAACTTAAGTCATATCGATGCATATAATGGCGTAAAAAGGTACATGCGGAAGAATAACACATGTGCGGGGCATAAAGCCCCGAAAGGTAATTATATTAAGCCCAGGAAGCCCCCAGGTATACTGAGCGCGATTAGCGCGTCAAGATTGTGTGACCAAGACACAAGTGTAGCCTTTTATGGTCTTGAAGAGAAAAGAGAGAAAAAACAGATGTGCAAAAAATTCATGGAGTCCAGCGCTAGGCGTAGAATCCGGAGTCTGGCTGCGTTCCATGGGTTTGGCTTGAGTCGATTATTCGATGCACCCCGCAGACGGTACGCCCCACCGGTCAGAACCTAGTCGATAATGAAGGGACCTTCCCTTTTGGGCTTGAGCTTGTTCTTTTTCTTCTCCGATAGGCGTAGAACTAGTTCGCCAACGTTATAGGTTTTGGCCCGCACTTCTATGCTTTGATACCTTCGAGCCTGTTGCTGATAGAATGCGGAACGGGCTTTTGCCATGTCGCGCTACTCCTCCAGGGCATCCAAACTGTCCTGCCAATCGAGCTCGGCCTCTCTTTCTTCATACATGCGCACTAGAGGTGAGTCATGAATTATGTCGCAAGGCAGCACCGCCTCGGCGCCGTACACCATAAAAAATGGTGTGTATCCGGTAGTGTGATTCAGCGTGGTCCGCAGCCCCCAAAGTACAGAGTCGAGCTCCTCTACCCAATGAGTGTCTGATTCCTTTAACGATTAGACTAATCTGGGTTTAATGCCACTCATGATAAGACCATTCACTCGTTCGACTTGACCGTTAGTTTGCGGATGATAGACAGAAGCATAATCGAGCTTGATGCCCATGTTGCTGCACCAAACTTTCACCTTGTCGGCTGTAAAGTTCGTGCCGTTGTCAGTGATGATGCTATGGGGACGCCATAACGGTGTACAACCCTGAATATGAAGTCTAACACCGGTCCGGATTCAGCTGTTTTGACAGGTTTGGCTTCTATCCATTTGGTGAATTTGTCCACCATGACCAGTAAGTATTTTCTCTTATGGGTTCCCCCTTTGAGGGGTCCGAACATATCGAGCCCCCAGACCGCAAAGGGCCAAGTAATGGGGATTGTTTGGAGGGTGGTAGGTGGCATGTGGCTTTGGCTTGCAAAAAGCTGGCAACTGACACAATGTTGTACCAGATGCTGTGCATCTGCCCGGGCCGTCGGCCAATAAAAACCTGTACGGAAGGCCTTGCTTACAAGGGCCCGGGCTGCGGCATGGTGGCCGCCGAGTCCGGCATGGATTTTTGCCAAAAGCTTCTGCCCTTCCTCTTCGGAGATGCACCTTTGAAGAACTCTGGTTGTGCTTTTCTTGTAAAGCTCTCCCTCGTGGACCTTGTAGGCTTTAGATCGCCGCACTATGCAGCGGGCCTCGTTTTGGTCCTCGGGTAATTCCTGTCTGGTTAGGTAGGCCAGGAATGGTTATGTCCACAGGGCGATGACGGCCATTATCACGTGGGATGAAGGTGTTATTTCGGTGGCAGAGCCTCCGATTGTGTCAGAGTGTTCGGCATCTGGGGTTGTGGCTGGGTCTGGACTATTTTTGCTGGTGTCCCCATCCCATACTACGGATGGTTTGAACAATCTTTCCAGGAAGATGTTCGGTGGGACAGGGTCGCGTTTAGCGCCGATACGGGCTAGGATGTCCGCCGCCTGGTTGTTTTCCCGAGTCACATGGTGGAATTCAAGCCCCTCGAACCGAGCTGACATTTTGAGGACGGCGTTGCGATATGCCGCCATTTTCGGATCCTTGGCATCGAAGTCTTCATTTATTTGGGATATTGCAAGGTTCGAGTCCCACGCACCTCTAGGCGTTGGATGCCCATGGAGACTGCCATCCGGAGGCCGTGTAATAGGGCCTCGTATTCAGCTGCATTATTGGAGTCTGTATATAGTATTTGGAGCATGTATTGCACCGTGTCTCTGGTGGGGGACGTCAAGACGATGCCAGCCCCCAGACCAGCCAACATTTTAGAGCCGTCGAAGTGCATGATCCAATTGGAGTATGTGCCGTACTCTTTAGGGAGTTCGGCTTTTGTCAATTCGACTACGAAATCGGCCAGTACTTGCGACTTAATGGCTCATCATGGCTTATATGTTATGTCGAATAGGAGGAGCTCGATGGCCCATTTGGCAATCCGGCCCGTGGCATCGCGGTTGTTTATTATGTCATTGAGTGGTACTTCGGAGGCCACCGTAATCGAACACTCTTGAAAGTAGTGTCGTAATTTCCGGGATGCCATAAATACCGCATATGCTATCTTCTGGTAATGTGGGTACCGTGATTTGCATGGAGTGAGGACGGTGGATACATAATATACCGGCTTTTGAAGTGGTAATTTATATCCGTCCATCTCTCATTCGACGACAAGCACTGCGCTTACAACTTGGTGAGTTACCGCTATATATAATAGCATTGGTTCGCCAACAGTTGGCGCGGCCAGGATTGGGTTGGTGGCTAGGATGGCTTTTATTTCTTCTAGTTCGTCCGTGGCTGCGTCCATCCACTCGAAGTGCTCGGTGCGTCAAACAAGGCGGTAAAGGGGAAGTGCCTTTTCTCCTAATCGGGAGAGAAAGTGGCTTAAAGTCGCCACGCATCCAGTCAATTTTTGGATTTGCTTGAGGTCAGCTGGGATAGCCAGTTGCGACAGAGCTCGGATTTTAGCTGGATTTGCTTCAATTCCTCTACTGGAGACGATGAAGCCCAGGAGCTTTCCGGCGGGAACGCCGAAAACACATTTTTCCGGATTGAGCTTAATGTCGTATGTTCGGAGATTGGTGAACGTGAGCCTCAAGTCGTCTATTAAAGAGTTGACGTGTCTGGTTTTAATGACCACATCATCTACATATGCCTCCACAGTCTTACCGATCTGCTTTTCCAGACATGTCTGGATCATGCGTTGATATGTTGCACCGGCGTTTTTGAGCCCGAAGGGCATTGTGTTAAAACAGAAGGGGCCGAATGGCGTTATAAATGCCGTTGCGGCCTGATCAGACTCCTCCATCTTAATCTGGCGGTAATCGGAGTATGTGTCGAGGAAGCACAATGATTCGTGTCCTGCGGTAGCGTCGATGATTTGATCGATGCGAGGGAGTGGTAAGGGATCCTTTGGGCAAGCCTTATTAAGGTCTTTGAAGTCGACACATAGGCGCCAGGATTTGTCCTTCTTTGGTACCATCACCAGGTTTGCTAGCCAATCCGGATGTTTTATTTCTTTGATGAATCCGGCTTCCAGTAGCTTGGCCAGCTCCTCTCCCATGGCTTGTCGCTTAGGTTCAGAGAAACGCCGAAGAGTCTTCTTGACCGGCTTGAATCCTTTTAGAATATTAAGGCTATGCTCGGCCAATCTACGTGGGATTCCTGGCATGTCTGAAGGATGCCAGGCGAATATGTCCCAATTCTTGCGCAGAAACTCCCGTAGTGTGGCGTCTACAGCAGGGTCTAAGTGTGTCCCAATGGATGCTATTTTTGTAGGGTCCGTTGGATGGACTTGGAATTTAACTATTTCGTCCGCTGGTTTAAAGGAGGTGGACTTGGATATTTTGTCTACTATCAAGTCGTCCCTGTCCACCGTGGAGCGCAGCGTGGTTAACTCCTCCGCCACAAGGGCTTCGGATAATGCCTTGAGGGCTAGTGCGGCTGTTTTGTTCTCGGCGCGGAGTGCGATGTCCGGATCACTAGCTAGAGTGATAATTCCCTTGGGTCCAGGCATTTTGAGCTTCACGTATCCGTAATGGGGTATGGCTTGAAAAATCGTGAATGCATCCCGCCCTAGAAGGGCGTGGTATCCGCTACTGAACGGGGCCACTTGGAATGTAATTTCTTTGGATCTGTAATTCTCCGGAGTGCCGAATACCACATCAAGTGTGATTTTCCCAGCGCAACGTGCCTCCTGACTAGGGGTGATTCCTCGGAAGGTCGTACTGCTTTGCTCAATACGGTTGTTGTCTATTTCCATTTTCTGGAGAGTTTCCTCATAAATGAGGTTTAATCTGCTGCCGCCATCCATGAGCACCTTAGTGAGCCGAAAGCCGTCCACAATTGGACTGAGGACCAAAGCGGCTGGTGCTCGGGCTGTTCGGAATTTAGGTTCATCACTGGTGTTGAAGGTAATGGCCATGCCTCTCCATGGATTTATTGCTGCCACGTGGCAGACTTCGGCAAGGCTGCGGAGTGCCCGTTTACGCCTATTATTTGAGGCGAGGGTCTCGAAGACCGTTAATACTATGTTGTCATCCGTGGGGAGGTGCTCTGAGGTATTTTGGGTGAGAAGATCCTCACCGCTTTTGGCCACCTGCCGGAGTACCCAACATGCTCTAAGGCTGTGTGTTGATATGGTATCCGCTGTACTATGGATTTTGCAGGGCCCATTGAGCCATCCCTCCAATATGGTTCCATGCCCTATGGTGGGCTTTTGCTTCTTTGTAATTGAGTCGGGCGACTTATGAGAGTGCACCCTTTTAGTTCGGACTGGGGGTTTTGTCAGAGCCGGATTATCACAAAATTGTGTTTGGGTTTTCCAGGCACTTTCCATCACACAGTATTTCCGTACTATGGCTGCCAAGTCGGCGAAGTGTGCTACGTCATGGCGACTTATGGCGTTGAGGACAACCTTGTCCGTGCAATTGTTGCAAAAGAACGAAATTGCATCTTCCTCGCGACAGTCCTTGACCTTGTTCATTACAAGGAGGAATCTGGCCCAGTAGTGATGTACTGTCTCTTGGGGCACTTGCCTAATGTGGGAAAGATCGTTTGTGTCTGGGTGGGTGGGTGGAATTAAGTCTAGACCTTGTCCCAATCTGTGATCCCGGGGCAGGGGAGTTTCCGATCTTGGAAGTTCGTGTTCCGGGATGTTGCCCTGTGGGTTCGGTATGCGGCCTGATTCTGGATTCAGGGTTAGGGCGGTGTCCTCCCGTGAGCGAGTATCCTGTTCGGAGAGCTCGGAAATCCGGACATAGTTTGTCCTCAAGATAGAGGGAGAATCACCGCATTGCTCCTCCACCACCGTTATTTGATAGGTGACCGGCGGAGAGTTAATCTCCCTTTGGTCAGGTTTAAGCCCGATCCGATCGTAGTCTGTAGTGACTCCCAGAGCAGCAATGCGATCCAAGAGCTCGTTCAAAGAGGAGAGCTCCATTGGATCCATCTGCTCGGCAAATTTTGATCCGATGTGGAGGCTATTTTCGATGGCTCGAGAGGTTATCGTCGACGCAGCGGCCGAGCGGGCGGTCATGACGAAGCCGCCTAGTCGGAGAGTTTGGCCTACAGCCAGGGCTCCCCCAGAGGTAATGTTGTCCTTGACAACGAGGCGAGCCATCTTCCTTATGATGATGACATAGTGGAACTCTCAGTGAAAGCACCAATGTCGGTGTCAAAACCGGCGGATCTCGGGTAGGGGGTCCCGAACTGTGCGTCTAAGGCGGATGGTAACAGGAGGCAGGGGACACAATGTTTACCTAGGTTCAGGCCCTCTTGATGGAGATAAAACCATACGTCCTGCTTGATTGTTCTTGATGATATGAGTATTGCAAGAGTAGATCTACCATGAGATCAGAGAGGCTAAACCATAGAAGCTAGCCTATAGTATGATTGTATGTTGTCCTACGGACTAAAACCCTCTGGTTTATATAGACACCGGAGGGGGCTAGGGTTACACAAGGTCGGTTACAAAGGAGGAGATATACATATCCGTATTGCCTAGCTTGCCTTCCACGCCAAGTAAAGTCCCATCCGGACAGGAGACGAAGTCTTCAATCTTGTGTCTTCATAGTCCAACAGTCCGGCCAAAGGATTAGTCCAGCTGTCCGGAGACCCCCTAATCCAGGACTCCCTTAGGGAGCACCTCTGCGATTGTTACTGCCGGGTCAGCCGGATGTGTACCTTAGACTGGGTGAAGCCGAAAGCTAGCATTCTTAAGGGAATATTCGGTTGGTGAATAAAAGATGACTTTCATTTAAATTACTACACGCCCCCAGATGTTTTTAACCCGTGTCTCGCAGTTCGGACATGCACATTAGGGCATGCGTACCCAGGGAAAGGAACCCTTAACGAAACTATTCTCCCTGGAAGATGTTTCTTACCATCCATGTAATATAACATAGCTAGTTGGGTACTTGTCTGTTCAAGAAGTTATGACCCCTACGCCTGGTTTCCATGCATACCCCGGTTTTTATATAACCGAGTGGGTATTCGGATACACTCTGGACTATCGGGTCCAGAGGTTGAAGCGAAAAGGTCCGCCATGACAAATGATTTACAATCCGGCTGGGGACATTACATATGTCACTTGAAGTACACAGTCACTAAGACTGATTAAATTCTTCTTCTATACCCTCCAACAGGCTGTCTAGCCTACAATCCTATTGGGAATACTTTGCGGCTAATTCTACTTTATCATACATTAAACTGACAGGGATCTCTTTCCCATCAGGCCCCACAGGTCCGATCTCGGCCATGTGGTTTGCGCCAGCCTTGGTATATCGTGTCTTCACCATAGCTCAGACTTCCCTTGCACCTTGTCGGCAGGCTGATATCTTCCATAATCGGAAGCGCCGCCGCGCTCCCTTGAGCTTCTCTATAAGCTCCCCCATGCCTCCTGGCGGGGACGCAGATGGCCACAAGGCTTGGGCAATACTCTGCATCACCTGCCAAACTTGTTCGTGCAGTTGTGAGAGCTCTGGTAGAAGATCACCCGAAGACCCGGGCATCTCCTCCGCGGGACGACCCGTCAGCATACCTGCAGACATAACGCTGTTAGCAGGCTTCTTCGCCGAACTCCTTTAAAAAGTCCATTCAAGCACTTACTAAAAATGCCGCGTTGAAGCCGTTTATTCTCCTTCACAGAGTCAGCAAGCTGGGCTCGGACATCCTTCAGTTCCATGCCCAGCCGGATATTGGCATCTTGGAGATCATTTTTCTCCTGCCTGACTCGCATCAGCACGCGCTCGCCAGCATTTCGCTGTCGATCATCACGTGCCGTATCCGCCTCCACGGCCTCCGGATTCACTCCGGGGCCACCTGCAACATCTATTGTTAGGTGTCCATACATGCCGCGTACAACCTGGTACCGATATTATTTGCAATAGACAAAATATTTACCAGGGGGACCCTTTTTGGATTCCTTCAATGCGGCAACAGCGGCTTCGAGCTGGGCCTTGCACTCGTCCAGCTCTTGAGATAGTTGGGAATTCTTCTCCATAAGAACCTGCACAAATAATGATCCTTAAATCAGTTGCATCAACTGTTTCAAGTCTTAGGGGCTACTGATACATATAATCGTCCGATTTTCTTACCCGTATATCCTTTACATACTGGTCCGTGGCTCTGGCTAGACCATTTTGAGGAGCACGAAGGTACGCGTCTCCAGAATTGAAGGCATCAAATGCCTCTGGTGAGAAGCAAGCGTCACGGAGTACGGCCCAGCGACGCCTATGATTCATGGCGCTCTCCACTTCTGAATTTCTAGCGGATAGTTGATATGTCTCTGTCATATCTATAATTTTTGATTGTTCCATGCCAATATTCTACAACTTTCATATACTTTTGGCAACTTTTATACTATTTTTGGGACTAACATATTGATCCAGTGCCCAGTGCCTAGTGCCAGTTCCTTTTTGTTGCATGTTTTTTGTTTCGCAGAATATCCATATCAAACGGAGTCCAAACGGGATAAAAACGGACGGAGATACTTTTTGGAATATTTGGAAAATTCCGGAAGAAAAATCCACGCGAGATGGTGCCCGAGGTGGCCATGAGGCAGGGAGCGTGCCCCTACCCTCGTGAACCACCCGTAAGGCGATTGACGCTCTTCTTTTTCCGCAAGAAAGCTAATTTTTGGAAAAAAAATCACGGCGAAGGTTTCAGGCCAATCGGAGTTACGGATCTCCATATATACACGAAACGGTGAAACAGAGCGAGAGGAGAACGCAGAAACAGAGAGAGACAGAGAGACATATCCAATCTCGGAGGGGCTCTCGCCCCTCCCGTGCCATGGAGGCCATGGACCAGAGGGGAAACCCTTCTCCCATCTAGGGAGGAGGTCAAGGAACAAGAAGAAGGAGGGGGGCTCTCTTCCCCTTGCTTCCGGTGGCACCAGAGTGCCACCGGGGGCCATCATCATCACCGCGATCTACACCAACACCTCCGCCATCTTGACCAACATCTCCATCACCTTCCCCCCTCTATCTACAGCGGTCCACTCTCCCGCAACCTGCTGTACCCTCTACTTGAACGTGGTGCTTTATGCTTCATATTATTATCCAATGATGTGTTGCCATCCTATGATGTCTGAGTAGATTTTCGTTGTCCTATTGGTGGTTGATGAATTGCTATGATTGATTTAATTTGCTTGTGGTTATGTTGCTATCCTTTGGTGCCCATCATATGATTGTGCGCGTGGATCACACCCTAGGGTTAGTTGTATGTTGATAGGACTATGTATTGGAGGGCAAGAGTGACAGAAGCTTCAACCTAGCATAGAAATTGATGCATACGGGATTGAAGGGGGACCAATATATCTTAATGCTATGGTTGGGGTTTACCTTAATGAACATTAGTAGTTGCGGATGCTTGCTAATAGTTCCAATCATAAGTGCATATAATTCCAAGTCAGGGATGACATGCTAGCAGTGGCCTCTCCCACATAATACTTGCTATCGGTCTAGTAAAGCAGTCAATTGCTTAGGGGCAATTTCGCAACTCCTACCACCACTTTTCCACACTCGCTATATTTACTTTATTGTTTCTTTATCTAAACAGCCCCTACTTTTTATCTACGTACTCTTTATTATCTTGCAAACCTATCCAACAACACCTACAAAGTACTTCTAGTTTCATACTTGTTCTAGGTAAAGCAAATGTCAAGCATGCGTAGAGTTGTATCGGTGGTCGATAGAACTTGAGGAAATATTTGTTCTACCTTTAGCTCCTCGTTGGGTTCGACACTCTTACTTATTGAAAACTGTTGCGATCCCCTATACTTGTGGGTTATCAAGACCTTTTTCTGGCACCGTTGTCGGGGAGCAATAGCGTGGGGTGAATATTCTCACGTGTGCTTGTTTGCTTTATCACTAAGTAATTTTCATCTGCTGTTCTTAGTTGTTCTCTATCTTTAGTTATGGATATGGAACAAGAAATACCAAAAGAATTAGGTGTACTTGCTACTCATGGAGATGAGGAACCTCCTAAAACCCTCGATGCTCAATATGTGAAAAATATTATGTACCACTTTGATAATCCTGAGAAAACCTCATTCAATCTGGTAATGGGAGTAACGTTGGATCAACGGGAATACTTTAGGGATTATCGCTTGACACAAAAAGGGAAACTATTATGGGATCAAATTTATATATTGAAGTGGTATGCTCGGCAAGTATGCTTGAGTTATGATATTACTTGTTGCTCTAGGATGAAGGCTCCACACCTTCCCTTTTCATGTGAATTTAATGATAATGAAACCTTGGCTTTTTATGCTAGAGGTATATATAATTACTATGATGTGGAACAAATAGAGGAATTTGTTGCTTTTAAGGGAGCTTATGAAATTGAATCTTTGTTTGAAAAGAATGAAGCTTATGATGATGATTTTTATAGGCCTGAAAATTTAGCTATCTTAAAATATTGCTATGATAATTATGAATATAATTCCTATATTAATGCGCTTATTGACAAAGTCTCCGCTGTCCAAGAAGAGAGTAATATTTTGCAGGAATCTATGGGAGAAGAAGTTAATGAAACTGTGAGCTCATTGGATGAAAAAGATGAGGAGGAGAGCGAAGAACAAAAGGAGGAAGAGCGTATTGATCACCCATGCCCACCTTCTAATGAGAGTAACTCTTCAACTCATACATTGTTTAATTTCCCTTCGTGCTTACCGATGCTATAATGACTGTTATGATCCCTTGGATTCTTTTGAAATATCCCTTTTTGATGATGCTTGCGGCCAAGATGCCAATATGAATTATGCTTACGGAGATGAACTTGCTATAGTTCCTTATGTTAAATATGAAATTGTTGCTATTGCACCCACGCATGATAGTCCTATTATCTTTTTGAATTCTCCAAACTACACTATATCGGAGAAGGTTGCCCTTATTAAGGATTATATTGATGGGCTGCCTTTTACTACTACACATGATGATTTGGATAGATATAATATGCATGTGGTTGCTGCTCCTAATTGCAATTATTATGAGAGAGGAACCATATCTCCACCTCTCTATGTTTCCAATACAATAAAATTGCAAGAAACTGTTTATACTATGCATTGGCCTTTACTATGTGTGCATGAATTGTTCTTTTATGACATGCCGATGCATAGGAAGAGAGTTAGACTTCGTTGTTACATGATATATGTTACTTTGTGCTCACTACTAAATGCTAAATCATTGTTAATTAAAATTGGCTTTGATATACCTTGGGATCCGGGTGGATTCACTACTTGAGCACTATATGCCTAGCTTAATGGCTTTAAAGAAAGCGCTGCCAGGGAGACAACCCGGAAGTTTTAGAGAGTAATTTATTTCTGTTGAGTGCTTTCATATAGTTTAAACAACAAAAATAAAGAGGGGAACCCAAAACTTTTTCAAAAAGGAAAGTGAAAGTGAGAAAGACAAGCATTGTTGAAGTGGGAGAGCTCCTTGAACTTTGTTCATGCTCACGGCAACTTTGTGAATCTTGATTACAGAAACTTTTCAACAAAAATAATTATACCCTTGTACAATTCCATTGTATTATAAAAATAATGTGCCAAGGTTTGCCTTTAGTATGTTTACATTTGCTTGATGGTTTGTACGGTGCAGGACAGAAACTTTGGCTGTAGTGCGCGATTTTACATTTTTAGATGGAACGTCAAATGGTTCTGATTCTTTTGCACTGTCTTCCTATACAAATTTTTTATTTTTTCTAATTTTAGTAGATTTTTTCATATTTGATAAGTATGGTGAATGTTCAAATTATTACAGACTGTTCTGTTTTAGACAGATTCTGTTTTTGATGCATAGTTTGCTTGTTTTGATGAAACTGTCAATTTATATTAGTGGATGAAGCCATGAAAGAGTTATATTACTGTAGACAAAATGCAAAAACAAAATATGAATTGGTTTTCAACAGTACTTAGAGTAGTGATTTGCTTTATTATACTAACGGATCTTACCGAGTTTCTGTTGAAGTTTTGTGTGGATGAAGCGTTCGATGATTGAGAAGGTTTCGACGTGAGAAGAAGGAAGAGAGGCAAGAGCTCAAGCTTGGGAATGCCCGAGGCACCCCAAGTAAATATTCAAGGAGACTCAAGCATCTAAGCTTGGGGATGCTGGAAAGGCATCCCCTCTTTCTTCAACAAGTATCGGTATGTTTTCGGATTCGTTTCGTTCGTGCGATATGTGCAATCTTGGAGCATCTTTTGCATTTAGTTTTCATTTTTATTTTATGCACCATGCAGGTCTGAGATAGTCCTTGGTTGATTTATAGAATGCTCATTGCACTTCACTTATATCTTTTGAGTATGGCTTTATAGAATGCTTCATGTGCTTCACTTATATCATTTGAAGCTTGGATTGCCTGTTTCTCTTTACATATACAACCGCCATTTGTAGAATGCTCTTTTGCTTCACTTATACTTGTTAGAGCATGGGCATATATTTTGTAGAAAGAATTAAACTCTCTTGCTTCACTTATATCTATTTAGAGAGATGACAGGAATTGGCCATTCACATGGTTAGTCATAAAATCCTACATAAAACTTGTAGATCACTGAATATGATATGTTTGATTCCTTGCAATAGTTTTGCGATATAAAGATGGTAATATTAGAGTCATGCTAGTGGGTGGTTGTGAATTGTAGAAATACTTGTGTTGAGGTTTGTGATTCCCGTAGCATGCACGTATGGTGAACCGTTATGTAACGAAGTTGGAGCATGAGGTATTTATTGATTGTCTTCCTTATGAGTGGCGGTCGGGGACGAGCGATGGTCTTTTCCTACCAATCTATCCCCCTAGGAGCATGCGCGTAGTACTTTGTTTCAATGACTAATAGATTTTTTCAATAAGTATGTGAGTTCTTTATGACTAATGTTGAGTCCATGGATTATACGCACTCTCACCCTTCCATCATTGCTAGCCTCTCTAGTACCGCGCAACTTTCGCCGGTACCATAAACCCACCATATACCTTCCTAAAAACAGCCACCATACCTACCTATCATGGCATTTCCATAGCCATTCCGAGATATATTGCCATGCAACTTTCATTGTCATCATATACATGACTTGAGCATTCATTGTCATATTGCTTTGCATAATCGTAAGAGAGCTAGCATGATGTTTTCATGGCTTGTCCGTTTTTTGATGTCATTGCTATGCTAGATCATTGCACATCCCGGTACACCGCCGGAGGCATTCATATAGAGTCATATCTTTGTTCTAGATATCGAGTTGTAAGTAAATAAAAGTGTGATGATCATCATTATTAGAACATTGTCCCATGTGAGGTTATCAAAATAAAAGTGGCCAAAGAAGCCCTAAAAAAAGAGCGAGGCCAAAGAAGCCTACAAAAAAACAAAAACAAAAACAAAAAAATGAGAGAAAAAGAGAGAAGGGGCAATGTTACTATCCTTTTACCACACTTGTGCTTCAGTGTAGCACCATGTTCTTCATATAGAGAGTCTCTTGAGTTATCACTTTCATATACTAGTGGGAATTTTCATTATAGAACTTGGCTTGTATATTCCAACGATGGGCTTCCTCAAATGCCCTAGGTCTTCATGAGCAAGCAAGTTGGATGCACACCCACTTAGTTTCAGTTAGAGCTTTCATATACTTATAGCTCTAGTGGATCCGTTGCATGGCAATCCCTACTCACTCACATTGATATCTATTGATGGGCGTCTCCATAGCCTGTTGATACGCCTAGTTGATGTGAGACTATCTTCTCCTTTTTGTCTTCTCCACAACCACCATTCTATTCCACCTATAGTGCTATGTCCATGGCTCACGCTCATGTATTGTGTGAATGTTGAAAAGGTTTCAGAACGTCAAAAGTATGAAACAATTGCTTGGCTTGTCATCAGGGTTGTGCATGATGTGAGTATTTTGTGTGGTGAAGATGGAGCGTAGCCAGACTATATGATTTTGTAGGGATAACTTTCTTTGGCCTTGATATTTTGAAAAAACATGATTGCTTTATTAGTATGCTTGAAGTATTATTGTTTTTATGTCAAATGATAGACTATTGCTTTGAATCACTCGTGTCTTAATATTCATGCCATGATTAGATTATGTGTTCAAGATTATGCTAGGTAGCATTCCACATCAAAAATTATCTTTTTATCATTTACCTACTCGAGGACGAGCAGGAATTAAGCTTGGGGATGCTGATACGTCTCCGTCGTATCTATAATTTTTGATTGTTCCATGCCAATATTCTACAACTTTCATATACTTTTGGCAACTTTTTATACTATTTTTGGGACTAACATATTGATCCAGTGCCCAGTGCCAGTTCCTGTTTGTTGCATGTTTTTTGTTTCGCAGAATATCCATATCAAACGGAGTCCAAACGGGATAAAAACGGACGGAGATACTTTTTGGAATATTTGGAAAATTCCGGAAGAAAAATCCACGCGAGACGGTGCCCAAGGTGGCCACGAGGCAGGGGGGCGCGCCCCTACCTCGTGAGCCACCCGTAAGGCAGTTGACGCTCTTCTTTTGCCGCAAGAAAGCTAATTTTTGGAAAAAAAATCATGGCGAAGGTTTCAGGCCAATCGGAGTTACGGATCTCCATATATACATGAAACGGTGAAACAGAGCCAGAGGAGAACGCAGAAACAGAGAGAGACAGAGAGACATATCCAATCTTGGAGGGGCTCTCGCCCCTCTCGTGCCATGGAGGCCATGGACCAGAGGGGAAACCCTTCTCCCATCTAGGGAGGAGATCAAGGAAGAAGAAGGAGGAGGGGGGCTCTCTCCCCTTGCTTCCGGTGGCACCGGAGTGCCACTGGGGGCCATCATCATCATCGCGATCTACACCAACACCTCCGCCATCTTCACCAACATCTCCATCACCTTACAGCGGTCCACTCTCCCGCAACCCGCTATACCCTCTACTTGAACATGGTGCTTTATGCTTCATATTATTATCCAATGATGTGTTGCCATCCTATGATGTCTGAGTAGATTTTCGTTGTCCTATCGGTGGTTGATGAATTGCTATGATTGATTTAATTTGCTTGTGGTTATGTTGCTGTCCTTTGGTGCCCATCATATGATTGCGCGTGTGGGTCACACCCTAGGGTTAGTTGTACGTTGATAGGACTATGTATTGGAGGGCAAGAGTGATAGAAGCTTCAACCTAGCATAGAAATTGATGCATACGGGATTGAAGGGGGACCAATATATCTTAATGCTATGGTTGGGGTTTACCTTAATGAACATTAGTAGTTGCGGATGCTTGCTAATAGTTCCAATCATAAGTGCATATAATTCCAAGTCAGGGATGACATGCTAGCAGTGGCCTCTCCCACATAATACTTGCTATCGGTCTAGTAAAGCAGTCAATTGCTTAGGGGCAATTTCGCAACTCCTACCACCACTTTTCCACACTCGCTATATTTACTTTATTGTTTCTTTATCTAAACAGCCCCTACTTTTTATCTACGTACTCTTTATTATCTTGCAAACCTATCCAACAACACCTACAAAGTACTTCTAGTTTCATACTTGTTCTAGGTAAAGCAAATGTCAAGCATGCGTAGAGTTGTATCGGTGGTCGATAGAACTTGAGGGAATATTTGTTCTACCTTTAGCTCCTCGTTGGGTTTGACACTCTTACTTATCGAAAACTGTTGCGATCCCCTATACTTGTGGGTTATCAATAGTCTATCCGCATCCTCGGTAGGAGGAGCATCCGGCGTCCGCCCCATGTTGGCTTTTGCCTCTATGTCTGGCCCTGGAGCCCGACTGGCAGAGGCGTGATTGGCAACCTCTCCGGATATACTCCGGCGAGCGTTTTTTCTATTAAAGAAGCATGGATGTCATTGCATTTTGAGAAAGACGACAACCACAGAGCGAGGTTTTGTGTCATACCTCTGCGCCGGCGTCTCCGTCCTGACCGCCTTCCTTTTTGGCCTACCCGGCTTCGGTGCCTCTTGTTAGCGAGTTGTTGCGGGTTCGGCATGGCGTTCTGAATGCCTTCCCTGTAAAACACTGTTTTGTACGGTAGGTGAAGTGTCTAAAAGGGGATCTTATTTTTGGGAGTTGGGATTTTGGTTTTTCTTACGTGCGATGCAGGGAGCAGTCCGGGATAGTCGGCCGTTATGGCCACCATGGCGTCATCGCAGCTCAATTGATAGAATTGCCTGTCTATCAACTCCACTAATATGTCCGGATCCTCTTCGAGTCTGGGACCGAGGGCCCGGCCAGGGTCCTATGGTTGTGGAGATGGGCTGTGGACCTCCCTTACAGCTTTTTGCAATTCCTGTCGTAAAATGGCAAGGTGATTACCTACGACGAAGAATGCGAGAAGAATGGGAGTAAAGAGGTATAACTCACCCAGCTTGGAGGGTTGTACATGGAGAATCCATCCCGTGGCTTGATACGGATGAACTCCTCTTCCTCTCCCTTGAACAACTTGGACAGAATTTTTGCTAAAGCAGCAGAGGAGTCCGGTCCCCTACGCCCGCAACGGGTGGCATCATCTTCCTTGTTAAACACCACAGGGGGTGCCCTCGATATTGAAGTGGATGCACTCCCCACATTATGCATATTGACATAACCTCGATGATTGTCAATCCTGATTGAGCCAGCAGTTTAATCCGGTTCATCAGGTAAAGGACTTCTCCGTTGTCTTCCTCCTGGGGGCTCCGTGGACGCCAGCTTCGGTGTTTCTTCAGAGGAGCATTGTCGAACTCAGGAAGACCCCGCCGAACAGGGTCTGGAAGGGGGACATCCTCCATATAAAACCACTCCGAAGGCCAGTCCTCAGACGTCTTCTTCAGAGTACTAGACAGGTATCCGGTTTCGGCGATGCGCCATATTTGGCTCCGCCCACTTGATAAAGTGACCCCTTCTGTGTGCGAGGCACAAGGCAAAATAACCTTTTCCACAACTTGAAATGAGCCTCACAGCCCAGAAATAGCTCGCAAAGGGCAACGTAGCCGACGATCTGTAATATGGAAGCAGGGGTGAAATTATGCAGCTGGAGGCCGTAAAACTCCAGGAGCCCGCAGAGGAACGGATGAATTGGAAATCCGAGTCCCCTTAGCAAGTAAGGAACAAGGCACACCCGCTCCCCCTTAGAGGGGCTGGGGAAGCTCTCCGCTTGCTCCCCGCCATTATAGGTGGCGAGCCCGGCTCGGACGGGGACCATATACGCTGGAGGGAGAAATCCCTGAGTCTGCAGCTCTACTAATCGATTGTGTGGGACGGAACACCTCTCCCAATCACCGGGCTTAGTGCTACCGGAGCGGGAGGAGGAGCTGCAGTGGTCGGCCATGTTGGAGTGGATTTTTCCGAAGCGCGCTCCAATGGATTCTCGATGTGGGAAGATGGTATGGATTGGATCTAAGAATCCCCATCCCTTTAATAGACAATTTATTTACCTGGCTAGGGGGGCGAATGTAAAAACGCCCTGGCTCCTTGTATTCATTCAACGCGTGGAAGATAGCCCTTATTGAGTACAGAAGCCAAGAAGTCCAACATTTATGGGGCCGGACACTACTTAACACACATTCAAGATTTGGAGAAGAACCCGCCTTGCAATGCCGAAGACAATACCGCGTGCCGGACTTAACATCATTGAAGCCTGGTTCGGGGGCTACTGAGGGAGTCCTGGATTAGGGGGTCTCCGGATAGCCGGACTATATCCTTTGGCCGGACTGTTGGACTATGAAGATACAATATGGAAGACTTCATCTCGTGTCCGGATGGGACTTTACTTGGCGTGGAAGGCAAGCTAGGTAATACGGATATGTATATCTCCTCCTTTGTAACCGACCTTGTGTAACCCTAGCCCCCTCCGGTGTCTATATAATCTGGAGGGTTTTAGTCCGTAGGACAACATACAATCATACCATAGGCTAGCTTCTAGGGTTTAGCCTCTTTGATCTTGTGGTAGATGAACTCTTGTAATACTCATATCATCAAGAACAATCAAGCAGGACGTAGGGTATTACCTCCATCAAGAGGGCCCGAACCCAGGTAAACATCGTGTCCCCTGCCTCCTGTTACCATCCACCTTAGACGCATAGTTCGGGACCCCCTACCCGAGATCCGCCGGTTTTGACACCGGCAGGCTATTTTATCATTGTGTGTGCACGTGAACATAACAACTAGAATACAGATCAAGATCGAAAGAATATCCTTCATCTCTTTTAAACCATGTAAGGTGAAATGATACGTTAAGACAACTGTGTATAAAAGTGAATAGAGTAACTGACATTAGCTGCAAACTAAGTAGTTAAATGAACACATCACAGTACCAATCAGTTCAAAGGCAGGAGGAGTAAGGACTTACAACAGCGGCTTGAACTGGTGTGCTCATGCCCTTCATCTTGCTGGTGTGGCAATCCTTGAAGATTTGCACTGCATTTGGTTCAGGTTCTTTTTGGTCCGCATAGGCTTTCCTCTGTATTTGGAACAAGTCAACATAGATACGATAATATGACATAGAAAAAATAAGTAGTAGCTATTTACAAGAGCCTCGCAGTGTGCAATATAGCTATGAGATCCTGTTGTCTGTTGGAATTTCACTTTAGAATGGTTTGTCTTGTTCTTCAAACAGTTAGCCTAGAAGAAGATACACTTGTAAGCCACATACATAAATACATGTTCAATATGTGGTCTGATCAAATACATATAGCCTACCTGATTCTTTGGATCAGACCAGTGTTTAATGAGGGCTGTCCAGTCTTCATCCGTAATATATTCCACTGGAGATGTTTGGGCGATTTCATTGTTAGCCTTCCCTTCAAAGTGAGATTTTCTAAGGTGGTACCGATACTGTCGCAATGCAGACTGAAAAACATGAGTGCATGCTTGTTTAGTTGCATCATCTTTCGGATCCAACTTGAACCTCATCTGTTGAAAAAAGAATGTGAGTCTTATTAGGAGGAAGCTAGAAAGTATGGGACAGAGCAAGACAAAATTACTAATTGCTATGAATAACATTACCTTCGGGATTAGTATTAGACCTAAATAACTGTTATTTGGTGCCAGCGTTGAGCATGAACATTATATCTGGATCTTGTTTGATGCGAGACGGTTATTCATTTAAATCAGAGAATAATGGTTGTTCTGTTTATATGAATTATATCTTTTATGGTCATGCACCCTTGATGAGTGGTCTGTTTTTACTAAATCTTGATCGTAGTGATACACATATTCATAGTATTTAAGCCAAAAGATATAAGTTTAATAATGATAGTAAAACTTATTTTTGGCATTGTTGTTTGGGTCATATTGGTGTAAAGCGCATGAAGAAACTCCATTCTGATGGACTTATGGAATCACTTGATTATGAATCACTTGGTACTTGCGAACCATGCCTCATGGGTAAGATGACTAAAACTCCGTTCTCTAGAACAATGGAGCGAGCAACAGAGTTATTGGAAATCATACATAGTGATGTATGTGGTCCAATGAACATTGAGGCTCACGGCGGATATCATTATTTTCTTACCTTCACAGACAATTTGAGCAGATATGGGTATATCTACTTGATGAAAAATAATGAAACATTTGAAAAGTTCAAAGAATTTCAGAGTGAAGTGGAAAATCATCGTAACAAGTAAATCAAGTTTCTATGATCTGATCGTGGAGGTGAATATTTGAGTTATGAGTTTGGTCTTCATTTGAAACAATGCAGAATAGTTTCGCAACTCACGCCACCTGGAACACCACAACGTAATGGTGTGTCCGAACGTCGTAACCGCGCTTTATTAGATATGGTGTGATCTGTGATGTCTCTCACTGATTTACCGCTATCGTTTTGGGGTTATGCTTTAGAGATAGTTGCATTCACGTTAAATAGGGCACCATCTAAATCTGTTGAGATGACACCTTATGAACTGTGATTTGGCAAGAAACCCAAGTTGTCGTTTCTTAAAATTTGGGGCTGCGATGCTTATGTGAAAAAGCTTCAACCTGATTAGCTCGAACCCAAATCGGAGAAATGTGTCTTCATAGGATACCCAAAGGAGACTGTTGGGTACACCTTCTATCACAGATCCGAAGGCAAGATATTCGTTGCTAAGAATGGATCCTTTCTAGAGAAGGAGTTTCTCTCGAAAGAAGTGAGTGGGAGTGTCGATGTCAAAACTGGCGGATCTCGGGTAGGGGGTCCCGAACTGTGCATCTAGGCCGGATGGTAACAGGAGGCAAGGGACACGAAGTTTTACCCAGGTTCGGGCCCTCTTGATGGAGGTAAAACCCTACGTCCTGCTTGATTAATATTGATGATATGGGTAGTACAAGACTAGATTTACCGCGAGATCGGAGAGGCTAAACCCTAGAAGCTAGCCTATGGTATGATTGTAGTTCTGTATCTTGTCCTACGGACTAAAACCCTCCGGTTTATATAGACACCGGAGAGGGTTAGGGTTACACAAAGTCGGTTACAATGGTAGGAGATCTACATATCCGTATCGCCAAGCTTGCCTTCCACACCAAGGAAAGTCCCTTTCGGACACGGGACGAAGTCTTCAATCTTGTATCTTCATAGTCCAGGAGTCCGGCCGAAGGTATAGTCCGGCTATCCGGACACCCCCTAATCCAGGACTCCCTCAGTAGCCCCCAAACTAGGCTTCAATGACGATGAGTCCGGCGCGCAGATTGTCTTCGGCATTGCAAGGCGGGTTCTCCTCCAAATTCCGTGTACCTGTTGAATAAAGTCCGGTTTCTTATAAATGTTGCGCTCCTTGGCTTCTACGCCCAATAATGGCCGTCTCCCACGTGTCAAACGAATATGAAAAGTCTGAGTGTTTTTACATCCACACCCCTAGCCGCGTAAATGAGCCACCCATTTAAGGGGACGAGGATTTAGATCCAAACCACACCTTCTCCCCTTCGCGAGTGTTCATTAGAGCGCATCCGACAAAGGTCCATACCACCATGGCCAGCCGTCGCAACTCCTCCTTTCGCCCCTCCAGCCCTCAGCCTGGATATTGGGAGAGATGCTCCATCCCGCATAGCGAGTTAGTGATGCTCCAGACCAAGGGATTTCTCCCCCCGGCCTATATGGTCCCGGTTCGAGCCGGTCTTGCCATCTATAATGGCGGAGAGCAAGCGGAGAGTGCCCCTAATCCCTCCAAAGGAGAGCGGGTATGCCTCGTCCCTTATTTACTAAGAGGGCTCGGATTTCCAATCCATCCGTTTCTCCGGGGGCTACTGGAGTTCTATGGCCTCCAGCTACACAATCTTACGCCTGCCTCCGTATTGCATATCGTGGGCTTCGTAGACCTTTGCGAGCTGTTTTTGGGTGTTGAGGCTCATTTAGGGCTGTGGAAAGAGCTATTCTGCCTTATGCCCCGTTCTCAAAAGGGGTCGATATATCAAGTGGGCGGAGCCGAAGTGTGGCGCATCGCCGGGACCGGATATCTATCCGGAACCCCAAAGAAGGCGTCCGAGGACTGGCCTTCGAAATGGTTTTACATAGAGGACATCCTGCTGCCGGATCCTGTCCGGACCGGCCTCCCTGAGATCGACAGTGCTCCACTAAAGAAGCGCCTAAGCTGGCGTCCACGGAGCCCTCAGAGGGAAAGTGACAAGGACGTCCATTACCTGATGGGCCGGATAAGATTGTTAGCTCATTCCGGACTGACCATGATCGGGGTCATGGCCGCATGCATCATGCGAGGGGTGCAGCTGCTATAGTACAGAGGCCACCCCATGTGGGATTTCAACGGGGAGGACGACGCCACCCGTTACGGCCATAAGGGACCGGATTCAGCTGCGGCCCTAACAAAGACCTTGTCCACTTTGTACAAGGGAGAAGAGGAGGAATTTCTCCGCGTCAACCCACAGGGTGGATTTTCTATGTACAATCCCCAAGCTGGGTAAGTGCTTTACTTGCCCATCTGTTTTATATTCCCATTGTTAAATATTCAGTCTAACGACTTTAACGCAGGAACTGTGCTAGGCTGTTAAAGAAATAAACAGCCCTCCTCCACAACCCGAGGACCTAGGACGGTCCCTCGACCCGGCCTCTCAAGAGGATCCGGACTTATCTGTGGAGCTGATTGATGGAGTGTTCCATCAATTGAGCAAGGACAACGCCTTGGTGGCCATTGCGGCCGATTACCCAGGGCTAATCCCAGCCTCCCCGGTAACTGAGATCGAAGTCCCAGTACCCCGAATAGGGGTCCGCCCTCTCGTGTTTTCAGTTTCCTGATTAAAACCGAGCTTTGCAGGGGAGGTTTTTGAGACAGGAGGCCGAACCTGCGGCGACAAGCCAACGAGGGGCCGCAGGGCCCCGTGGGCAGAAAAGAGGTGCAGTCCGGACCGAGGCGTCAGCGCAAAGGTATGGCGCGCCCCCTTATCCCAGGTGTTATACCGTCAAGGCATATTAACACTCATGCTCTCTTCAGGACAAAGAGACCTCGTCGGACTATATCCGGGGAGGCTGCCAATCGCGCCTCCACCAGCCAGGCTCCAAAGCCTGGTCCGGAGGCGGAGGTGAACACAAGGCGCGCACTGGACGCTCCTTCGACAGAGGATGTGGACAGGTTGTCTGCCACCAACTCTGAGGTGGAGAGTGCCATGAACCACAGGCGTCGCCGCACAATTCTTCGTGACGCTTGTTTCTCCCGAGAGGCATTAGATGCCTTCAATTCGGGAGATGCGTACCTCCGTGCCGCTCAAAATGGTATAGCCAGAGCCACAGAGCAATATGTAAAAGACATACAGGTAAGAAATTTTTGGTAATTATATATATATATATACCAGTAGCCCCCGAGACTTAAAACAGTTAGAATAACTGATTTAAGGATCATTTGTTATGCAGGTTCTTACAGAAAAGAATTCCCTACTGTCCCAGGAGCTGGAAGAGTGCAAAGCCCAACTTGAGGCCGCACTAGCCGTGGCAGGGGAGCCCAAGGAGACCCCCTCTGGTAATATACACTTCGAAAGATAAGTATTTTGCGAAGCACGGCATGGGTGTGAATCTGACAAATGAAATTGCAGATGGCGCCGGGTTGAGTCCGGAAAGGCAACAACTCCTACGCCAGCTGAAGGCTGGTGAGAAGGTGCTGACAAAGGTGAGGCGGGAGAAAAACGATCTCCAAGATGCCAACACCAAGCTGGGCGTCGACCTGAAAGATGTTCGTGCCCAGCTGTCAGAATCTGTTAAGGAGAATCAGCGGCTTCGGCGCGGCATATTTAGTAAGTGCTTGAACGAACCTTTGAAAAAAAGTTCGGCGGGGAAGTCGACTAACAGAGTAATGTCTGTAGGTGTGCTAACAGGTCGTCCTGCAGAGGAGATGCCTGGTTCTACAGGTGACCTTCTTCCCGAGCTCTCGCAACTGCTCGAGCGAGTTCAGCAGGCGATGCAAGGCGTCGCCCAGGCCTTGTGGCCATCCATCTCCATGCCCGAAGGTCTTGGAGAGCTTGCGGAGAAGCTAAAGGGAGCACGGCGGCGTTGCAGATTGTGGAAGATATCGGCCTGCCGTCAAGGCGCTAGGGAGGCCTGGGCCATGGTGAAGACACGGTACACAAAGGCTGACCCCAACCACATGGCCGAGGTCGGTCCTGTGGGGCCCGATGGGAAGGAGATCCCTGTAAGCTTAGTATACGGCCAAGTAGAATTGGCCGCAAAGTATTCCCAGTAGGACTGTAAATTAGATAACCTATTAGATGGTATTGAAGAGGAATACAAGCAGTCAGAATGACTATGTAATTTAATTGACATTTATAATGCCTTCTAGCCGGATTGTAGATCGTTTGTCATGGCCGACCTTTTCGCTTCAGCCTCGGGACCTGACGGTCCAGAGTGTGTTCAAATTCCCATGCGGTAATATAAGAACCGGGGAATGCATGGAGATCAGGCGTAGGGGTCATTAGTGCGTGAACAGACAAGTGCCCGACTAGTTATGTTATATTACATGGTTAGTAAGAAACATCTTCCAGGGAGAATAGTTTCGTTAGGGGTTCCTTTCCCTGGGAGGCATGCCCTAAAGTGCATTCCCATTCTGTGAAAAATACGTGGGAAAAAGCATTTGGGAGCGCGTAAATAAATAAGTGAAAAGATCATCTTTTAGGTCACCGACCGAATATTCCCTTAAGAACACTAGCTTTCGCCTTCACCCAGTCTGAGGTACACATCCGGCTGATCCGGCAGTAACAATCGTAGAGGTGCTCCCTTTACCGCCTAGCCGAATAATCGGGAACGTAGGGGTAAGCATAGGAGCCAGGCAACCCAGCTTGGCCAAAACTTAAGTCATATCGATGCATATAATGGTGAAATAAAAGGTACATGCGGAAGTGTAACACATGTGTTGGGCATGAAGCCCGTATAAATAAGCTTCTGTTAAAAGAAGCCCCCAGGTTTAATGAGTGTGAATAGAACGTCATTTGATGAGCCTTTAAAGGCTATAAGAGAAAGGGAGAGGAGAAGGAGAGAAATGTAAGACAGACGGTATATAAAAAATAGACAGAGGAAGGAGACGAACACAGAGTCCGGCGCTAGGCATAGAATCTTCGGAGACGGGCTGCGTTCCATGGGTTCGGCTCGAGTCAGTTATCCGATGCATCTCGCAGGCGGTACGCTCCACCAGTCAGGACTTGGTCAATTATGAAGGGACCTTCCCACTTGGGCTTGAGTTTGTCCTTTTTCTTGTCCGGCAGGCGTAGAACTAATTCGCCAACGTTGTAATTTTTGGCCCATACTTCTCTGCTTTGGTATCTTCGAGCCTGCTGTTGATAGAATGCGGAACGGGCTTTTGCCACGTCACTCTCCTCCTCCAATGCGTCCAAACTGTCCTGCCGATCGAGCTCGGCTTCTCTTTCTTCGTACATGCGCACTCGAGGTGAGTCATGAATTATGTCGCAAGGCAAAACAACCTCTGCGCCGTACACCATAAAGAATGGTGTGTATCTGGTGGTGCGATTCGGCATGGTCCGCAGCCCCCAGAGTACGGAGTCAAGCTCCTCTACCCAGTGCGTGTTAGATTCCTTCAGGGACCGCACTAATCTGGGTTTGATGCCGCTCATGATAAGACCATTTGCACGTTCGACCTGGCCGTTAGTTTTTGGGTGATAGACGGAAGCATAATCAAGCTCGATGCCCATGTTTTTGCACCAGAGTTTTACCTCGTCGGCCGTAAAGTTCGTGTCTTTATCAGTGATGATGCTGTGGGGGACGCCGTAACGGTGTACAACCCCGGATATAAAGTCTATCACCGGTCCGGATTCGGCCATCTTAACAGGCTTGGCTTCTATCCATTTGGTGAACTTAAACACCATGACCAGTAAGTATTTTTGCTTGTGGGTTCCGCCTTTAAGGGGTCCAACCATGTCAAGCCCCCAGACCGCGAAGGGCCAAGTGATGGGGATAGTTTGGAGGGCGGTGGGTGGCATATGGCTTTGGTTTGCAAAGAGCTGGCAACCGACGCATCGTTGGACTAAGTCCTGGGCGTCTGCCCGGGCCGTCGGCCAATAAAAGCATGTACGAAAGGCCTTGCTTACAAGGGACCAAGCTGCAGCGTGATGACCGCCGAGTCCGGCATGAATTTCAGCCAGGAGGTTCCGCCCTTCCTCTTCGGAGATGCACCTTTGAAGGACTCCGGTAGTGCTTTTCTTATAAAGCTCTCCCTCGTGGACTTTGTAGGCTTTGGATCGCCGCACTATGCAGCGTGCCTCATTTTGGTCCTCGGGGAGTTCCTGCTTAGTAAGGTAGGCGAGGAATGGTTCTGTCCATGGGGCGATGACGGCCATTATTATGTGGGCTGAATGAGTTATTTCGTTGGCAGAGCCTCCGATTGTGTCAGAATGTTCGGTGTCGGGCAGTGCGGTTGGGTCCGGGCTGTTATTGTTCGGCTCCCCTTCCCATACTATGGATGGCTTGAACAGCCTTTCCAAGAAGATGTTGGGGGGGGGGGCTACATCGCGTTTTGCACAGATGCGTGCCAGGACATCTGTCGCCTGATTATTTTCCCGGGCTATATGGTGAAATTCAAGCCCTTCGAACCGAGCTGACATTTTTAGGACGGCGTTGCGGTAAGCTGCCATTTTTGGATCCTTGGCATCGAAGTCTCCATTTATTTGGGATATTGCGAGGTTCGAGTCCCCGCGCACCTCTAGGCGTTGAATGCCCATGGATACTGCCATCCGGAGACCATGTAAAAGGGCCTCATATTCGGCTGAATTGTTGGAGTGTGTGTACATAATCTGGAGTACGTATTGAACTGTGTCTCCTGTGGGGGACGTCAAAACGACGCCAGCCCCTAGTCCGGCCAACATCTTGGAGCTGTCGAAATGCATGATCCAATTTGAATATGTGCCGTACTCTTTGGGGAGTTCGGCCTCCGTCCATTCTGCGACGAAGTCGGCTAAAACTTGTGACTTGATGCCTCGCCGTGGCTTATAAGTTATGTCGAATGGGAGGAGCTCAATGGCCCATTTTGCAATACGGCCCGTTGCATCACGGTTGTTTATAATATCGTTAAGTGGTACTTCCGAGGCTACTGTTATTGAACACTCTTGAAAGTAGTGTCGTAGCTTCCGAGATGCCATGAATACCGCGTACGCAATCTTTCGATAATGCGGGTACTGTGATTTGCACGGAGTGAGGACAGTGGACACATAATAGACCAGCTTTTGAAGGGGTAATTTGTGTCCGTCCGTTTCTCGTTCGACAACGAGCACTGCGCTTACAACCTGATGTGTTGCTGCAATGTACAATAGCATTGGTTCGCCAATGTTTGGCGCGGCCAAGACTGGGTTTGTTGCCAATATGGCTTTTATTTCATCGAGTCTGGCCGTGGCTGCATCCGTCCATTCGAAGTGTTCGGTGCGCCGAAGGAGGCGGTAAAGGGGAAGGGCCTTTTCTCCCAAGCGGGAGATAAAGCGGCTTAGAGCCGCCACGCATCCGGTTAACTTTTGTATTTGTTTGAGGTCCTTTGGGATATCCAATTGTGACAGAGCTCGGATCTTGGCTGGATTTGCTTCAATTCCTCTACCGGATACAATGAAGCCCAAGAGCTTTCCGGCTAGGACGCCGAAAACGCATTTTTCCGGGTTGAGCTTGATGTCGTATGCTCGGAGGTTATCAAATGTGAGCCTCAAGTCGTCTACTAGAGATTCAACATGTCTTGTTTTGACGACCACATCATCTACATATGCTTCCACTGTTTTGCCGATCTGGTTTGCCAGACATGTCTGAATCATGCGCTGATATGTTGTGCCGGCGTTTTTGAGCCCAAAGGGCATTGTGTTGAAGCAGAATGGGCCGTATGGTGTGATAAATGCCATTGCGGCTTGGTCTGATTCTGCCATCTTGATTTGATGGTAGCCGGAAAATGCGTCAAGGAAACACAATGAATCGTGTCCTGCGGTAGCGTCGATAATTTGATCAATGCGGGGGAGGGGGAAGGGATCCTTTGGGCAAGCCTTGTTAAGGTCTTTAAAATCAACGCACATGCGCCAGGATTTGTCCTTCTTTGGTACCATCACCAGGTTTGCTAGCCAGTCCGGATGTTTTATATCTCTAATGAATTCGGCCTCCAATAGCTTTGCTAGCTCCTCTCCTATGGCCTGTCTCTTAGGTTCGGAAAAACGCCGAAGAGCTTGTTTGGCAGGTTTGAATCCTTTCAGGATATTTAAGTTGTGCTCGGCCAGCCTGCGTGGGATTCCTGGCATGTCTGAAGGGTGCCAGGCGAAAATGTCCCAGTTCTCTCGTAGGAACTCTCGCAGTGCGACGTCTACATCAGGGTTTAACTGTGCCCCGATGGAAGCTGTTTTATTGGGGTTCGTTGGATGGACCTGGAATTTGACTATTTCGTCCGCCGGTTTAAAGGAGGTGGACTTGGATCTTTTGTCGAGTACCACATCGTCCCTATTCACCATGGAGCACAGCGCCGTCAGTTCCTCAGTCGCTAGGGCTTTGGATAGTGCCAAGAGGGCCAGTGCGGCTGTCTTGTTTTCGACGCGGAGTGCTATGTTCGGATCACTAGCGAGAGTGATTATCCCGTTAGGCCCGGGCATCTTGAGCTTCATGTACCCGTAATGGGGTATTGCTTGGAAGATTGTAAACGCTTCCCGCCCTAGCAGAGCGTGATAACCGTTGCTGAACGGAGCCACATGGAACGTGACCTCTTCGGACCTGTAATTATCCGGCGTGCCGAACACCACATCTAGTGTGATTTTTCCTGTACAGCGTGCTTCCCGACTGGGGATTATTCTTCTAAAGGTTGTGCTGCTTCGCTCAAAGCGGTTCCAGTCTATTTCCATTTTTTGAAGGGTTTCCTCATAAATGAGGTTCAATCCGCTGCCGCCGTCCATGAGTACCTTGGTAAGACGAAAGCCGTCCACTATTGGACTGAGGACCAATGCGGCTGGTGCTCGGGCTATTCGGAATTTAGGTTCATCACTGGCGTTAAAGGTAATAGCCGTGTCACTCCATGGGTTTATTGTCGCTACTTGGTAGACTTCGGCAAGGCTGCGGAGTGTCCTTTTTCGCACATTATTTGATGTGAAAGTCTCGAAGACTGTTAATACCGTATTGGTGTCTCTGGGGTGGCTTTCTGTGGCCTCCGGAATTAGGAGATCTTCGCCAATTTTGGCCACCTGCCAGAGTATCAAACATGCTCTAAGGCTATGAGTTTGTGTGGCGTCCTCTGTACTGTGAATTTTACAGGGTCCATTGAGCCATCCTTCCAGTACGGTTCCATGCCCTATGGAGGGTTTTTGCTTTTTGGTGTTTGACCCGGGTGTCTGGCGATGATGCACCCTTTTATTTCGGACTGGGTTTGTATTCAGGGCCGGATCGTCCCAAAATTTTATTTCGGTTTTCCAGGCGCTTTCCATCGCACAGTACTTTCGTACAATGGACGCTAAGTCAGCGAAGCGTGTAATATCACGGCGACTTATGGCGTTGAGGATTCCCTTGTCCGTGCAATTATTGCAGAAGATTGAGATTGTGTCTTCCTCGCGGTAGTCCCTTATCCTGTTCCTAACCAGGAAGAATCTGGCCCAGTAATGATGTACTATTTCATCGGGCTCTTACCTGATTTGGGATAGATCGCTTATGTTCGGGTGGGTGGGTGAAATTAAATCCGAAGCCTCACCCAATCTGAGGCTTAGAGGCCAAGGAATTTCCGAACTCGAAAATTTGGATTCCTGGATGTTGTCCAATGAATCCAGCCCGTCGCCTGACTCTAAGTTCAGGTCTTGAGTGATATCCTCCCCTCTGCGGGTATCCGGCTTGGAGGGATCGGTAATCCGGACGTAGCTAGTCCTTCAGATAGATGAAGGGTCGCCGCACTGTCCCTCTACCATGGCAACGTGACGGGTGACTTGGGGAGAGTTAATCTCTCTCAGATCGGGTTTAGGCCCAATCAGGTCGTAATCCGTAGTGACTCCCAGGGCGGCGATGCGATCCAAGAGCTCGTTTATGGAGGAGAGCTCCATTGGATCTAACTGCTCGGCGAGTTCCGAGCTGACATGAAGATTGTTTTCGATGGCTCGAGAGGTCATCGTCGGCGCAGAAGCCGAATAGGCGGTCATAAGAAAACCACCTAGCCGGAGGGTTTGGCCGACAGCCAAAGCTCCCTTAGCAACGGTGCCGTCTTTAAAGACGGGACGAGGCATCCTTCCTGATGGCGACGACACAGAGGAACTCTCAATCAAAGCACCAATGTCGGTGTCAAAACCGGCGGATCTCGGGTAGGGGGTCCCGAACTGTGCGTCTAGGCCGGATGGTAACAGGAGGCAAGGGACACGAAGTTTTACCCAGGTTCGGGCCCTCTTGATGGAGGTAAAACCCTACATCCTGCTTGATTAATATTGATGATATGGGTAGTACAAGAGTAGATCTACCGCGAGATCGGAGAGGCTAAACCCTAGAAGCTAGCCTATGGTATGATTGTTGTTCTGTATGTTGTCCTACGGACTAAAACCCTCCAGTTTATATAGACACCGGAGAGGGTTAGGGTTACACAAAGTCGGTTACAATGGTAGGAGATCTACATATCCGTATCGCCAGGCTTGCCTTCCACACCAAGGAAAGTCCCTTCCGGACACGGGACGAAGTCTTCAATCTTGTATCTTCATAGTCCAGGAGTCCGGCCGAAGGTATAGTCCGGCTATCCGGACACCCCCTAATCCAGGACTCCCTCAGGGAGGAAAGTAGAACTTGATGAGGTAATTGTACCTGCTCCCTTATTGGAAAATAGTTCATCACTGAAATCAGTTCCAGTGATTCCTACACCAGTAAGTGAGGAAGCTAATGATGATGATCATGAAGCTTTTGATCAAGTTACTACTAAACCTCGTAGGTCAATCAAAGCAAGATCTGCACCAGAGTGGTACGGTAATCCTGTTATGGAGGTCATGTTACTTGACCATGACGAACCTACGAACTATGAGGAAGCGATGATGAGCCCAGATTCCGCAAAATGGCTTGAGGCCATTAAATCTGAGATGGGATCCATGTATGAGAACAAAGTGTGGACTTTGGTTGACTTGCCGGATGATCGGCAGGCCATAGAGAATAAATGGATCTTCAAGAAGAAGAATGATGAGGACGGTAATATTACTGTCTACAAAGTTCGACTTGTTGCAAAAGGTTTTCGACAAGTTCAAGGAGTTGACTACGATGAGACCTTCTCACCCGTAGCGGTGCTTAAGTCCGTCCGAATTATGTTAGCAATTGCCACATTTTATGATTATGAAATTTGGCAAATGGATGTCAAAACTACATTCCTTTATGGATATCTTAAAGAAGAGTTGTATATGATGCAACCAGAAGGTTTTGTCGATCCAAAAGGTGCTAACAAAGTGTGCAAGCTCCAGCGATCCATTTATGGACTGGTGCAAGCCTCTCGGAGTTGGAATATACGCTTTGATAGTGTGAGCAAAGCATATGGTTTATACAGACTTTTGGAAAAGCCTGTATTTACAAGAAAGTGAGTGGGAACTCTGTAGCATTTCTGATATTATATGTGGATGACATATTGTTGATCGGAAATGATACTGGATTTCTGAATATCATAAAATGATACTTGAATAAGAATTTTTCAATGAAAGACCTCGGTGAAGCTGCTTATATATTGGGCACTAAGATCTATAGAGATAGATCAAGACGCTTAATTGGACTTTCACAAAGCACATACCTTGATAAATTTTTGAAGAAGTTTAAAATGGATCAAGCAAAGAAAGGGTTCTTGCCTGTGTTACATGGTGTGAAGTTGAGTCAGACACAATGCCCGACACTGCAAAAGATAGAGAGAAAGTGAAAGTCATTCCCTATGCTTCAGCCATAGGTTCTATCATGTATGCAATGCTGTGTACCAGGCCTAATGTGTGACTTGCTATTAGTCTAGCAGGGAGGTACCAAAGTAATCCGGGAGTGGATCACTGGACAGTGGTCAAGAACATCCTGAAATACCTGAAAAGGACTAAGGATATGTTTCTCGTTTATGGAGGTGACAAAGAGCATGTCATAAACGGTTACGTCGATGCAAGCTTTGACACTGATCCGGATGACTATAAGTCACAAACCGGATACGTATTTTTATTAAATGGTGGAGCTATCAGTTGGTGCAGTTCCAAGCAGAGTGTCGTGGTGGGATCTACGTGTGAAGTGGAGCACATAGCTGCTTCAGAAGCAGCAAATGAAGGAGTCTGGATGAAGGAGTTCATATCCGATCTAGGTGTTATACCTAGTGCATCGGGTCCAATGAAAATATTTTGTGACAATACTGGTGCAATTGCATTGGCAAAGGAATCCAGATTTCACAAGAGAACCAAGCACATCAAGAGATGCTTCAATTCCATCCGCGATCAAATCAAGGAGGGAGGCATAGAGATTTGCAAGATACATACAGATCTGAATGTTGCAGACCCGTTGACTAAGCCTTTGCTACCTCTTGAGCATGTGTTGGTTTTCCCTTGAATAGAAAATGGTGATGCAACAAAGCAGCGTAAGTATTTCCCTTAGTTTTTGAGAACCAAGGTATCAATCCAGTAGGAGACCACGCGTGAGTCACCTCGTACCTACACAAACAAATAAGAACCTCGCAACCAACGCGATAAATGGGTTGTCAATCCCTTCACGGCCACTTGCAAGAGTGTGATCTAATAGGGATAATAATAATAATAAGATAAATATTTTTGGTATTTTTATGATAAAATTGAAAGTAAAGATTGCAAAATAAAATAGATTGGAAACTTGTATGATGGAAAATAGACCCGGGGGCCATAGGTTTCACTAGTAGCTTCTCTCAAGATAGCATAAGTATTACGATGGGTGAACAAATTATTGTCAAGCAATTGATAGAATTGAGCATAGTTATGAGAATATCTAGGTATGATCATGTATATAGGCATCACGTCCGTGACAAGTAGACCGACTCCTGCCTGCATCTACTACTATTACTCCACACATCGACTGCTATCCAGCATGCATCTAGAGTATTAAGTTCATAAGAACGGAGTAACGCTTTAAGCAAGATGACATGATGTAGAGGGACAAACTCATGCAATATGATATAAGCCCCATCTTTTTATCCTTGATGGCAACAATACAATACGTGTCGTTTCCCCTAATGTCACTCAGATCGAGCACCGCAAGATTGAACCCAAAGCTAAGCACTTCTCCCATTGCAAGAAAGATCAATCTAGTAGGCCAAACCAAACTGATAATTCGAAGAGACTTGCAAAGATAACCAATCATACATAAAAGAATTCAGAGAAGATTCAAATATTGTTCATAGATAATCTTGATCATAAACCCACAGTTCATCGGATCTTGACAAACACACCGCAAAAGAAGATTACATCGAATAGATCTCCAAGAGAATCGAGGAGAACTTTGTATTGAGATCCAAAGAGAGAGAAGAAGCCATCTAGCTAATAACTATGGACCCGAAGGTCTGAGGTAAACTACTCACACATCATCGGAGAGGCTATGGTGTTGATGTAGAAGCCCTTCGTGATCAATGCCCCTTCTGGCGGAGCGCCGGAAAAGGCCCCAAGATGGGATCTCACGGGTACAGAAGGTTGCGGCGGTGGAATTAGGTTTTCATGGTGCTCCTTGATGTTTTCAGGGTACGTAGGTATATATAGGAGGAAGAAGTAGGTCGGTGGAGCCACGAGGGGCCCACGAGGGTGGATGGCGCGCCCAGGGGGTAGGCGCGCCCCCTGCCTCGTGGCTTCCTCGTTGGTTGCTTGACGTCCACTCCAAGTCCTCTGGATCACGTTTGTTCCAAAAACCACGCTCCCGAAGGTTTCATTTCGTTTGGACTCCGTTTGATATTCTTTTTCTGTGAAACACTGAAATAGGCAAAAAAACATCAATTTGGGCTAGGCCTCCGGTTAATAGGTTAGTCCCAAAAATAATATAAAAGTGTATAAATAATCCCATTAAACATCCAAAACAGAATATATAATAGCTTAGAACAATCAAAATTTATAGATACGTTGGAGACGTATCAGCCTATATCACGAGCAAAACATGATCAGCACCAAGACTCCATGGGTGTTAGAATCATTACAATGTAATCTAGATTATTGACTCTAGTGAAAGTGGGAGACTGAAGGAAATATGACCTAGAGGCAATAATAAAGTTGTTATTTATATTTCCTTATATCATGATAAATGTTTATTATTCATGCTAGAATTGTATTAACCAGAAACTTAGTACATGTGTGAATACATAGACAAACAAAGTGTCACTAGTATGCCTCTACTTGACTAGCTCGTCGAATCAATGATGGTTATGTTTCCTGACCATAGACATGAGTTGTCATTTTATTAACGGGATCACATCATTAGAGAATGATGTGATTGACTTGATCCATCCGTTAGCTTAGCACGATGATCGTTTAGTTTGTTGCTATTGCGTTCTCCATAACTTATACATGTTCCTATGACTATGAGATCATGCAACTCCCGAATACCGGAGGAACACTTAGTGTGCTATCAAACGTCACAACATAACTGGGTGACTGTAAAGATGCTCTACAGGTGTCTCCGATGGTGTTTGTTGAGTTGGCATAGATCGAGATTAGGATTTGTCACTCCGAGTATCGGAGAGGTATCTCCGGGCCCTCTCAGTAATGTACATCACTATAAGCCTTGCAAGCAATGTGACTAATGAGTTAGTTGCGGGATGATGCATTACGGAATGAGTAAAGAGACTTGCCGGTAACGAGATTGAACTAGGTATTGAGATACCGATGATCGAATCTCGGGCAAGTAACATACTGATGACAAAGGGAATAACATATGTTGTTGTGCGGTTTGACCGATAAAGATCTTTGTAGAATATGTAGGAACCAATATGAACATCTAGGTTCCGCTATTGGTTATTGACCGGAGACGAGTCTCGGTCATGTCTACATAGTTCTCGAAGGGGGGGGGGGATCCTACTCCCGGTGGGAGTAGGACTCCCCTAGGGCGCACCATAGAAGGCCGGTCTCCCCCCTCCTCCACTCCTTTATATACGAGGGAGGTGGCACCCCATAGACACACAAGTTGATCATTGTCTTTGCCGTGTGCGGTGCCCCCCGCCACCATAATCCACCTCAGTCGTATCGTCGTAGTGCTTAGGCGAAGCCTTGCACCGGTAGCTTCATCATCACCGTCATCACGCCGTCGTGCTGACAAAGCTCTCCCTCGACACTCAGTTGGATCGAGAGTTCGTGGGACGTCACCGAGCTGAACGTATGCAGATCGCGAAGGTGCTATACTTTCGATACTAGGATCGGTCGGATCGTGAAGACGTACGACTACATCAACCGCGTTGTCATAACGCTTCCGCTTACGGTCTACGAGGGTATGTAGACAAAACTCTTCCCTCTCATTGCTATGCATCACCATGATAGATCTTGCATGTGCGTAGGATTTTTTTGAAATTACCGCGTTCCCCAACAGATCTGATTCCCGAGCAAGGGGCGTATGTCGTCATGACTCGAGTCTCGCTTCTAGAAGGAGCTGCAAGTGTGCTCCTATCGGAAAAAGAATCTAAGATCAACCATGTAGATCCCTCAAGTATGGTGTCTACTACGCAAGTTTATTCTTGTAGACACGTGTTGGGCCTCCAAGCACAGAGTTTTGTAGGACAGTAGCAATTTTCCCTCAAGTGGATGACCCAAGATTTATCAATCCGTGGGAGGCGTAGGATGAAGATGGTCTCTCTCAAATAACCCTGCAACCAAATAATAAAGAGTCTCTCGTGTCCCCAACACACCAAATACAATGGTAATTTGTATAGGTGCACTAGTGCGGCGAAGAGATGGTGATACAAGTGTAATATGGATACTAGATATTGATTTTTGTAATAAGAACAATAAAAAACAGCAAGGTAGCAATCGATAAAAGTGAGCACAAACGGTATTGCAATGCTTGAAAACAAGGCCTATGGTCCCTACTTTCGCTAGTGCAATCTCTCAAGAATGCTAATATAATTGGATCACATAACCATCCCTCAACGTGCAACGAAGAATCACTCAAAAGTTCTTATCTAGCGGAGAACGTAACAAGAAATCATTTGTAGGGTACAAAACCCCCAGGTGCTTCTCTAGCCCACTGGATGTCTTCTGGTCCATAAAAAATCCACAAAAAGTTCCGCGGTGTTTGGACTCCGTTTGATATTGATTTCCTGCGATGTAAAAAACAAGCAAAAAACAACAACTAGCACTGGGCACTGGGTCAATAGGTTAGTCTCAAAAAATGATATAAAATTGCTATAAAATGATTGTAAAACATCCAAGAATGATAAATATAACAACATGAATACTTCATAAATTATAGATACGTCGGAGACGTATCAAAGCATCACTTAGGACTCCAATGAAATTTATGATCTGCCCCACAACGAGCCACTGGCCAGATCCCCTAGATGGCAACAACAAGATATCACCGGGCCTTACCCGTTATTAGCTCCTCACCACAACACCCTAACCTAACAAAGTGGGTGTTATCCGACTTACTCTTTCTCTTTTGTCTTCTTTGTTTTGCAAGGATTTGGTAAGTCCCGAGCAATCTCTTAGTGATAGACCGGTCGACACTCAGGGGCTACTACCGAGAATATATCGACTAGACCGTGAGACCCTTGGGAGACCAAAGGAAGACCCCTTTCATCGGGCCAAGCCAAACACCTGAGCCTAGTATCCGGGTGGACGGCTTGGTCGCCCTATGGTGCTTGGGGAAGATAGCCAACAGGCACAGGGCCTGAACCGAGCCAGCCCACTAGGACAAGCTCACCTTGGTCCAGCCCGAGAGATGTAACCCTAGCTTTTCTTGATTATATAAAGGCAAGTACGGGGGGTACGAAAGGCATCCAAGACATTCTAAATCATCCTAGAGCTAAGGTTCTCACCTACCACCATCTCCTTCCTCTCCGCCACCAGGCCGAGAGGTTGCAAAAAAAAAGTAGCAGATCTCTCTGATGATCCTCCCGATCGTTGGTGAGTACTCGAGCAATACAATCACAAAAGGCAGGGGTCTTACCTCCTCCTGGAGGGCATGGACATGGGTAAATTCCCTATCTCACGTCTTACCATCTTCATCTACTGCTCGCACCCCCCTTCGAACAAATACGTCATCGCTCGATGAAACTGCCGGTCTCGGAGCACCAATAGCAGGGCGAACACATGGGACGCCTGATATATACATGATAGGTGGTGGACATGACAGAAGCGATCTATATATAGAAAAAATCCTGAGTACTTCCGAGATGGAGGTGGTTTCTGACAGGGGGTGCCTTCAATGGTGCCATTGGAGTGGAGGCGGTTTTTAATCACCCTTATTTGAGGCGCTATTGATTTTAACACTCAGAACTGCCTCTGTGGACCACCTTTAGAGTCTACTTTTGTACTAGTATGAGATCATGGTGGGATTTACCGTGCGATGATATCCCGTTTATGGATTCACTGTGCCCATTGGTCTGTGGTTTGTGCCACATTTTCTGGATTAGGCATTTTTATCACGTTTTAGAGTGTTGCACTAGTTTCTGTTCTTTTCAAATGTACCACAAAATCTAATCCGAAATGAGCGCACTCTTATTTGTTGGTACATGAGGAAACATTATGATACACTTTTGAACAAGGAAAAAAATCCAACAAAACATTACGTAACACACTCTGAAATAAGATAATCACGAATCTAAAAAGACGACATATGGTAGATACATGCAGGGGATGTCACATGTACGGTAGAAAACCCCCCTCTCCTGCTGTCATGCTCTTCTATGGGGGAGGCCAAGCTCCGGGATTTCATCAAGGGCCTCCGTGCGGCGTGGGCTTATTTTTGGCCTACTATTCTTGAGGCAGACTTTTCGTATATTCAACATTGTCTTTTGGGCGTTCCTTTGATAAACTTGGATGAGATTTAAGGAAGATGTTTTGACAGAGTATGTGCCGGGTCAAAATCAGTAGGAATGTTTTTCATTTTTTTTTGCGGGGAGAAAATCAGTAGGAATGTTAATGGGGTCGTCCATGAGATTGCTATGTTATTATATATGAGTTGAGGTGTGTTGAACGATGTAGTTCCTGCGTGAATGTTATGCTCAGCGATGATCGTCAGAATGTTGGTTAGGTAATAATATAAGTTGCTTTCAAAAGAATTATGACTGTTAGAATTATGTTTCCGTTTGAGATGCATGGCAATGCAATGCTACCTCTCGTTGAGCCTACTATAGTTGCTAGGCTGCTAGGTAGCCTCCATTCGTAGGGGGGCTTTAAGCTCACCCTTCTCTTTCTTTCCTTCTGCGTGTGAGTGAGTGCAGTACAGTGTGTGGAATCTGCAGTAACAGCTGTGGTGTGTGGTGTGCGGTGTGGCGGTACAGCACTTCTTCTTGCCTTTTGCTTTTGGTTTTACCACCAGTCTAGCTTGCTAACCACCTCAAGTCCTACAAAACATACATGCATCAACGCTAAACATCTTACTGATGGTGCATATGTGCACTGTCATCGCATCACCTTATATTACAGCGAGCCGTTCCCATAGAAAAATTAGTGATAATTTTGACAGCCAGATTAACCTGTCAGCGTGTGTATGCTGCGTCGTACTGTACTACATTGTGCTTGGGTGAGAGAGGAAGAAAAGCGGGAGAAGCTAAGGAGCGGGGCCCTTTAACTTTTCCTCAAGGGGCTGGGTGTGGCTTGAGTTAAAGCGGCCGAGGAAATTCTGCCCTCTCTCCTATTAAAACTGGTGAAAGCGGCAGGCTGCCTGCCTCGATTTTTTTATATCTACGCCCCCTCCCCCTCACTCGTTTGCTCTCGATCTCCTTCCTTGCTCGCTCCCCTACTCCCTCCAACTCTACCCGCCTCCTCTCGGTTCGCTCACCGGCTTCAGTTTCTCGCTGTATTTTCGATCTCATCGGCATGGCCTCTCGCGTCCTGAATTCTGCTCCTCTTGGTCCCTTGCAGCGGGCGCGCGCATGCATGGACACCGTCTCCGGCGGCCGCGCGTGAACCAGGAGACATGAACAGGGGTCACATCAGCAGCTCGGAGCTCATCGACGCCAAGCTCGAGGAACACCGGATCTCCACCGCCAGGCACTGCCCCAACTGCCGCCACAAGCTCGACTGCAAACCGGTATGCATATGTCAATTTATTCCTCTCTTTTTTGCGTTTTTTGCACCTCGGTGGTGCTAGCCACTGGGTGCACGTTAGGGTTCTTTGAATGGTGCAATTCCGCATATAGTTTTGATGGAATTAACCGATGTCAACTGCAAGAAGGATTGGTTGGGGCTACCGGCTGGCGTCAAGTTCGATCCGACAGACCAGGAGCTGATCGAGCACCTCGAGGCCAAGGTGAGGGAAGAAGGCTCGAGATCTCACCCTCTTATCGATGAGTTTATACCCACCATAGACGGCGAGGACGGCATATGCTACACACATCCTGAGAAACTTCCAGGTGAGACACTGTTTATGATGGCTAGCTAGACAACTATGCTAGCCATGAACAGAAATATTACTTACACATGTATGTATATTCCTTGCTTTTCTTGCAAACTTTAGCTTTGCTTTCCATGGGGTGATCGGTATATCATATGTTGGGATCATGTATTTCGTCATAAATTGTGAGGGTTGTGGTTCGATTTGGGATATGGCATATATTCCCTCGTTGTTATTCATGTGCTCTAGCGCCCCCTCTACTCCTGGTGTTCTCTACATGTGCTCTTGGGTATATGCAGAGAGAATTATCATTGTTTATGGAAAGTTGTGCCTAGTCTCTCATATCTCTCTCTCCTCTCTATGTCATGATGGTAAGATGCTTCTGAAGTTTCCAAATAGGTTTCTTTCCTACGTTTTACATGTCTTCTCTTTTTCAGAGGTTTGTTGCATCTGCCAAGAGAACACTGGCCACCCACCCACACACTCGTACGTGCTCATACTGACTGTTAGTTTTTGCATCTCGTCATGAGCAGGTGTGACAATGGACGGCCTAAGCAAGCATTTCTTCCATCGCCCTTCCAAGGCGTACACGACGGGCACGAGGAAGCGGCGCAAGATACAGACGGAGTGCGATGTGCATAAGGGGGAGACGAGGTGGCACAAGACCGGCAAGACACGACCGGTGATGGCCAACGGCCGGCAGAAGGGCTGCAAGAAGATCCTGGTGCTCTACACCAACTTCGGCAAGCACCGCAAGCCTGAGAAAACTAACTGGGTGATGCATCAGTATCACCTCGGTGACCTCGAGGAGGAGAAGGAGGGGGAGCTCGTCGTTTGCAAGATCTTCTACCAGACACAGCCCAGGCAGTGCAGCTGGTCCGCCTCCTCAGACCGTGGTGGTGCCGGTGGTGCCGTAGCCATTGCCGCCGCCGCGGCAGTGACGGTGCAGGAGCAGCGTATGAGGGACAGCGGCAGCGGCAGCTCCTCGTCGAGGGACCACGAGGCGTTGTCGGCCACGTCGTACCCGGCCGGGTATGCCATGGCGGCCGCCGTCGAGATGCAGCACTTGAAACACTCCGGCGACCATTTCAGCTTCGCGCCTTTCAGGAAGAGCTTCGAGGAGGTAACTAGACATTCTTTCATCTCTGCATCTCGACATATCGCCGGTTTGCTTAGATCTAGACATTCTTTCAGCTAACGCTGCCGGTAGGTCCAGGAGCCCATCATGCAGATCACGCGAAAGTACAGTTTTTGCTCGGTTGGTCCGACCATTCCCATGCACGCACGCATGCATGCCGCTACAGTTTCGAGTTACGGATATACTCCAGATCGATGGTTTCTGTTCGGTTAGTTGCCTGTCGATCGCGTGCGTATGCATGGATGGGCTGCTGTTCGATCGGGTAGCTGACCTAATCCTAATGTGTAGGATCGATGGACTCGCCAGTGCAGAGCAAAAGCTGAGCTTGGCTACATGCATGCATATGCACATCACACAGCATGGGAGAGGGTCGCCGGTCCTTTTAATTAGTTCGAGCCTCACATCATTTTACTCAAACTGCAAGCAACGCTAGCTAGAAACCATCCACACCCACCGTGAAAGCAAGAAGTGCCAGCAAGTTTCTTTTCAATAGTAGATAGATGCGTCCCATTCTCTCCTACCTAAGAGAAAAAAGAGATTTCCAGAAAGCTCAAACACGCATGTAACAGCATAACTGAAAGGGAGCACGAATTGATGAGTGAGATATAAAGGAGACTAGCCATGTAGGTGTTTTAAAAATATATGTAAATATAAGAAACGACGAAGATGCATTTTCGGCATTAATATCTATGTGTTGAACAGGTTGGTATAGGCGGCGACCAGGTGACGTCCGATCAGCTTGGACGATCAGAGCATCAGCAGCATACTGGCCAGGAACAGCAGCCTCACCGGCCGGACCTTGCAACGACGGCCGTGCCTGCCACGGCCTTCCTGGTCAGCAGGCCGACGAACCCCATCTCAGCTACCGTTCCGCCACCGTTGCAGCACACTTCTGTCGTGCTGGACCATGATCAGTTTCACGTGCCAGCAATTTTTCTCGACCACGACAAATTTCAGGTGATTCCATCCTGCTAGCTTGTACACATTCATCTGGAATATATATGTTGCTTGTATATATTCTTGAGTAACTGAGCTCTCCAATGCAAGTTTGCAACCACTGTATGAACGCATGTGTTTATTCACATTGATGGAACAAAAATGTAACTAGTTATGTGCTTCTTGTCTACACAAATTTAGGCACTTACCGGTTTGCTAACAACTGAAAACCACATATTATCCCCCCAATCTAACATCCATTTTCTTTCTCAAGATTTCACATCAATTTTGTATGGGATTCTCAAGCTAGGTTGGCTAGAGTATATACACTAAGTAATTTCCAGATTGTATATAAATTTAACTCCACTTACAAAAGCACAACTAAAATGTCATAACTAGTCCTTTTGTTTTGCATTTAAAAGGTCTTTTCATAAATTTACACAAATAAAGCAGCCTATGTAAAATGATATTGTTTTTTTTAAACATGGGTAGATTGTTTCATAGAATTTCTGAACACACACGGGTACTATATATGTAATGTTCATGGTACGGCACACATATATGTTCCACCAACTTTATGCCGTGTAATTTATGGTGGAAGATGCGTTGCAATTTTTTACAAGAATATATATGGAGAGGATAGACAATTTTAGAAGGATTGTTTGTTTGTAGCATATTCAGCTTTCTAGGTTGATTATAAGCAGAGCATGAGAAATCACTGGTTTGTTGAAGTACACTAAACTATGGCGCTCTATAATTCCGTCCTTCATGCATGGATGCATTTGGAATTTATGGAAAATGTTTGCTCCATCTAACGATGTTAATGCAATACCAGCTCATTTGTTTATTCCTTCCTAAGTTTTCAGTTAATTCAAATATACTATTGTTATGTATATTTATCTTTATAGTCTCTTTACCTTTTTTTCTCTTTACTAAAAGAACGCTTTAGTTACCGTTTCATTCAACATTATTACCACAGAACATGCAACAACAGCAACAGCACCAGCAAAAGATTGACCGCAGGTCTGCTGGCTTGGAAGAACTGGTAATGGGGTGCACGTCTACATGCACAAAAGGAGTAAGTAATTTCCATTACTTGTATTAGTTTTGCCATGATGTACTATATGTTTGAGTCCTGCAAATATCAGCCGAGCTGCATGTGACCTTTTCACAGGGTATAAGCTAAGCACATTAATCCGTCCCTAATAAGTTAATCCACATTCGGTTATCTTGATCCATATACTCCTAGATAGATATAGGTGGGAAAGCTGCAAGTTGTGTGGTAGAGGGCATAAAAAAGAAAGACTGCCCCAGGGTGGCCTGAGAGGAAACTTCAGTGTGGGGCCTCACAGTTTCTTTGTCCCCGGGCCGTAGCAGTACTGTGGAACAAGGCCTTCAGCATGACAGCTTTTTATCCCATTTGTTTCCTATTTATAAATTCGCCATTTTAGGCGCTTTTACAGCATGCAAGCCAACAAAATCGAGAGAGAGCTTTGGTGCTGCTTCTGGCTAGTGAGATAGAAGAGACATCATGAATATATGCAAACAAGGACCACCCTTTGCTTTGCTTTCGAGTGCATGCCAAAGGGAAGGGGTGCCCAAAGACCAACGTAAAAAACAAGGCCATACTTTCCTGCTTTCATCACCATATAGCTAGGCGAAAATGAGAGCTTTTACTCCGTGTCGGTCGCCCGGCCTTCTTGTTTTCCGGTCTACATGTCCTAGAGTTGTTTACCATTATCTCTTCTGAAAAGAGCAAAGTAAAACGGAGTACTTGTTCTTTCTCTCTCTTTTCTATGAATCCATTCACATTGAACCATGCATGCATGAACTTGCATGGCATTTGTTATCATTGATCGGTTCGTTTTCTCCTATTACAGTTCATGGTTAGTCTTGTCAAGGTATCAACTCAGATATAGTACATGGTTCTTGCTTGCAAACTGTAAAAAAAACTTTAAATATTCCAACAGAACAAACTGCTTTCTTATCTCTCACGTGTAATCCAGCTCTGCTATGTGTCTTTTCTCACTTGAACCTTGATGTCTTCTGGAGCTTAAACGTTATGCTAGACAGTTGGATCCATATACGCACAATGTAAAAAAAAATGTATCCGCTGACATGCATGTATCCTGCTCTCTTTCAAGTGCCGTAGCTTTCTCATTTGAATCAATGTTGCACTTCACTGGGATTGTTCCTTTTTGACCACTTTTCCTATTCTACCGCAGGAGACTTCGATTCCTCACTCCCAAGAGACAGAATGGCCTTACCCATACTGGCCTCCTGACAACCAAGATCATCATGGATAGTAGCAACAAGACTGGTAAATACCAGATTAAACAAAAGCAACCACGACCTCTTTCTCTAGCTAGTATGGTCTCTCCCTCCTTGAATATACGGTACTGCTTTCTTGGAGAATGCACTACTGTTAATTGGGAGAAGAACCGGGAGATCTCATAGATCTTGCTCTGTCAATGGGGGGAAAAGGATACAATTTAACTTTGCAAAGGTGTTGAGGGGAAAGAGGAGGAGAACGGTTGGGGAAAGGCATTGTTGTGCTGACATCAGAATGGAGCCTGATAGAAGCATAACTAATGAACCTTAATCCAAGTTTGATTATAAGCACATCATTGTTTGTCACAACTTTTGATGTGCATTAGATATTTTTCAATTGTAAAAAGTAATACTGTTTGCATGTACATTAACTTTGTTTTTCGCTTAGTTTGAGACGCTTCTTTTTCTTTTTAGTGACGCAAAATTGTTTAGTTTTAATTGCTTACTGTTACTTTACTTTGTAACGAGTTGGATTCACATTCGAGATTGTTTCCAAGAAATAAATTTATGTTGATGTACATATTGTTTATGCTGACTTATGCACTACCATATATACTTCTATTTTATTTTAGCGCTCCGGACAAGTACAATATGTATGTCGTATACTTACTACTTCATGCTAATTTGTTGTGAACTGAACTCTACTCTCTATACTAAAAACTGTTCTTATGCATAGCCGTAAAAGGCTGCTAATTCATTATTAGTATTGCATGTTAGATTCAGAAATACAATAATTTAAGATTGGTCAAAACGTATTTAGCTGACCATTATTTTCCTAAAACTACTGTTAATTCAGTGCTTTTATTACATGTTAGATTCACAAAATATAAGTAACAAAAATCAGTAATCTATAGGCGTCCCATAACCCCATTCAAAAGAAAGGAACACCATGAACTAACTAACACTGCTTTGCTCTGTTATAATCTAATTAGAGAATACATATATATATATATATATATATATATATATATATATATATATATATATATATATATATATATATATATGTGGTAGTTTCGTACAATTGTCTGTTGTATATCTCATTAATATAATATGTTAAAGTTAACTTTGTTCTTTTGTTCCATGGAGTATCATATATCCCTTGTTTTCTTTAGTGTGTAACATGAATAAAATGTTGGTCGAAAAGTTCTATATATGTGTTTGTTTTAAGGATGTAGCTTGTGTGGCATATCGTATCCATGGACATTATGTGTCATTGTTGTGCAAACATTTGAGAAATAGAGGCATATGCATATTCCTTTATTTTGTCTTCTTGCTGCATGTAGAGCTCCCATGCAACACTCATGGACATGTTGCCAAAGGGGAGAATGGTGAGCACGACCACCTCATATGCAAGCTATCCACGGACATCGATGCCGCGAACAACACAACCCACCTAGTAAGACACAAGCTTTAGGACGAGAACAACAAAAGAAGACATGTCAAGAAAGGCAGGACATCACTACAAGCATGATAGGCAAGAACTCACACAGACCCCAAGCTCTCATCACCACCACCCTGTCACTGCGTCAGAGAGTGGAACCCTATCCCTTCTCGC
>NC_041384.1:70299820-70322518 GCF_002162155.2 Triticum dicoccoides | reverse complement strand
GCACCCGGTCATGGAGAGCATATTGACTGAAGGAGGGCATCGTACCAATGACAGAATTACATCCCCATGAAAATGTTGGAAATATGCCCTAGAGGCAATAACAAATTAGTTATTATTATATTTCATTGTTCATGATAATCGTTTATTATCCATGCTAGAATTGTATTGATAGGAAACTCAGATACATGTGTGGATACATAGACAACACCATGTCCCTAGTAAGCCTCTAGTTGACTAGCTCGTTGATCAATAGATGGTTACGGTTTCCTGACCATGGACATTGGATGTCGTTGATAACGGGATCACATCATTAGGAGAATGATGTGATGGACAAGACCCAATCCTAAGCCTAGCACAAGATCGTGTAGTTCGTTTGCTAAAGCTTTTCTAATGTCAAGTATCATTTCCTTAGACCATGAGATTGTGCAACTGCCGGATACCGTAGGAGTGCTTTGGGTGTGCCAAACGTCACAACGTAACTGGGTGGCTATAAAGGTACACTACAGGTATCTCTGAAAGTGTCTGTTGGGTTGGCACGAATCGAGACTGGGATTTGTCACTCCGTGTAAACGGAGAGGTATCTCTGGGCCCACTCGGTAGGACATCATCATAATGTGCACAATGTGACCAAGGAGTTGATCACGGGATGATGTGTTACGGAACGAGTAAAGAGACTTGCCGGTAACGAGATTGAACAAGGTATCGGGACCCCGACGATCGAATCTCGGGCAAGTATCGTACTGCTAGATAAAGGGAATTGAATACGGGATTGATTGAAATCCTCGACATCGTGGTTCATCCGATGAGATCATCGTGGAACATGTGGGAGCCAACATGGGTATCCAGATCCCGCTGTTGGTTATTGGCCGGAGAGTTGTCTCGGTCATGTCTGCATGGTTCCCGAACCCGTAGGGTCTACACACTTAAGGTTCGATGACACTAGGGTTATTAGGAAGACTTGTATGTGATTATCGAATGTTGTTCGGAGTCCCGGATGAGATCTCGGACGTCACGAGGAGTTCCGGAATGGTCCGGAGGTAAAGATTTATATATGGAAAGTTGTTGTTCGGGTTCCGGGAAAAGTTCGTTTTTTTCTGGTATTGTACCGGGAAGCTTCCGGAAGGTTCCGTAGGATTCCAGAGGGGTCCGGAGGTCCGGAAAATGTTCCACCACGTCCAATACAGCAGCATGGGCTATAGGGGGGCGCCCTAACCTTAATGGGACAAGGGCACCAGCCCCCCAAGGCCCATGCGCATGGGAGAGGGGAAACCCTAAAGGGGAGGGCCTCCACTTGACTTGGGAGGCACTCCTCCCCCCCCCTTGGCCGCCGCCCCCAACCCTAGATGGGATCTAGGGGGGCCGGCCCCCTCTCCCCCCACCTATAAATAGTGGAGGGGTGGGAGGGCAGCCACACCCCTTGAACCTGGCGCAGCCCTCCCTCCTCCTGCACCTCCTCCTCCTCCATAGTGCTTGGCGAAGCCCTGCTGGAGAACCACGAGCTCCATCACCACCACGCCGTCGTGCTGCTGTTGGACTCTCTTCCTCAACCTCTCCCTCCTCCTTGCTGGATCAAGGCGTGGGAGACGACCTCGTTCCGTACGTGTGTTGAACGCGGAGGTGCCGTCCGTTCGGCGCTAGGATCATCGGTGATTTGGATCACGACGAGTACGACTCCATCAACCCCGTTCACTTGAACGCTTCCGCTTAGCGATCTACAAGGGTATGTAGATGCACTCTCCTTCCCCTCATTGCTATATTACTCCATAGATTGATCTTGATGATGCGTAGAAAATTTTAAATTTCTGCTACGATCCCCAATAGAAAATTAGACCAAGCCAACATCACCTTCCCTGCGTCCACACAACGATTCACCCTCGCCCCGCAGTCCTAAGACGAAGCCTCCAAGGAAGGTATGAATCTTCACAAGATATTATTTAGAAAATTGGGTGTATAAAAAATGACTAGGATATACAATATGAGTTTTTTCATCATCTGTGAATCCAACCTTGTTTTGCAAAATTTAATGAGTGCCCAGCCAAGGTATATAACCTGCCAAAGAAAAACCTAAGATTAGGTAAAAACAACAATGGCTCTGATACCACGCGGTGCGCACAAAGTGTCATCATCGAGCATCTAAAGCCTAAGAGTTGTCATATGTTCCCATCAGTACAAAAAACTCTAGTGTTTTACGGGCATCATTGGGTACTCTGCTTCATTCAAATGTATAAATATTTTTATGGAGTTTCTTTTAAGAGAGAAGACCAAGAGTGGACAATATATGTTTAGAATATACAAAAGGGAATAGGTAAGATGGAGAAGATTTATTGACAAATAAGGTAAGAGGATAATAGGAAAGATAAGAATAAAACATACAAGCATGCATCCTAAAATTTTGATATATTCATATCAATAATACAACATGTGGCAATTGTAACATCCATACCAAAATACTACAATATTCATACCACAATTCTACTACAAGAATCATAGCAAACTATCATAAACATATATAGCTATTTATTAGCAATATCCAACATGATACATAATAATATCATATAAAATGCATAACAAAATGAACATGTAGCAATTGTAATGTTCATAGAAAAATAACATGAACAATATATAGCCATTCCATAGCAATATCATATAAGATGCATAGCAAAGTCCACCACGACAACTATCATACATTCATAAAAAGGAAAGGAGCTCGCCGCTCTAGCTGTTACTGTGAAAAAAGAAAATGGTAACACTGTCGGGTCTACAACTGCGCACAACGATGGGGGAAACCCGACAGCAGGGCTGAGGCACCACAACAACAACACCACAATAACGATGTTGGGTCTATGACCGCACATGGTGGCACGTGAGACCCTGTTGGCAGGACATCATAGCACCACCACCAGAGCGGGACAAACTTGGGTAGTAGGTATCGTGGCACAATGCATGACTGGATGGATGTCGACGATACACAACAACATGGATAAGGCACTGTAGGGCGACTAAGTCGACAATGTCACGACAAGGAGCAAGCATGGCATCGGTTAAAGGAGACGAGCATGTGCCAACGATGATGCACATGGGCAGGAGTGGCAAGGATGAAGCATGTTGCGGCAAGGAGGGAACGTACAATGTCGTGATGCGATGACAGATGCAGATATGTGCGACAGATTCATGGCGGGAGGGAATGGAGCAAGGATAGGGAAGGTCAGGGAGGGTGCGGTAGTGTTGAGGGGCCGACCGACAACAGGAAGACGCACACGAGAGGTGGTCAACACGGGATGGATGTGATGGAGAGTTAGGGAGGTGGAACGGGGGTTGTAAAGTTATAAAAGCCCATGTGGTTGTCACCACATATCGGTTGCTAGGTTGGGTTGATCACTGGTGACCGACCAAACTTTGCGATGCCAGTGATAACCATCTGTAATAATTGGGTTATTAGCGAGTGGGTGAACCACTCATCATTGACCGATCAACTCATGGCCCGTCAATATTTACATGCATACATAGCCTAGACATGGTCATCACTGATCGGTCATGGCAGGCTGTCAATGCTAAGCTTCACCACTAATGGGTGGTCACTGGTCACTCGCTGATTAGTGTTTAGGTGTCAGTGTTGGCGCTATTTTTAGTAGTGTTGATGTTTCATTGATACCCATGTTTCTAGATATATATGTAATACTAACTAGTTGATCGAGCATTGTAACTAGGGCATATATATTTTAGTGGTTCACATCAATTGTGTTGCATATACACCCTCCACCCACTATATACGCCTCCCCAATTCAATCTTGCCACCTATGTCGGTTGTTCATCTAGTCACAATCCCCCTTCCACTTCCACCCACACACATTTTTGGATCTTAAATACATAATTGTGTGGTTGTCTATGTGAAGATTCCAGGTAGAAGAAAAAACATAAGAGGTCATCGATGTCCATTTAGCCTCTCCACAACAGTAGGACGAAAGGAAAAATGAAGACATAGGAACCTAGTCTTGGTCTAGCAAAAGTGGAGATAACATGAGCTCACAAGTGAACCTAAAGATATGATAGCAATCACATCGAAAAGAAAGTGTGCCTCTTGAACAACTCATGATGAATAACAACATTAAGGAAAATTGTAGTTAAATGCTTGTATAAAGGGTTCTAGCTAGCATAATTGGTCGACCGACCAATACCTTGTAAGGGCATCTCCAACGCGGATCCTCAAACCGCTCGTATACGTCCGGACCCCGAAAGCCATCCAACGGGGGCCTGTATCGGTCCGCCGAGCGGTCCGGACCATGTTTTTCCCGCAAACTGGAACCAAACGTGGGGGTGGGGGCTTTGCAAAAGTCCTAACATGAGACACGTCAGACTTTTACACCCATGGCCCACAAAAAAGGAAGGTGGAGCCCTCCCTTTGTAGCATACAGTATTGTTTCCATGCCTAAATCCCCCACTCTCATCTTGTTGGGAAACATGATAGAAAACAAAAAAAATCGCGCCTACGTACACTCAAGATGAATATAAAGATGCATAACAGGTTAGTATCACGATCGTTACCATCACCGAGATGAAAGGGAAGAAGATTTTGTCGATGTAGATCATACTTGGAGTCCCTCGAACCGTTGATGAAACATCCCACGAACCGCCGATGAACAGTCCTTCCAACCTAAGACCGAAAGCATGGCATCTCTACTTGGTTGCAAAGGTGCAACCTTCACGATCCAGCAACGCTTCACCGTCCAGAGCTAATCATCGCCAGTGAATTAGAGAGAGGAGACTAGAACCACACTGGGCTTCTAATTATGAGGATTAGAGAAACTAGACCAAGCTCTAATTAGTCAACTGGGACCAACTAGAACTAGGGCTAGATGGACTAGAGGAGGCTCCAAAACTTATGTTTCAAATAGCACCAAAAGCTCTAGTATATATAGGTTGGGAGGGGAGGACGGGCTGCCACACAAGGAGGGAAATATTCCTCCTTGGTGCGCCAGCCCTCCCCTAGTCCAATTCGGCCTCCCAACTAAGGGGAAAGGAGATACCTCCCCATTTGGGCCTGGTGGCTCAATTCTCCTTACACCACTTGACCTTTTTAGGCCTGTTGATCTTAAATTAAATATAAAATCCTCGTAACCATTATTAGATCCTTTCATATATAATTTATCATCACCGAAAACATTTTCCACCTATATTTTTTTTGGTAATACCCGGTATTACCCGATACTCTCTGAAACCCTTTCGGTGACCCCAAAACGCTTCCGGATCCTCTCGGAACTATTTTGAATATTTGTGAAACAATTCCACAAATATATTCGCACCACTCCCATCCTACTAACACTCAACAGGTCGTGATTGCCTTAAGATTGAGACCCCATAGGTTTGGTAACTCATAGACATGAATGAAACCATTCGTTTAATGACCGATAGAGGAACCATGGGCGTCCATATCAATCCCTATGAGTACACGAATGATATTAAAGTGAACCTTTGGTTATCATATGATGTTCCCTTTGCTTCACGATACTTCACAAAAACCGGGATGCATCAGTATCCTCCTGCGTCATCACATGCTCACTATATTTGAAGGAAATATGCCCTAGAGGCAATAATAAAGTTGTTATTTATATTTCCTTCTATCATGATAAATTTTTATTATTCATGCTAGAATTGTATTAACCGGAAACATGATACATGTGTGAATACATACACAAAACAGAGTGTCCCTAGTATGCCTCTACTTGACTAGCTCGTTAATCAAAGATGGTTAAGTTTCCTGACCATAGACATGTGTTGTCATTTGATGAACGGGATCACATCATTATGAGAATGATGTGATGGACAAGACCCACCCATTAGCTTAGCATAATGATCATTAAGTTTTATTGATATTGCTTTCTTCATGACTTATACATATTCCTTTGACTATGAGATTATGTAACTCCCGAATACCGGAGGTACACCTTGTGTGCTATCAAATGTCATGCGTAACTGGGTGATTATAAAGATGCTCTACAGGTGTCTCCGAAGGTGTTTTTTGGGTTGGCATAGATCGAGATTAGGATTTGTCACTCTGAGTATCGGAGAGGTGTCTCTGGGCCCTCTTGGTAATGCACATCATGATAAGCCTTGAAAGCAATGTGACTAATGAGTTAGTTACGGGATGATGCATTACGGAACGAGTAAAGAGACTTGCCGATAACGAGATTGAACTAGGTATGAGGATACCGACGATCTAATCTCGGGTAAGTAACATACCGATGACAAAGGGAATAACATAAGTTGTCATTGCGGTTTGACCGATAAATATCTTCATAGAATATGTAGGAACCAATATGAGCATCCAGGTTCTGCTGTTGGTTATTGATCGGAGATGTGTCTCGGTTATGTCTACATAGTTCTCGAACCCATAGGGTCTACACGCTTAACGTTTGATGACGATTTGTATTATGAGTTATGTGTTTTGGTGACCAAAGATTGTTCGGAGTCCCGGATGAGATCACGGACATGATGAGGAGTCTCGAAATGGTCTAGATGTAAAGATTGATATATTGGACGATAGTATTCGGACACCGGAATGCTTTTGGAGTGTTTCAGATATTTATCGGAGTACCGAGGGGTTAATGGAACCCCCCTGGGGAAAGTAACGGGCCAACATGGGCCATAGGGGAGAGAGAGGGCAGCCCACAAGGGGTGGCGCCCCCCCATGGGAGTCCGAATTGGACAAGGGGAGGGGGCGCGGCCCCCTTTACTTCTCCCTCTCCCTCTCCTTCTCTTCCCCCCCTCCAAAAAAAGGAAGGGGCGACTAGGACTAGGAGTCCAAGTCGGTCCCCCCCACTTGGCGCGCCCCTAGGGCTGGCCTCCTCCCTCTCCTCCTTTATATACGGGGGCAGGGGCACCCCAAAGCACATCAATTATTCTCTTAGCCGTGTGCAGTGCCCCCCTCCACAGTTTACTCCTCCGGTCATATTGTCATAGTGCTTAGGCGAAGCCCTGCACGGATCACATCACCATCACCGTCACCACGCCGTCATGATAACAAAACTCTCCCTCAACACTTTGCTGGATCAAGAGTTTGAGGGATGTAATCGAGCTGAACTTGTGTTGAACTCGCAGGTGCCGTACGTTCGGTGCTTGATCGGTTAGATCATGAAGACGTTCGACTACATCAACCATGTTAAGTTAACGCTTCCACTTTCGGTCTACGAGGGTACGTGGACAAACTCTCCCCCTCTCGTTGCTATGCATCTCCTAGATAGATCTTGCGTGATCGTAGGAATTTTTTGAAATTTCATGCTACGTTTCCAACAGTGGCATCCGAGCCAGGTCTATGCGTAGATGATATGCACGAGTAGAACACAAAGAGTTGTGGGCGATCATAGTCATACTGCTTACCACCAATGTCTTATTTTGATTCGGCAGTATTGTTGGATGAAGCAGCCTGGACCAACCTTACATGACCACGTTCATGAGACTGGTTCCACCGACATACATGCAACTTGTTTTGCATAAAGGTGGCTGGCGAGTGTCTGTTTCTCCAGCTTTAGTTGAATCGAATTTGACTATAGCCGGTCCTTGTTGAAGGTTAAAACAACAAACTTGACGAAACATCATTGTGGTTTTTGATGCATAGGTAAGAACGGTTCTTACTAGAAGCTCGTAGCATCCACATAAAACTTGCAACAACAAAGTAGAGGACGTCTAACTTGTTTTTGCAGGGCATGTTGTGATGTGATATGGTCAAGACGTGATGAGATATAAATTGTTGTATAAAATGATCATGTTTTGTTAAAGTTATTGACAACTGGCAGAAGCCTTATGGTTGTCGCTTTATTGTATGAAATGCAATCGCCATGTAATTGCTTTACTTTATCACTATGTGTTAGCGATAGTCGTAGAAGCAATAGTTGGCAATACGACAACAATGCTACGATGGAGATTAAGGTGTCAAGCCGGTGACGATGGAGATCATGACGATGCTTTGGAAATGGAGATCAAAGCCACAAGATGATGATGGCCATATCATGTCACATATTTTGGTTGCATGTGATGTTTATCTTTTATGCATCTTATTTTTCTTAGTACGGCGGTAGCATTATAAGATGATCCCTCACTAAATTTCAAGGTATAAGTGTTCTCCCTGAGTATGCACCGTTGTGACAGTTCGTCGTGCTGAGACACCACGTGATGATTGGGTGTGATAAGCTCTACGTTGACATACAATGGGTGCAAGACATTTTTGCACGTGCAGAATACTTGGCTTAAACTTGACGAGCCTAGCATGTACATACATGGCCTCGGAACATTGAGACCGAAAGGTCGAACATGAATCATATAGTCGATATGATCAACATAGAGATGTTCACTATTGAAAACTACTCCATCTCACGTGATGATCGGACATGGTTTAGTTGATATGATCACGTGATCATTTAGATGATTCGAGTGATGTCTATCTAAGTGGGAGTTCTTAAGTAATATGATTAATTGAACTTAAATTTATCATGAACTTAGTCATCATAGGTTTTGCATATCTATGTTGTAGATCAATAGCCCATGCTACCGTTCCCTTGAATTTTAATGCGTTCCTAGAGAAAGCTAAGTTGAAAGATGATGGTAGCAACTACATGGACTGGGTGTGTAACTTGAGGATTGTCCTCATTGCTGCACAGAAGAATTACGTCCTTGATGCACCGCTAGGTGCAAGGCCTGCTGGAGGAGCAGCTCCGGGCGTTATGAACGTCTGGCAAGCTAAATCTAATGACTACTCGATGGTTCAGTGTGCCATGCTTTATGGCTTAGAATCGGGTCTTCAAAGATGTTTTGAACGTCATGGAGCATATGAGATGTTCCAGGAGTTGAAGTTAATATTTCAAGCAAATTCACGAGTTGAGAGATATGAAGTCCCAACAAGTTCTATAGCTGCACGATGGAGGAGAACAGTTCTGTCAGTGAACACATACCCAGAATGTCTGGGTATCATAACCACTTGACTCGGCTGGGAGTTAATCTTCCGGATGATAGTGTCATTGAGAGAGTTCTTCAATCACTTCCACCAAGCTATAAAGGCTTGATGATGAACTATGATATGCAAGGGATGAAAAAAATGATTCCCGAGCTCTTCGCAATGCTCAAGGCTACGGAGGTAGAAATCAAGAAGGAGCATCAAGTGTTGATGGTTAACAAGACCACTAGTTTCAAGAAAAAGGGCAAAGGAAAGAAGGGGAACTTCAAGAAGAATAGCAAGCAAGTTGCTGATCCCGGGAAGAAGCCCAAGTCTAGACCTAAGCCTGAAATTGAGTGCTTCTACTGCAAAGGGACTGGTCACTGGAAGCGAAACTGCCCCAAGTATTTGGCGGATAAGAAGGATGGCAAAGTGAAAGGTATATTTGATATACACGTTATTGATGTGTACCTTACTAATGCTCGTAGTAGCGCCTGGGTATTTGATACTGGCTCTATTGCTCATATTTGCAACTCGAAATAGGGGCTATGGATTAAACAAAGATTGGCTAAGGACGAGGTGACGATGCGCATAGGAAATGGTTCCAAGGTCGATGTGATCGCCGTCGGCACGCTACCTCTACATCTACCTTCGGGATTAGTTTTAGACCTGAATAATTTTTATTTGGTGCCAGCATTGAGCATGAACATTATATCTGGATCTTGTTTAATGCGAGACGATTATTCATTTAAATTAGAGAATAATGGTTGTTCTATTTATATGAGTAATATGTTTTATGGTCATCCACCCTTGATGAGTGGTCTATTTTTGTTGAATCTCGATCATGGTGATACACATATTCATAATATTGATGCCAAAAGATGCAAAGTTAATAATGATGGTGCAACTTATTTGTGGCACTGCCGTTTAGGTCATATTGATGTAAAGCGCGTGAAGAAACTCCATGTAGATGGGCTTTTGGACTCACTTGATTATGAATCACTTGATGCTTGTGAACCATGCATCATGGGCAAGATGACTAAGACTCCGTTCTCCGGAACAATGGAGCGAGCCATTGAATTATTGGAAATAATACATACTGATGTATGCGGTCCGACAAGTGTTGAGGCTCACGGCAGGTATCGTTATTTTCTGACCTTCACATATGATTTGAGAAGATATGGGTATATCTACTTGATGAAACATAAGTCTGAAACATTTGAAAAGTTCAAAGAATTTCAGAGTGAAGTGGAAAATCATCGTAACAAGAAAATGAAGTTTCTACAATCAGATCGCGGAGGCGAATATTTGAGTTACGAGTTTGGTCTTCATTTAAAACAATGTGGAATAGTTCCGCAACTCACGCCACCTGGAACACCACAGCGTAATGGTGTGTCCGAGCATCGTAACCATACTTTATTAGATATGGTGCGATCTATGATGTCTCTTACCGATTTACCACTATCGTTTTGGGGTTATGCATGAGACAGCTGCATTCACGCTAAATAGGGCACCATCTAAATCCGTTGACATGACACCTTATGAACTCTGGTTTGGCAAGAAACCGAAGCAGTCGTTTCTTAAAGTTTGGGGTTGCGATGCTTATGTGAAAAATTCAGCCTGATAAGCTCGAACCCAAATTAGAGAAGTGTGTCTTCATAGGATACCCCAAAGATACTGTTGGGTACACCTTCTATAACAGATCTGAAGGCAAGATATTTGTTGCTAAGAATGGATCCTTTCTAGAGAAGGAGTTTCTCTCAAAAGAAGTGAGTGGGAGGAAAGTAGAACTTGATGAGGTAGTTGTACCTTCTCTCGAATTGGAAAGTAGTTCATCACATAAATCAGTTCCAGTGATGCCTACACCAATTAGTGAGGAAGCTAATGATGATGATCATGAAACTTCAGATCAAGTTACTACCGAACCTCGTAGGTCAACCAGAGTATGTTCCCCACCAGAGTGGTATGGTAATCCTGTTCTGGAAGTCATGTTACTAGACCATGATGAACCTACGAACTATGAGGAAGCGATGATGATCCCAGATTCCGCGAAATGGCTTGAGGCCATGAAATCTGAGATGGGATCCATGTATGACAACAAAGTATGGACTTTGGTTGACTTGCCCGATGATCGGCAAGCCATAGAAAATAAATGGCTCTTCAAGAAGAAGACTGACGCTAATGGTAATGTTACTATCTACAAAGCTCGACTAAGGTTTTCGACAAGTTCAAGGAGTTGACTACAATGAGACCTTCTCACCCGTAGAGATGCTTAAGTCTGTCTGAATCATGTTAGCAATTGCCGCATTTTATGATTATGAAATTTGGCAAATTGATGTCAAAACTGCATTCCTTAATGGATTTCTTAAAGAAGAGTTGTATATGATGCAACCAGAAGGTTTTGTCAATCCTAAAGGTGCTAACAAAGTGTGCAAGCTCCAGCGATCCATTTATGGACTGGTGTAAGCCTCTCGGAGTTGGAATATACGCTTTGATAGTGTGATCAAAGCATATGGTTTTATACAGACTTTTGGAGAAGCATGTATTTACAAGAAAGTTAGTGGGAGCTCTGTAGCATTTCTAATATTATATGTGGATGACATATTGTTGATTGGAAATGATATAGAATTTCTGGATAGCATAAAAGGATACTTGAGGAAGAATTTTTCAATGAAAGACCTCGGTGAAGCTACTTATATATTGGGCATAAAGATCTATAGAGATAGATCAAGACGCTTAATTGGACTTTCACAAAGCACATACCTTGATATAGTTTTGAAGAAGTTCAAAATGGATAAGTCAAAGAAAGGGTTCTTGCTTGTGTTACAAGGTGTGAAGTTGAGTCAGACTCAATGCCCGACCACTGCAGAAGATAGAGAGAAAATGGAAGTCATTCCCTATGCCTCGGCCATAGGTTCTATCATGTATGCAATGTTGTGTACCAGACCTGATGTGTGCCTTGCTATAAGTTTAGAAGGGAGGTACCAAAGTAATCCAGGAGTGGATCACTAGACAACGGTCAAGAACATCCTGAAATACCTGAAAAGGACTAAGGATATGTTTCTCATTTATGGAGGTGACAAAGAGCTCATCGTAAATGATTACATCGATGCTAGCTTTGACACTGATCCGGATGACTCTAAGTCACAAACCATATACGTATTTATATTGAATGGTGGAGCTGTCAGTTGGTGCAGTTCCAAGCAAAGTGTCATGGAGAGATCTACGTGTGAAGCGGAGTACATAGCTGCTTCGGAAGCATCAAATGAAGGAGTCTAGATGAAGGAGTTCATATCCGATCTAGGTGTAATACCTAGTGCATCGGGTCCAATGAAAATCTTTTGTGGCAATACTGGAGCAATTGCCTTAGCGAAGGAATCCAGATTTCACAAGAGAACCAAACACATCAAGAGACGCTTCAACTCCATCCACGATCAAGTCAAGGAGGGAGACATAGAGATTTGCAAAATACATACGGATCTGAATGTTGCAGACCTGTTGACTAAGCCTCTTCCACGAGAAAAACATGATCAACACCAAGACTCCATGGGTGTTAGAATCATTACAATGTAATCTAAATTATTCACTCTGGTGCAAGTGGGATACTAAAGGAAATATGCCCTATAGGCAATAATGAAGTTGTTATTTATATTTCCTTATATCATGATAAATGTTTATTGATCCTACTAGAATTGTATTAACCGGAAACTTGATACATGTGTGAATACATATGCAAAACAGAGTGCCCCTAGTATGCCTCTACTTGACTAGCTCGTTAATCAAACATCGTTAAGTTTCCTGACCATAGACATGTGTTGTCATTTGATAAATGGGATCACATCATTAGGGGAATGATGTGATGGACAAGACCCACCTGTTAGCTTAGCATAATGATCGTCAAGTTTTATTGCTATTGCTTTCTTCATGATTTATACATATTCCTTTGACTATGAGATTATGCAATTTCTGAATACCATAGGAACACCTTGTGTGCTATCAAATGTCACAACATAACCAGGTGATTATAAAGATGCTCTACAGGTGTCTCCGAAGGTGTTTGTTGGGTTGGCATCGATCGAGATTAGGATTTGTCACTCCGAGTATCAGAGAGGTATCTCTAGGCCCTCTCGGTAATGCACATCATGATAAGCCTTGCAAGCAATGTGACTAATGAGTTAGTTACGGGATGATGCATTATAGAACGAGTAAAGAGACTTGCTGGTAATAGGATTGAACTAGGTATGAGGATACCAACGATCGAATCTCGAGAAAGTAACATACCGATGACAAAGGGAATAATGTATGTTGTCATTGCAGTTTGACCGATAAATATCTTTGCAGAATATGTAGGAACCAATATGAGCATCCAGGTTCTGCTGTTGGTTATTGATCGGAGATGTGTCTCGGTCATGTCTACATAGTTCTCGAACCCGTAGGGTCTGCACTCTTAATGTTCGATGACGATTTGTATTATGAGTTATTTGTTTTGGTGACCGAAGATTGTTTGGAGTCCTGGATGAGATCACGAACATGACGAGGAGTCTCGAAATGGTCGACAGGTAAATATTGATATATTGGATGATAGTATTCGGACACCAGAATGCTTTCGGAGTGTTTCAGATATTTATCGGAGTACCGAGGGGTTAATGGAACCCCCCGGGGAAAGTAATGGGCCAACATGGGCCATAGGGGAGGGAGAGGGCAGCCCACAAGGGGTGGCGCCCCCCATGGGAGTCCGAATTGGACAAGGGGAGGGGGCGCGCCCCCCTTTCCTTCTCCCTTTCCCTCTCCTTCCCTTTTCCCCCTCCGAAAGAAAGGAAGGGGGCCGACTAGGACTAGGAGTCCAAGTCAGTTCACCACCACCACTTGGCGCGCCCCTAAGGCCGCCTCCTCCCTCTCCTCCTTTATATACGGGGGCAGGGGCACCCCAAAGCACATCAATTGTTCTCTTAGCTGTGTGCGGTGCCCCCCTCCACAGTTTACTCCTTCGGTCATATTGTCGTAGTGCTTAGGCGAAGCCCTGCGCGGATCACATCACCGTCACCATCACCATGTCGTCGTGCTAACGAAACTCTCCCTCGACACTTTGCTGGATCAAGAGTTCGAGGGACGTCATCGAGCTAAACGTGTGCCGAACTCGGAGGTTTCGTACGTTCGGTGCTTGATCGGTTGGATTGCGAAGACGTTCAACTACATTAACCGCGTTAAGTTAACACTTCCGCTTTCAGTCTACGAGGGTGCATGGACACACTCTGCCCCTCTCGTTGCTATACATCTCCTAGATAGATCTTGCATGATCGTAGGAATTTTTTTGAAATTGCATGCTATGTTCCCAACAATATCGTTATCCTCGTTACCGGTCTTATTCTTCTTTCTCGTTGTCGTGTTCCGGCATCCCCTTGATGTAGTCACCTGTCTCTGAAAAAACGATGATGGATGTCGTTACACCTAGAGGTCCCTAGGAATATCTCTCCATCATCGAAGGAGCAAATCCCACTCTCGAGCTATCTAGTCCCTTGTCAAACTTTCCGATGAGCCTGTAAGTTGTCGTTATGATCACCTTGTTACAAGTGAGGTTTGAGAAACCCCAAAATCCACCGTCTGGTAGGAAGTGACTACGATACTCTCATGGTCTATGGAGCAAAATCACATGTTAACACTCTGTGTTATTACAATTGAGTATAGATGATATTATCTCAATTCACAACAAACAAGTTTGGGTCGATTCAATATGATTGTTCTTCCAATGTCATAATTTTAATGTTGTTTTAGGACTATTGTTACACTCAATGATATCCTAAGATTGGGAAAATGTGATCACCAACAACACTTGAGCTAGTCTTAGAGGCAAGACTAGGAACCTTTATTTTATCCGTTTAGCATTTCACACATGCATATGAGTTTCCACTAAATCGGATATTCCAGCATCATAGCAATTATAGCATGAAATATAAACACTTAATTATGAATATGGAAATATAATAATACAATATTATTGCCTCTAGGGCATATTTCCAACATTCTCTCACTTGCACTAGAGTAATCTAGTCAGCAATTTTAACTTTTACACCAATGGCAATCTGGTGTCAGACCATGCTTTGCTTGTGGTATAGACTTTGTCCCATCAAATCTGACAATCTTAAGTCCGTGTATACCATTTGCATTTCAATGCATATATCATACTTTCACACAAATTCATAGTTTGTGTGAAACTGGCTTTGTATGTATTTAATCACTAGCAGGACCTATGATTCCTTAAATTGAGTTATGGAGCCACTATAAAGAACAGTGTTCCATTTGCACAATCATTTAGAAATCATACCAAGCTCATAAATGAACTTTTGATTCATCACCCTCTATTGGTACTTCTAAAGTGACAATATACCCAGCCTTCTGTTGTAGAATTCACCACAGTAATCTTTTGGACCAATTCCAACTCACTATGCCACCATAAATTGAAATCGAAAATCTCTTGGAGCATCAGTGAAGTTTTTATCGAAGTACTACTTACAACGAGCATGTATTGATGTAACTCCTTATAACAATCTCTTAATCTTCTCCGTATGCGAGACACATGTCATTAGTATTTAACAACATTTTACTGTTGTCCTATGATCAACAATTTGATCATTCTGGTAACTTTACTCACAACTTACTTAGAGTACCAGATATATCTGGTTGTTTACATACCATGGAATATAAGTAATACAAGCATGATTGAAATCATGTATTTCTCTCATCAGTATTTTAGAATACCAACTCTTACTTAAAACTCTTTCCATGTGACTTTCTCAAGAAACTCTTAGAGATTTCTTACTAAACTGATTTAGTATTCTGACAATATGTATTTTGCCTAAGTCCGATTAGACACTACTATCTCCATGGATCATTATGCCTTATACTAGGAATATATATTGCCTAATTAATTTACTGAAATACTAGTTTCAATAAAGTCTTAATCTATGTCGAGAAATTTCCAATCAACAATATGTCATGCACATATAGTGTTTAGAACTATTATCATGCTCCCACTTACTTTCTTGTAAATACAAGCATCTTCGCTTTCCTCGACGAAATCGAATTATTTGGCCATTTCATCAGGAAGAAGATTCCAACCCCACTATGCTTGCTTCAGAATAGCACACTTACTAGCATCCTCTGGATCAACAAAATTATCTTGTACCATATCAAATATACAACCTTGGTTCTATTTCCATCTCATGTGAATCATTTTAGCATCCATCTGTTATATCTCATAAATAAATATTTAGTAATTTCTAGTTTAGTCCGAACTGACTTTAAGTATTATTATGGTGAGACAATCTCATCATTATCAACTCCTTGGTCTTGTCATAAACTATTTGAAACAAGTCAAGCATTATAAAACATGTTTATCTTTATCAACCTATAGATCCATCACTTCACTTTAGACTTTAAGTCTTTGAGAGGGTCCATCAAGTTTGAAACTTGAACTGTGTGTATGGATACTATCTCGGATTATTTTTTCATATAGTGAATTTCGGAGTCAGGGCCCATCAACACTTCTCTGTGCATTATAGGTTCATTGTTTGTTTCAACAATATTTTGTCTACATACCATGAAGGTTTGCACAAATTTTCCCATCCTATATGGTTCAACTGCAAGTTCGACTGAAGTCTCTATATCTCATGTAGAGTCTTTCGTATCCGTTGTGGTAGGAAATTCTAGAATCACTTCTAGTGTTCCTTTTCTTTGACCTGATCACAAAGATTCTGCAATCATGTCGAGTTACATTGTCATCCCACTCACTCTTTTGCAGAAAAAAAATTCTTCAAAAATTTGCACTCTCTAGCAAAACACTTTGCCTTGACATAGTGATAGAGGAATACCCAACCATTAGGGATAATCTACAAAGTCACGCTTATTTCAATAAATTTGATGGCACTCTTTTAGTGTAAAAGCCACTGTCTCTAAAGCATCACACTAAAAATTATATTGGTGAAATAATTAATGTCATGTTTGATCGCACCATGTCACGCATAGCTCGATTACATATACTCAAAACACTCTACTCTTAATAGTGTTTCTAGGAGGTGCAAGCTATAAAATATTTTTCACAGCTCATCACACATTTGCTAAATTTGTAATCAAACATTCTTTTCTGCAATCCAATTGTAGAAACATAATTTTCTTGTTACAATAATTTCTACTTCATTCTAAAAATCTTTTCAAGCATTTCAAAAGATTCACATTTATGTTTCAATTAGTAAATATAAATATCTACTTGAGTCATCCTTGAAGATAGATAAATCCCCCGCTTGCAACAACACTTATTGGACTATAGACATCAATATGCATATTTCCAATTATTTTGTTGCTCATTCTTTGTGGCCTGTGAAAGGTATTTTAGTTTACTTCACTATTTGGACGAAAGTTGCAAGTGTCAGATGATTCGTAATCATATGACTCAAAAATCCATCACTATGGAATGTCTTCATGTGGATTTCTCCAATGTGACTAAATGCAGTGCCACACATATGTGGTATTCTTTTAGTCTTGCGACATTTAGCGTCAATGTTATGGATGTTCGATTTTCTCATCAATATTCACAACTTACATCCTATTCATAGTAGGAGTATAGCCCTTTTGTTCATTACATCGAACAACTATTGTTCTATTATGATAAACCTCTTTGCAACTTCTATGCGATGGGCCAGAGTGTACAAAGCTCTAAAATGAATTATGATAATAAATTCAGAGGTAATATGTTGATGAAAAAGTATCATAAATTTTACAAAAAAAATCAACACATATTTTAACCTCATTAATTTGTTGGTCATTAGGACGCAGTAATTCTTGCACCAATTTGCATCAACATACAATAGAGTTGGTATCCTTGTGATCAACTTTTAACCACAATTTTCGAAGAATTTAGTGTTTAAAAATTTAATCACAATTCTCAGGAATCACACTTTACTTGACTGACTTTATCTACATCTATAACTGGTATGACATTCATACCTGAGCTGGACATTCCAGTCTTACTTTCTTTCCGCCTGTAAAATTCTTATAGGTTTACTTCCAATATTTCTTCCAGGCATTAGAAGAATAATTTAACTGTTTAAGTGTGGTGTGAGCCGCAAACTTCCCTAGGCATGTAAGTCTCATTACATCCTTTTATTTTGTTCTTTCTCTTTATGTTCTCACCATCAACTCATGCCTGGTGTTCTTCCGGATCTTACATGTTTTAGTCTCGCTTCACTAGAACTTGCAAACAAAACACTTATTTAGATATCATATATCTTTTAACCTTTGTTTGTTTCTGAAAACAATTTTCAGTTCCAAGAATATCACATAACTATCCCAAACATTTTGAAGCTTAGGTTTCTCGGAAGCAAGCAGACTGTAATATAATTCTCAACCTTTTGGATCAAAAAACGTAAGTCTCGCCATCCATAGCATTAGCGCGAGAGCACTGCAAGCATGCACTAGTAAAAAATCCTTCTTACCACTCTTAGAGGACAATCCTCTCAATAGTAAAAGATTCAATCGGTTAAATAATAGCCAATCAGCTTCAACAACAAAGGTGGAACCGTGAGCCTTAATTCTATAACAATAATGCAAACTACACATAGACATAGTCCATACTTAATTTGCACTAGTGATTAAACTAAATTAATACATAATTTTGCTCCCACTCAAACCAATATCTCTCGTAATTAATATTGAGTGATTCAAGATCCAAATCTAGTTCTCAGCCATTGATGTGGACATCACTGATGATGAGAATTTTGACCGGTAGGCAATCTTTTTCCAATCATATCACTTCATGAATGTTGTTCATCTTTCGATGCTTCGTGCTCCGAGCTCAGAACGATTCTACTAGAACTTGAAGACAACCGAGTGCTATCTGCTTGCTTGGTCTGACCTCGCCTTTCTTACACTTCATGATCCGTTTGTACTCATGTGGACATAACGTACTCCGAAAAACCACATGTTATAGATAGTTGCAACACTGGAAGAGCACCTTTTTAACTTGATATTTACTGTGAGAGATCACCCTAATAATTGACTACTGCACAATCAAAGGGTGCCAACAACAAAGGGATAAACATCTGAGGCGATTCATAAAAGCATGATATGGTATAGCCCCCTGGGCGCCGGGAATCCTTCATGACCATCTTCAATCTTCTGTTGAAGCATCATGACAACCAATATTTTGTTGTCATGGCAACCGTTTCAAAAATGTTGCCATGGTGACCATTTCATAAAATGTTGTTGTGACCAAATTCAGAAATTCTGTCGTGTCACGAAATTATAGCTCCTCATCCCTCGCCTAGTACACCTTCTCCATGCAGGGATCCTCCGTGTACATTTGCCTCCATCACTTGTAGGTTATCTCTACGATATTTACATTAACACGCAATCTCGTGGCTGCATCCATTATGCCGTGACGCGTAGGCCACTTAACATTACAACATATAACCATATCATACATAAACTCATTATAATGACGAAGGCTATACCACATCATATGCATACTCTACAAAACCAAGTTAGATGTCCTCTAATCGATTTAAGCAAATTTTAATTACGCGGTTAACCAATCTTAACAAATAATACTAGCAACCTACGTCCACAACATAGGCGATGATTCTTGATGCTAGATTAAGTTTCGGGGCGTGTGAAACAAGAGCCTTAAATAAAAATCTCTAGCCCAACACTAAACTTCGTCAAATACGTGTGACCCCTAGATGATCAACCATCTTTAGCACCCTCTTGTGTACACGGCGGTTCATTATTCTTTCCTATGATGAGGCCGGAGCAGAGCGATTGTCTGAACTTTGTGCAAAGCCTCATCATGCCGCCTGTGAACTGAACCAAAGCAACACTCAAGGGAAGCATATCAAGAACATCAAACCCTCACATCCGTATGTGATCTAGATCACAACTTGCACCTACTCATATAACTGCTATGATACCACTATTGGGAAACGTAGTAGAAAACGAAAAAATTGCGCCTATGCACACCCAAGATCAATATGAAGATGCATAATGGGTTGGGATAACAATCATTATTGTCACCGAGTTGCAGCAAAAGAAGATTGTGTCGGTGTAGATCATGCTTGGAGTCCCTCGACCATCGATGAATGATCCCACAAACCGCCCACGAACAGTCCTTCCAACCGAAGACCGAAAGCATGGCTTCTCTACTTGGTTGCAAGCGTGCAACCTTCCCGATCTGGCAGCGCTTCGTCGTCTAGAGCTAATCGTCACCAGAGAATTAGGAGGATATTAGAACCACACTTGGATTCTAATTATGAGGAATATAGGAACTAGTCTGAGCTTTAATTAGTCAATTAGGATCAACTAGAACTAGGGCTAGATGAACTAGGTGAGGCTCCATAACTTATGTTTCAAATACACCAAAACCTCTAGTACATTGATACATCCATTTTGCATCATGTTTTCCTACTGTTATTTATGATGTTTTTTGCATAATAATGCTTAATGGAGTAATTCTAATGTATTTTCTCTGATAATATGCAAGGTTCACACAAAGAGGGAGAATGCCGGCAGTTGGTATTTTGGACCTGAAAAAGCTACTTCAGGTCACCTATTTTGCACAACTCCAAATTAGCTGAAACTTAAAGGAGATTTTTTATGGAATATATAAGAATTATCGGAGCAAATAACCACCAGTGGGGGCCCACCATGCGGGCACAACCCACCTGGGCATGCCAGGTCCCCCAGGCACGCTCTAGTGGGTTGTGCCCTCCTCGGGCCACCTCCGGTGCCCCTCTTTTGGTATATAAGTCATTTTGACCTAGAAAAAAGAGGACTTTCCGGACTGATACGTCCATTTTGCATCATACTTTTATATTGATATTTATTGCATTATGGGCTGTTATTACACACTATATCACAATACTTATGCCTTTTCTCTCTTATTTTATAAGGTTTACATGAAGAGGGAGAATGCCGACAGCTGGAATTCTGGACTGGAAAAGGAGCAAATATTATAGACCTATTCTGCACCACTCCAAAAGTCCTGAAACTTCATGGAGAATATTTTTGGAATATATATAAAATATTGGGCGAAGAAAGTACCAGAGGGGGCACCTGCCATCCACAAGGGTGGAGGGCACGCCCTACCCCCCTGGGCGTGCCCCTGTCCTTGTGGGCCACCTGGCAGGCCCCCGACGCCCATCTTCTGCTATATGGTGTGTTTTAACATGGAAAAAAATCATAAGGAAGCTTTCGGGACAGATCGCCGTCGTCTCGAGGCGGAACTTGGGCAGAACCAATCTAGGGCTCCGGCGGAGCTGTTCTATCGGGGAAACTTCCCTCCGGGAGGGGGAAATCAAAGCCATCGTCATCACCAACGATCCTCTCATCGAGAGGGGGTCAAGCTCCATCAACATCTTCACCAGCATCATCTCCTCTCAAACCCTAGTTCATCTCTTGTATCCGATCTTTGTCTCAAAACCTCAGATTGGTACATGTGGGTTGCTAGTAGTGTTGATTACTCCTTAAAGTTGATGCTAGTTGGTTTACTCGATGGAAGATCATATGTTCAGATCCTTAATGATAATTAATACCCCTCTTATTATGAACAAGAATATTCTTTGTGAGTAGTTACATTTGTTCCTGAGGACATGGGAGAAGTCTTGTTATAAGTAATCATGTGAATTTGGTATTGGTTCGATATTTTGATGAGATGTATGTTGTCTTTCCTCTAGTGGTGTTATGTGAATGTCTACTACATGACACTTCACCATTATTTGGGCCTAGTGGAAGGCATTTGGAAGTAGTAAGTATATGATGGGTTGCTAGAGTGACAGAAGCTTAAAACCTAGTTTATGTGTTGCTTCGTAACAGGCTGATTTGGATCCATATGTTTCATGCTATGGTTAGATTTATTTTAATTCTTCTTTCATAGTTGTAGATGCTTGCGAGAGGGGTTAATCATAAGTGGGAAGCTTGTCCAAGGAAGGGCAGCACCCAAGCACCGGTCCACCCACATATCAAATTATCAAATTAACGAACGCAAATCATATGAGCATGATGAAAGCTAGCTAGACAACAATTCCCATGTGTCCTCGGGGGCACTTTGCTTTATATAAGAGTTTGTCCAGGCTTGTCCTTTGCTACAAAAAGGATTGGGCCACCTAGCTGCACCTTAGTTACTTTTGTTACTTGTCACTCGTTACGAATTATCTTATCACAAAACTATCTATTACCAATAGTTTCAGTGCTTGCAGAGAATACCTTGCTGAAAACCGATTGTCATTTCCTTCTGCTCCTCATTGGTGTGACGCCCGGATAATTAGGCTATAGTAATCACGTGTTAATGATGCCAAGCCATCAAAGTTACTGTCGTTAATCTCGCGTTAGTTCAGAACCGATCCAAATTCAAATTTGAAAGAAAGGCAAACAACAAAACTTTTGAAACATTAAAACCAAAATGTTCGGTTTGTGGCAAATAATCCTTACTAAATATTTGTGAAGGAACCACACTTTTATTATGTGTTTTAATGCACTAAAATGATTTAAATATTAGCAAACCTGATTATTTAAATGCCTTTACAGATTGATAAAATATCAAACCAAATTAATTGGGGTCTAGACTTTTGTGGCGGTGGACTAAATCGAAATGTTCAAATTAGATGCAAAGTATATATTTTTACAGAACCTAAAATAATAGGAAACAAAAATAAAACAGAAAAGAAAAGAGGAAAATAAAGAAAATACAAAAGAGAAAACAGAAAACAAAAATAAGAGCAAACCCCCCC
>NC_041384.1:70291981-70299263 GCF_002162155.2 Triticum dicoccoides | reverse complement strand
CCAAGCGGTCCGCGCTCCGGCGCCCGCGGCCACACCGCTCAGCCCCTGGTCGTGCTCCGGCACCACCAACCGCACCCTCGACCCCGGCCCTCCCTCTCTCTCCGCTCGCGCCCGCACCCGCCGTCGCGCCCTGGCGCCCTGCTGCTTCCCCCCTAGGCGTTTCCCCTCCGGTGGCCGCCCGGCCATGCCCCGGTCCTCCTCGCCCGCCGATTTGGGCGAACGCCCAGTCGGGCGCCGCAACGCCCAACCCGCTAGCCCCCGGGCCACTGACTAGGGGGCCCCGCCCCATAACGTTTTTTTTCAAAAAAAAATTAAAAAAAATGTTAAATGAATAAATAGATAATAATTAAAATAATTAAAATGTTAATTAATTAATTAAGTAATTAATTAATTAAGTTAATTAATCCTGATTAGATTAACCTAATCACTAATTAGATTAACTAATCTGTAATTAAACTAAACAGAGAATGATAGGTGGGTCCCACTGGACCCGCATGTCAGGTTGACCAAGTCAACCCTGTTGACTGCTGACGTCAGCATGACATCATGCTGATGTCATAAATCCATTTTCGAATTAAATTAAATAATTAATTAAATTTCAGAAATTAATAAAATCTTTAGAAAATCATATCTTTTAATCCGTAACTCGGATTAAAATATTTTCAACATGAAAGTTGCTCAGAACGACGAGACGAATCCGGATACGCGGTCCGTTCGTCCGCCACACACCCCTAACCTATCGAACCCGCAACTTTCGCCCTCCGGCTCCTCTGCCCGAAAACACGAAACGCCGGGAATACTTTCCCGGATGTTTTCCCCCCCTTCACCGGTATCACCTACTACCGCGTTAGGGCACACCGAACATCGCGTATTGCCTTGTTATATTTTGTGATGCTTTGTTTGCTCTGTATTCATTATTTCTTCCCCCTCTTCTCTCCGGTAGACTACGAGACCGACGCTGCTGTTGACCAGTTCGACTACGGAGTTGACGACCCCTCTCTCTTGCCAGAGCAACCAGGCAAGCCCCCCCTTTGATCACCAGATATCGCCTACTCTTCTCTATACTGCTTGCATTAGAGTAGTGTAGCATGTTACTGCTTTCCGTTAATCCTATTCTGATGCATAGCCTGTCATTGCTGCTACAGTCATTGATACCTTACCCGCAATCCTAAATGCTTAGTATAGGATGCTAGTGTTCCATCAGTGGCCCTACACTCTTGTCCGTCTGCCATGCTATACTACTGGGCTGTGATCACTTCGGGAGGTGATCACGGGCATATACTATATACTTTACACTGTTACATTACCTGTGATATTGTTCGGAGTTGGGGGCTAAAGGGGCAGGTGGCTCCATCCCGGTAGAGGTGGGCCTGGGTTCCCGACGGCCCCCGACTGTTACTTGGTGGCGGAGCGACAGGGCAGGTTGAGACCACCTAGGAGACAGGTGGGCCTGGCCTTGTTCGGCATTCGCGGATACTTAACACGCTTAACGAGATCTTGGTATTTGATCTGAGTCTGGCTACTGGCCTATACGCACTAACCATCTACGCGGGAGTAGTTATGGGTATCCCGACGTCGTGGTATCAGCCGAAGCACTTCAGACGTCAGCGATGGAGCGGCGCGCGCCGGATTGGAACGTAAGCCTGCTCTTGTATTAAGGGGGCTAGTTCTGCTTCCGGCCGCCCTCGCAACATGCAGGTGTGCTATGGGCGATGGGCCCAGACCCCTGTGCGCTTAGGTTTAGACCGGCGTGCTGGCCTCTCTATTTTGCCTAGGTGGGGCTGCGACGTGTTGATCTTCCGCGGCCGGGCATGGCCCAGGAAAGTGTGTCCGGCCAAATGGGATCAAGCGTGTTGGGTTATGTGGTGCACCCCTGCAGGGAAGTTAATCTATTCGAATAGCCGTGATCTTCGGTAACAGGACAACTTGGAGTTGTACCTTGACCTTATGACAACTAGAACCGGATACTTAATAAAACACACCCTTCCAAGTTCCACAGACAACCCGGTGATCGCTTTTCTACAGGGCGACGAGGAGAGGATCGCCGGGTAGGATTATGCTATGCGATGCGACTGGAGATGCGCTTGGAGATGCTACCTGGATATGCTACTTGGAGATGCTACTTGGAGGACTTCAATCTACTCTCTTCTACATGCTGCAAGATGGAGGCTGCCAGAAGCGTAGTCTTCGACAGGATTAGCTATCCCCCTCTTATTCTGGCATTCTGCAGTTCAGTCCACTGATATGGCCTCTTTACACATATACCCATGCATATGTAGTGTAGCTCCTTGCTTGCGAGTACTTTGGATGAGTACTCACGGTTGCTTTCTCCCCCCTTTTTCCCCTTTCCTTTCTTTCTGGTTGTCGCAACCAGATGCTGGAGTTCAGGAGCCAGACGCCACCGTCGACGACGACCCCTACTACACCGGAGGTGCCCCTACTACGTGCAGCCCGCTGACGACGTCCAGGAGTAGTTAGGAGGATCCCAGGCAGGAGGCCTGCGCCTCTTTCGATCTATATCCCAGTTTGTGCTAGCCATCTTATGGCAACTTGTTTAACTTATGTCTGTACTCAGATATTGTTGCTTCCGCTGACTCGTCTATGATCGAGCACTTGTATTCGAGCCCTCGAGGCCCCTGGCTTGTATTATGATGCTTGTATGACTTATTTTATTTGTAGAGTTGTGTTGTGATATCTTCCCGTGAGTCCCTGATCTTGATCGTACACATTTGCGTGCATGATTAGTGTACGATTGAATCGGGGGCGTCACAAGTTGGTATCAGAGCCGACTGCATGTAGGAATCCCCTTTTCCAACTCCTTGGCCGAAGTCGAGTCTAGTCGCTGAAATTTTTTTTACTAACATGGCTGTGTGGCCCATGGGCCCACGTCGCCATCGGGAGGTATTAGGATCTTTTATTCCTCGACCTTTACTCTGGGATTCTGAACCCTCTTCTATTCGGGTTAAACGATTTTTACTAAAAACTAACTTTAGGTTCTCGAAAATACTTTCTCCCGGAGAGCCCCTTCAGTCCAGATGGTCACCGACTGCATCAGAAGATTTCGGAGATACTCTTTGATATTCTCTCGAGACTTTGTGCCCATCACTTTTGCTATTCCCGACCACCGATAAATCCTTATGGATAACTACTTACACTTGTCATTCTTACGATCATTCCCCATTGTTCTTGTTATTACAAGATACCCGAAGTTTTCTCTATTGTTCCGAGAATACTTCGTGCCTACTGCCTAGCAGTTCTTTGCCACATGAATACCCCTTCAAATAAATCGCCGCACTTGTCAAGTATCCGCTCATCCCCAGTTGTTCATGAGTTTCACAAAAGTCTTCAAAATACTATTTGATCTTCCGAAAATCCTCTGGAGCCTTTGGCTCTTGAGATTCTTGTTTGCTCGCATTATGGTTAATCCCATAAGTCTCGTAGTCTTAATGACATTCCTTGTCATTATCATTTTGAGTCTGTTGACTCAATATGTTTGCGAATGCACGCAATCATCATTGATCCTTATAAATTACTTCTCCGGCTAAGCTGCCATTCTTTTAACTGGAATTGGTTCTCGACCAATCCAATTGTCATTGATTGTACCCTAAGGCTATTCAACTTATCCATCCCTACTCAGAGCATTGCTTCTGATCCCTTGATTTGGAAATCATAATCCCTTTGCATTTGACAATTGAGTTAGTCAGTTGTTTCTATAATCTGATCTCCTTGCAATCTTCTTCCTCTAGTTGAGTACCGATGCTCACGTCAGATCCCTTGTGGACCACCAGATCCTTTGTTGGATTTTATCTGACAACGCCCTTCATATTCAATAACCTTGTGAGCCTCCCCTTGGATACATAATGCCTTTGGTAAATTGTATCATCTACTTTCTCAACCTTGCTCTACTTTCGAGCTTGTGATATTTACTATTGAAGCTTGTGGTATATGTTTCCACGATACCCTGACGGGTTGAACGCATGCCTTCCTTAATATGTGTGAACTCGAAAGTTTTCACGAGTCATACTCATCTGGTATTACACCAGGTAACACTTTCAACACTAATGCCTCTATCAAAGCGAGAAGTGAATGGGAGGTTATACATTGAAGAAGTGGGAGTCGACCTTGAACTTGTGTTCATGCCCATGGACACGATGTAGATCTTATCATTAAAGCTTCTCTTAAATTAATTATTCCTTTGGTATAAGTTCATCTTATATCAGGGATCTGGCCTTTTGCAATCGTGGTTCCGACCATGTTCTCTTTTAAATACCATTTCTCGTGCAAGTTTTAACACTTGTCTTCTATAGAGCAATACCCCCCGTCCAACCTCTACTTTGATATGTCATCGAGTATTACCCCCGTGGTATCTCGAGATTATCTTGGAACTGCATAACTTCTTATGAGTTCTTCATCAAGTGCTACCTTCCCACTAATTCCAAGTTTTCACGGGCTCTGAGTTATTATACACTCAAAGACACCGATAACTGAATCGAGTTCGCATTGCGATTCAACGAGTATTTGAACCCATCACTGCTTACAAATTTATTAATCCTTCAAGTCATTCCTAGCCTGATCGGCTATATCATTATCGAGCCATTTTTAACTGTGCTACCCGGTCCTTCTTCCCGGAGCACAATTTTCGACGATGAACTAACCTTACGTCGATCATCATCGTCATATCATTTCGCCTTGAACAACAAGCTTGGTTTCGAGTTTGTGTCGTACCCTTGGTTCCAATAACCTTTCACTTTATCATTACTTTGACTTGATGTCATCACCGATCGATTACATCTTCATGAACTCTCGCGACAAATGTGTCGTGAATATCATCAACATTCTGAGCACTTCCAGGATACCAGTTGAATTTATGTTGAGTAATACCATCCTTGCCCTCGATGATTTGTGTTATCAGTGACCACTTTATTGTCTTCCGTTCAACACAAAACTTGTTCGTGTTTTGTGTTATACCTTGAGTTCCTTGCTATCCAACGTTTGTTCTTCTTTAGCTTGGAATATTACCATCTTTTATGTGAAAAATGTCGTGGTAATTTCACCACCTCTTGAGAATTCTTGATGCAAGTGATACTTCTCACCATCACCATTCCTTCTTGTTCCCTGTGTTGATTCTAACCGGGATTCCAACAAGGGAATGATGCTGCTTGGATTCTGTACTTTTAGCAACCCTATTGCTTGAAGTTAATGATTGACAGTTTGTTCTTAGACTGTTGGTTATTGAATCGTCACTCTAACAGTGATCTTGCTGCCTAAGGTCATATTTCGGGCACACCTTTCAACCAATGTTTAATTGTGTATGTTTTCCTCGAGCATACATCACTATACCATTTGATCTGACAAATGTCATCTTCTTGTTCACATTATTGTGGAAATCCATCTTTTGAAAATCTCAATGAATTGTCGCTGAGTCAATCAGCCACCCCCTCACCTCTCCTTGGTTTAATGATGAACTATTGTTTCAGGAACCCGCTCCCATAGTTCATTTCCCGAGAATCTTGCAATGCCATTTCAATGATTTGTGTTGCGCCTTTTCTTCTCGGACATCCTGAGTCTGAGGCATCATGACACCAATTGGATCTGAATCTCGGTCAGATATAATGGTTGGGACAACTTTCCAGGAGTTATGTTGTTTGTCCTTTGATGACCCGGTAACATGATGTCATGCCTAGCACCCCCCCCCCCCTGGCTGGAGGACCTATCATAATGATTTCTTTTGCAAGGATAACCATTCTTCCTGGAGGAAATTATAGGACTTATTTTATAAGTTACTCCTGATGGATCATTGGTGTATCCGAAGTCTGGTCCTTGATTGAAACACCATATCATTGCTACCTGAAGCATGTCAATGGTACTCCGATTTTCAACAGGAACATTTGAAGCACGATGCTAAATTTTATTATCATTTATCCTAACACCGTTGTATGGGTAATATCATGAGATTCCTCCCCCCTTACCTAAAGAGTTTTCTATATTATATCCTGCCACGGATATCATGCTCTGCTTGTCCTTGGGAAGGATATATCCCTGAAATATGTGTTTAAACACATTTTCCTTTCCATTGTTCTATTTAATATGATAATCATATTTTACTTTCCATTGGTTTGCTTAACCCTTCTTGTGATCTATATGTAAAACACCTTGGTGTACAACCGTGTCAGAAAGACCCTGTTGCTATTGTTGATGACATTCCGGTAACCACTGATGGATGAGAACTTTGCCTATTGGTCCGCCTCGTTCAACGAGCAGGAAATGGTTCTCTTCGTCCCTCGCCCTTGGTATCGATGTTTTTGCCGACATATCTGGCAGGCTACCCTTTGACACGCCTTACTATCATGACCGTGCAAAATGTCGGCCCCCTTCCTACTTTCAACCACATGGTGGGCCCATAACCCACAGTTCCACAGGATCAAAACCCGACTCTCCTATACACCCTGTTGTCGAAGTTATTCCTCGCGCTTGGCTTCGTATTTAATTCACAAGCCACCCTCCTAGTGCTCTATTCTGGTATCAGACGCAATACTTACTCTCGCTGCTCTAAAACCCTTTCTCACTCTGGTTCAGACTTTGAGCAACTATCTATCCACTTGGAACCTCTTATTGTACCTTCGTACCTTACTCTTGATGTATTCGATATGTTCAACTCGAGAGATAATCTTATGCTCCTTCATGGGTTAACCCCCAGATTGTTTCCCTCATAAACATTCTGTCGTAGCCGAGCTGCCCCTTACCTATTCGCAAGTACGTTGGAGTTCCCGAGAAAAGGACGACATCACCATGATGACCTGAAGCAGAGAAATGAAGATGTCAATCTAATGGATCGACCTCTTCAAGAAGAGCAACCAAGACTGAGAAGATTCGTTAGCATTTCGTAACCAGACCTTTCCCCCTTAGTCCCCCTCTTAAATCTCGGGACGAGATTTCTTGTAGTGGAGGAGAATTGTGACGCCCGGATAATTAGGCTATAGTAATCACGTGTTAATGATGCCAAGCCATCAAAGTTACTGTCGTTAATCTCGCGTTAGTTCAGAACCGATCCAAATTCAAATTTGAAAGAAAGGCAAACAACAAAACTTTTGAAACATTAAAACCAAAATGTTCGGTTTGTGGCAAATAATCCTTACTAAATATTTGTGAAGGAACCACACTTTTATTATGTGTTTTAATGCACTAAAATGATTTAAATATTAGCAAACCTGATTATTTAAATGCCTTTACAGATTGATAAAATATCAAACCAAATTAATTGGGGTCTAGACTTTTGTGGCGG
>NC_041384.1:70193349-70290681 GCF_002162155.2 Triticum dicoccoides | reverse complement strand
GGTCTGCGCTCCGGCGCCCGCGGCCACCCCGCTCAGTCCCTGGTCGTGCTCCGGCACCACCGACCGCACCCTCGACCCCGGCCCTCCCTCTCTCTCCACTCGCGCCCGCACCCGCCGTCGCGCCCTGGCGCCCTGCTGCTTCCCCCTAGGCGTTTCCCCTCCGGTGGCCGCCCGGCCATGCCCCGGTCCTCCTCGCCCGCCGATTTGGGCGAACGCCCAGTCGGGCGCCGCAACGCCCAACCCGCTAGCCCCCGGGCCACTGACTAGGGGGCCCCGCCCCATAACGTTTTTTTTAAAAAAATAAAAAAATGTTAAATGAATAAATAGATAATAATTAAAATAATTAAGATGTTAATTAATTAATTAAGTAAGTAATTAATTAAGTTAATTAATCCTGATTAGATTAACCTAATCACTAATTAGATTAACTAATCTGTAATTAAACTAAACAGAGAATGACAGGTGGGTCCCACTGGACCCGCATGTCAGGTTGACCAAGTCAACCCTGTTGACTGTTGACGTCAGCATGACATCATGCTGATGTCATAAATCCATTTTCGAATTAAATTAAATAATTAATTAAATTTCAGAAATTAATAAAATCTTTAGAAAATCATATCTTTTAATCCGTAACTCGGATTAAAATATTTTCAACATGAAAGTTGCTCAGAACGACGAGACGAATCCGGATACGCGGTCCGTTCGTCCGCCACACACCCCTAACCTATCGAACCCGCAACTTTCCCCCTCCGGCTCCTCTGCCCGAAAACACGAAACACCGGGAATACTTTCCCGGATGTTTTCCCCCCCTTCACCGGTATCACCTACTACCGCGTTAGGGCACACCGAACATCGCGTATTGCCTTGTTATATTTTGTGATGCTTTGTTTGCTCTGTATTCATTATTTCTTCCCCCTCTTCTCTCCGGTAGACTACGAGACCGACGCTGCTGTTGACCAGTTCGACTACGGAGTTGACGACCCCTCTCTCTTGCCAGAGCAACCAGGCAAGCCCCCCCTTTGATCACCAGATATCGCCTACTCTTCTCTATACTGCTTGCATTAGAGTAGTGTAGCATGTTACTGCTTTCCGTTAATCCTATTCTGATGCATAGCCTGTCATTGCTGCTACAGTCATTGATACCTTACCCGCAATCCTAAATGCTTAGTATAGGATGCTAGTGTTCCATCAGTGGCCCTACACTCTTGTCCGTCTGCCATGCTATACTACTGGGCTGTGATCACTTCGGGAGGTGATCACGGGCATATACTATATACTTTACACTGTTACATTACCTGTGATATTGTTCGGAGTTGGGGGCTAAAGGGGCAGGTGGCTCCATCCCGGTAGAGGTGGGCCTGGGTTCCCGACGGCCCCCGACTGTTACTTGGTGGCGGAGCGACAGGGCAGGTTGAGACCACCTAGGAGAAAGGTGGGCCTGGCCTTGTTCGGCATTCGCGGATACTTAACACGCTTAACGAGATCTTGGTATTTGATCTGAGTCTGGCTACTGGCCTATACGCACTAACCATCTACGCGGGAGTAGTTATGGGTATCCCGACGTCGTGGTATCAGCCGAAGCACTTCATACGTCAGCGACGGAGTGGCGCGCGCCGGATTGGAACGTAAGCCTGCTCTTGTATTAAGGGGGCTAGTTCTGCTTCCGGCCGCCCTCGCAACGTGCAGGTGTGCTATGGGCGATGGGCCCAGACCCCTGTGCGCTTAGGTTTAGACCGGTGTGCTGGCCTCTCTGTTTTGCCTAGGTGGGGCTGCGACGTGTTGATCTTCCGCGGCCGGGCATGGCCCAGGAAAGTGTGTCCGGCCAAATGGGATCAAGCGTGTTAGGTTATGTGGTGCACCCCTGCAGGGAAGTTAATCTATTCGAATAGCCGTGATCTTCGGTAACAGGACGACTTGGAGTTGTACCTTGACCTTATGACAACTAGAACCGGATACTTAATAAAACACACCCTTCCAAGTTCCACAGACAACCCGGTGATCGCTTTTCTACAGGGCGACGAGGAGAGGATCGCCGGGTAGGATTATGCTATGCGATGCGACTGGAGATGCGCTTGGAGATGCTACCTGGATATGCTACTTGGAGATGCTACTTGGAGGACTTCAATCTACTCTCTTCTACATGCTGCAAGACGGAGGCTGCCAGAAGCGTAGTCTTCGACAGGATTAGCTATCCCCCTCTTATTCTGGCATTCTGCAGTTCAGTCCACTGATATGGCCTCTTTACACATATACCCATGCATATGTAGTCTAGCTCCTTGCTTGCGAGTACTTTGGATGAGTACTCACGGTTGCTTTCTCCCCCCTTTTCCCCTTTCCTTTCTTTCTGGTTGTCGCAACCAGATGCTGGAGTTCAGGAGCCAGACGCCACCGTCGACGACGACTCCTACTACACCGGAGGTGCCCCTACTACGTGCAGCCCGCTGACGACGTCCAGGAGTAGTTAGGAGGATCCCAGGCAGGAGGCCTGTGCCTCTTTCGATCTATATCCCAGTTTGTGCTAGCCATCTTATGGCAACTTGTTTAACTTATGTCTGTACTCAGATATTGTTGCTTCCGCTGACTCGTCTATGATCGAGCACTTGTATTCGAGCCCTCGAGGCCCCTGGCTTGTATTATGATGCTTGTATGACTTATTTTATTTGTAGAGTTGTGTTGTGATATCTTCCCGTGAGTCCCTGATCTTGATCGTACACATTTGCGTGCATGATTAGTGTACGATTGAATCGGGGGCGTCACAATTGGGTTCGACACTCTTACGTATCAAAAGGACTACGATATATCCCCTATACTTCTGGGTCATCAGGGACGAAGCGCTGCCGTCTCGAGGCGGAACTTGGGCAAGAGCACTTTTGCCCTCCGGCGGAGCGATTCTGCCGGGGGAACTTCCCTCTCGGAGGGGGAAATCATCATCATCATCATCACCAATAACTCTCCCATCTTGGGGAGGGCAATCTCCATCAACATCTTCAATAGCACCATCTCCTCTAAAACCCTAGTTAATCTCTTGTGTTCAATCTTTTTACCGGAACCTTAGATTGGTGCTTGTGGGTGCCTAGTAGTGTTTATTACATCTTGTAGTTGATTACTATATGGTTTATTTGGTGGAAGATTATATGTTCAGATCCATTATGCTATTTATTACCCCTCTGATCTTGAGCATGATTACCAGTTGTGAATAGTTACTTTTGTTCTTGAGGTCATGGGAGAAATCTTGTTGCAAGTAATCATGTGAATTTGATATGTGTTTGATATTTTGATGGTATGTATGTTGTGATTCTCTTAGTGGTGTCATGTGAACGTCGACTACATGGAACTTCACCTTATTAGGGCCTAAGGGTATTCATTGTGGAGTAGTTATTAGATGATGGGTTGGGAGAGTGACAGAAGCTTAAACCCTAGTTTATGCGCTACTTCGTAAGGGACTGATTTGGATCCAAAAGTTTAATGCTATGGTTAGATTTTATCTTAATACTTTTCTCATAGTTGCAAATGCTTGCGAGTGGGTTAATCATAAGTAGGAGGTTTTTTCAAGTAAGAACAACACCTAAGCACTGGTCCACTCACATATCAAATTATCAAAGTAGCGAACATAAATCAAACCAACATGATGAAAGTGACTAGATGAAATTCCCGTGTACCCTCAAGAACGCTTTGTTTACCATAAGAGACCATTCTGGCATGTCCTTTGCCACAAAAGGATTGGGCTACCTTGCTGCATATTATTTGTTGTTACCGTCACTTGCTCGTTACAAATTATGTTGCTATCAAACTACTCGTTACTTCTAATTTCAGTGCTTGCAGAGAATACCTTGCTGAAAACCACTTGTCATTTCCTTCTGCTCCTCGTTGGTTGACACTCTTACTTATCGAAAGGACTATGATTGATCCCCTATACTTTTGGGTCATCAAGGCTCTTTTCTGGCACCATTGCCGAGGATTGAAGCGCTCTTGGTAAGCAGAAATCGGTAAGGAAAAATTATCACTAAGTTCTAAAATTTATTGTCACTTGTTACTATGGAGAACAATCCTTTGAGGGGTTTGTTCAGGGTATCTTCACCTCGATCGGAACCACAATTAGTTCTCCCTCAACCTACTGCACCTACTGAAAATATTGGTTAGGAAATTCCTTCGGGTATGACAGAACAACTGCTAGCTAATCCTTATGTAGGAGATGGAACCAAACATCCAGATATGCACTTGATATATGTGGATGAAATTTGTGGATTATTTAAGCTTGCAGGTTTACCTGGAGATGTAGCTAAGAAGAAGATTTTCCCTTATATTTGAAGGGAAAATCATTGGCATTGTATAGGCTATGCGATGATATTGTATCTTGGAATTGGAATCGATTGAAATTGGAATTTCACTAAAAAAATTATCCTATGCATCTAGTTCATCGTGATCAGGATTACATATATAATTTTTGGCCTCGTGAAGGAGAAAGTATCGCTGTAGCTTGGGGGAGGCTTAATTCAATGTTATATTCATGCCCCAATCACGATATGTCAAGAGAAATTATTATTCAGAATTGTTATGCTCAGCTTTCTCGTAATGATCAATCCATGCTCGATACTTCTTTTATGATTGTGTTAAATCTTCTATGAATACCGATGCTTTTCAAAAGTTTACCACTAAATATGGACTTGACTCTGAGATAGTAGCCTCCTTTTGTGAATCTTTTGCTACTCATGTTGATCTCCCTAAGGAGAAGTGGTTTATATATCACCCACCTATTAATGAAGAAATTAAAGAACCAATTGTGGTTAAAGATGGAACTATTATTTATAATGTTGATCCAGTTGTACCTACTGCTTACATTGAAAAACCACCTTTCCCTATTAAGATAAAGGAACATGCTAAGGTCCCAACCGTGGTCAATAAAAGCTATACTAGAGCATCTAAACCTGCTGAACAAATCAAAGTAGAACCTACTGTTGCTATGGTTAAAGATCTCCTAGTACAAAATATAGATGGGCATGTTATTTACTTCTGTGATGAAGTTGCTAGAATTGCCAAACCCGATGAAAAAGATAAACATAGACCTGTTGTTGGCCTGCATGTTGTCTCGGTCAAAATAGGAGATCGTTGTTATCATGGTTTATGTGATTTAGGTGCTAGCGTGAGTGCTATTCCTTTTACCTTATATCAAGAAATTACGAATGATATAGCACCTGCTAAAATAGAAGACATAGATGTTACTATTAAACTTGCTAATAGAGACACCATCACAGCACTTGGGATTGTTAAAGATGTTGAAGTCTTGTGTGGAAACATAAAATATCCTACTGATTTTCTAGTTCTTGGTTCCCCACAAGATGAATTTTGTCCCATTATTTTTGGTAGACCTTTCTTGAAAACCGTTAATGCTAAAATAGATTGTGAGAAACAAACCGTCGGTGTGAGTTTTGGTGATGAGTCTCATGAGTTTAATTTTTCTAATTTTAGTAGAAAACATCATAAGAAAGAATTTCCTGGTAAGGATGAAATAATTGGTCTTGCTTCTATTGTCGTGCCTCCTACTGATACACTAGAACAATATTTGCTAGACCATGGAAATGATATGCATATGCATGAAAGAAATGAGATAGATAAAATTTTCTTTGAACAACAACCTCTGCTTAAACATAATTTGCCTATTAAAACTCTAGGAGGACCTCCTCCACCTAAAGGTGATCCCGTTTTTGAATTAAAACAATTTCCAAACACTTTGAAATATGCCTATCTTGATGAGAAAAATATATATCCTGTTATTATTAGTTGTAACCTTTCAGAACATAAAAGAAGAAAGATTATTGAAAATTCTGAAGAAGCACCGAGCTGATATTGGATATACTCTTTGTCGGTGTACTAAAGTAGGGGTACCTTAGTATCCTGAACTTGTGCACGGGCAGTCGCAGCATCCCGCGGCAAGGCTTGCCGGGTGACCGCCAAGGTCCTCCGTGGTTCCTTTGGAGCCATTCAAGGACAAAGTATCCAAGCCAAGGAGACAAGACCCTGGCAAGAAGAGCTTGCCGGGAAGGCCAAACAAGGCAAGGCGCTTAAGGAGACAAGACCCCGGCAAGAGGAGCTTGCTGGGAAGGCCAACCAAGGCATCTCAAGGAACTTGCCGCGACGCGCCACGCGTCCCGGCAAGGCCCGGTGAGCGACAAGCTCCCAGACGTGACAAGACAACGACCGCAGCAAGGCGCTTGCCGCGGCAAGCCACCACTCTGTGCCCGCGCTCCAGCACATCCACCAATGTGTCGCTCTGGGACCCTTCCGGGCGTACGTGGCGGGAGGCTGTGCAGCCAGCGGTGCGCGGTGGCAAGCGGCACTGACAAGATTGCCATCGTGGCGAGCGGTGGCGTCCCTGGCGGTCCCTTTTGCACTATTTAGGCGACACAGACGGGCATTTAATGCCCTTGTCCCCTGCCTTCAGGGTTAGGTATGATACATTGTAGCAGGTAGTTGTACCAACCGCAACACCTTTCCATTTTTACCCTTGTCTACGTTGCCACCTGTCGGTGACCCCTTGAGCATATAAAAGGAGGCCCATGCGCAATGTGGGGAAGAAAAAAGAAAGAGGAGGACACTCAGGCTCGGTCTCGTTAGCTGCTGGGGTGTACTGTAGCACTCCGCGCTCCCGAGCAAGAACTCAATACAAACCACAAAGTAGGAGTAGGGATTTACGCATCCATGCGGCCCGAACCTGGGTAAACTGCTCGTGTGCTTTGCCTCGATCCGCTCTTCGTGCGACCCTCGCCCCCGCCGAACCGAAAGGGACTCGGTCCGCCGGTCCCATAGGTGCTCGTGGATTAGTCCCCCGGCATCTCTGGCGCGCCAGGTAGGGGGGTCGAGGTTGTGTGAACCAGATCCGGCGTTCACACGAGCTAGATCTTCATCATCTTCATCGACATGTCGCCGAAGAAGAAGGCTTCGGAGGCGGCTGCTCCATCCGCGCCGAACCCGCGCCAGGTAGGGGCGTCGAGGTTGTGTGAACCAGATCCGGCGTTCCCACGAGCTAGATCTTCATCATCTTCATCAACATGCCGCCGAAGAAGAAGGATTCGGAGGCGGCTGCTCCGTCCGCGCCGAACCCACCACCGCCGGAGCAAACGGCTGATGGGGAAAATGCTGGCGGAAGAACGGGCGTCGACGAGGGAGCTCACGGTGCTGCCAGGTCCAAGGACAAGGCTGCTCTGCCCATCAGCGGCGTAGCCGGCTCCCACAACGACCGGGCGCACTCCAAGACCTCGGCGTTCGTACATGCACCGTGCCCATCTCTGGAGGCGCGGGACCGGCAGCGTCATGGTGCACACAGTACCGTGCGTTTGCTGGACCAAGATCGAGCTGGTGGATCTCGGAGTGCTCAAGACCAGCATGCACGCCAACATGCTGGCACGAGCGAAGCACAGTCGCCTGGACGGGATACTGCTCCTTCTAACATAGTTGGAAGTCCGAGCATATCCCGCTCCTCGCACCGTTCGCCACCGCCACCCGCCACTCCAGCAGAAGCTTTGGCGCGAGCTCAACTGCTACTGGACTACCCTCCAACGACAGACAAGATCGACGACTGGAGGGCCACCATTCAGAGTCTCATCGGCTTCGCCAACGGCGACACTCAATGGCAGCCGAGCACGTCGCAGCCACGGCAAGTCAGCCAAGCACGAGCCGGTGGCGACAAGACCGGTGGGGGTGCAACCACTGCGCACTCTCCGCCCCGAAGGCCAAGATCGCCGACTCGCCGGATCCACCTCGACAGCGACTCCACCGCGTCATCAGATCCACGAGCTCGTCACGATCAGCGCCAAGTTCTTCACGAATGACAGCAAGAAGACGCTCGTACTCGCATCGAGCGCCAAAGAGAAGCACGACGTCAATCGGACCAGCGCGCTGGGCCCTCTATCGACATGCATGCGCCAGGGGAACCAGCCGACTTACCGTACGCGGTAGGTTGCCCTGCGTTTACTCGTGAGCTGCGGCAAGTCCAGTGGCCCAGCACGAAGAATTTCAAGCCAGACGTACCAGAGAAGTACGACGGCAAGTCGCATCCGTCGGAGTTCCTCAGCATCTACACCATCACGGTGTAGGCTGTCGGGGGGCGGGACGACAAGATCCTTGCCAACTACTTCCCGCTGGTGCTCAAGCCCAACGTCAGGTCCTGGCTCATGCACTTGCCGGACGACTCCATATCCTCCTGGGCAGACCTATGCCATCAGTTTGTCGGCGCCTTTACAGGCGGCCAAAAACCCCATGGCCAAGAGAGTGACCTTCATCTGCTCGCCCAGAAGGAAGGAGAGCCCCCGCGCAAGTACATTCAGAGATTCAGCCGTGTACAGCACAACATCCCAGATGTCCACCCTGCCGCGGTCATTAGCGCGTTCCATCAAAATGTGCGTAACCGCAGGATGCGGGAGGAGATGGCGATGTGCAAGATCAGAGACGTCAGTGAGCTGTATGCCCTGGCCGACAAGTGTGCACATGCTGAGGAAGGGAGGAAACTCCCTGGAGAGGATACAGGAGCAGGAGGATCTGACAGCGAGGATGCTGCCCCGGCAAAGAAAAACCGGCGGCGGAACAACAGGAAGAAGAAAGGCAAAGATGTGCTAGTCATTGAGCAGTCCGGCAACGAAGTTGGCGCCAAGAAAGCCAAAACTAGTAGCTCCGGCAAGGAGATTGCCGCAAGCACCAACTGCCAGACTGTGGCGGTCGCCGACAAGCAGGACGGCACCGACAAGCAGTACTGCAAGATCCACTGCACCAAGGGCCATGACCTCCAGAGCTGCAAGAAGGTCGAACAGCTTGTCCAGCAGCAAAAGGCTGAATACGAGCGACGCGACAAGGAGAGGGCCCAAGGAGGCGCTGGAGAATCCGGCAAGAAGCATGCCGGCCGGGGAGGACGCCGCGGCAAGGCCAAGCAGCGGCAAGGAGACAGACCTCCCCGCGGCCGCGACAAGGATGAAGAGGACGACGACGACGAAGACATGGATGATGTCAAGACTAGTGAGCAGGAGTTCCAGAAAGCCACAGAGGTCTTGTGCGTTGACGGCGGTGCTTCTCTGCATACTTCGCACCACCAACTCAAGCAGTGGGTGCGGGAAGTCAATGCGGCAGAACCGCCTGTCGAGTCACGCAAGCTTCTGAAATGGTCCAACGCGCCTATCATCTTTGATATTGAGGACCACCCTGATCGCACAACTGCAGTCGGGTGCTTGCCGATGTTGGTTTCACCAACTATCCGCAACCTCAAAGTCACTAAGATGCTAGTTGACGGCGGGGCCGGCTTGAACCTGATCTCCTCCGATGTACTCCAGAAACTCCAGATCCCTGACAGCGAGCTTGAAGAGACCGGCACATTCCAAGGAATCAACCCGGGAAGGAGCAAGCCGAAGGGGAAGGTCACGTTGCCAGTAACATTTGGCAGCGAGGTGAACTTCAGGACTGAGAGGGTCACTTTTGATGTTGCCGATTTTCCATTGCCTTACAATGGGATACTCGACCGTCCAGCACTCGCCAAGTTCATGGCAGCCTCTCACTACGCATACAACATGCTGAAGATGCCAGGCCTGATAAGCGTCATCTCTGTCCCTGGCGACAAGAAGGATGCTCTTATCTGCGCCGACAAGATCTACCGGGAAGCGGCAGCCGCAACAGATCACAAGTCACCTGCCGTTGAAGCTCCCGGGGGGAAGAAGAAGACCAAGTCCGGCAAGAGTTCTGATGCCCACTCCGGCAAGCGCACCTCTTCGGAGTGCTGCGCTGCCGTCGAGGACGCACCGTCGAGCTCCACCGGCAAGTGTAAGAAGACAATGGCAGCTCCGCCAAAGACCAAGAAGGTGTCCGCCAAGGAGGACGGCACTGGTGGTACCTTCACCATCGGTGCCACTCTCGACTCTAAATAGGAAAGCGCGCTCATTGCATTCCTGCGGGCGAACGTCGACGTGTTTGCATGGCAACCGTCTGACATCCCCGGTGTTCCCAGGAAAGTAATTGAGCACCATCTTGCCGTTTGTCCTCATGCGCGGCCCGTTAAGCAGAAGGTCAGGAAGCAAGCAGTGGAGCGCCAAGAATTCGTCGCAGAAGAGATCAAGAAGTTGGAAGCAGCAGGCCTTGTCAGAGGAGTGCTCCATCCTACGTGGTTGGCCAATCCTGTAGTCGTGCGCAAGGCGAACGGGAAATGGAGACTTTGTATCGACTTTACCGATGTTAACAAAGCCTGTCCCAAAGACCCATTTCCTTTGCCGCGCATTGACCAGATTGTTGACTCCACGGCCGGATGTGACTTGCTTTCATTTCTTGACGCATACTCAGGATACCATCATATCTTCATGGCAGAAGAGGATGAGGAGAAGACCGCATTCATCACTCCATGTGGCACGTACTATTTCATATGGATGCCTTTCGGTTTAAAAAATGTTGGTTCAACATTTGCAAGAGTTGTCCATGTCGCTCTTGAGCCACAAATACACAGAAATGTGGAAGCCTACATGGATGACATAGTGGTCAAGAGCAAGGACAAGGCAACTCTGATTCAAGATTTAGACGAGACCTTTGCAAATCTGCGCAAGATCAGCCTCAAGCTCAACCCCGAGAAGTGCGTGTTTGGAGTCCCTTCCAGCAAGCTTCTCGGGTTCTTCGTGTCTCAGCGGGGAATCGAAGCCAATCCCGACAAGATCAAGGCCATTGAGCAGATTGAAGCACCAAAGCGCGTCAAGGATGTACAAAGACTTGCCGGTTGCGCGGCTGCTCTCAGCAGGTTTATCTCTAGGTCTGCTGAGCGCGCCCTGCCGTTTTTCAAAATATTGAAAAAGGCAGGTCTAATGAAATGGACTCCGGAAGCGGAGGCTGCGCTGCAAGACTTGAAGAGATACCTGTCCTCCACTCCAACACTTGTCGCACCTAAGCCACAAGAGAAGTTGCTGCTGTATATAGCGGCAACCAATCAAGTGGTTAGTGCTGCATTAGTGGCAAAGAGGGAGGCAGATGACGAGCCAGCAACCACGGCAGGCGCATCCAGCGACAAGCAGGAGGCTTCCCCGGCAAGCTCTGGTCCCGACAAGGATGGATCTGCGCAGACGAGCGAGGAGATACAGAAGAGAATGGTACAGCGCCCAGTTTACTTTGTCAGTTCCCTTCTGCAGGGGGCTAGGTCAAGGTACTCTGGCATGCAGAAATTGCTTTTCGGCCTTCTCATGGCCTCGAGAAAGCTGCGCCATTACTTCCAAGCACATGAGATCACAGTTGTCACTCGTTTTCCGCTGAAGAGGATACTACAGAATCCAGAAGCGACAGGCAGGATTGTTGAGTGGGCACTGGAACTGTCAAGCTTTGGCCTCAAGTTTGAGAGTACTTCAACTATCCAAAGCAGAGCATTGGCGGAATTCATAGCAGAATGGACGCCAACACCAGATGAAGAAATTCCAGAAACGAGCATCCCCGTCGAGGAAGCAAGCAAAGAGTGGCTGATGTACTTTGATGGTGCCTTTTCGCTGCAAGGCGCCGGCGCTGGCGTGCTGCTTGTCGCACCCACCGGAGAGCGCCTCAAGTACGTAGTCCAGATGCACTTTCCCAAGGAGCAAGCAACAAACAATACTGCAAAGTATGAAGGCTTGCTTGCCGGTCTTAGGATCGCGGCAGACCTTGGGATCAAGAAGCTCATTGTCAGGGGTGACTCGCAGCTTGTCGTCCGCCAAGTGAACAAGAGCTATCAAAGTCCGTTGATGGAAGCCTACGTCGACGAAGTGAGAAAGCTAGAAGAGCACTTTGACGGCCTACAGATGGAGCATGTTCCAAGAGCTCAGAACGCCATTGCCGATGGCCTATCAAAGTGCGCCGCACTTAAGTTACCTGTGGAACCAGGGATCTTTGTGCTCAAGCTGACTCAACCGTCTATAACGCCATCAACTGGACAGAGCAAGAAGAGGAAGTTGATTTCTGGTGTCTATTTTCCGACAGAGCTTCCTGAAGCCGCCGCCAAGAAGGTCGCCAAGATCAACGCCAAGACCGCTGAGGAGCAGTCTGCTCCGGCAAGCCCTAGGGTTTGTTCCGTCGAAGCAAAAGCTCCCGACAAGTTTTGCTCCGGCAATCTTGCCGGGGAACGTCAAGCTCCGGCGGAGCCGCAGGTTCTCGCCGTAGAAGGGGATGTTCCCACAGCAGCAGATTTTCCTTTAGTCCTTGTTGTCGAGCCACAAGCTCCAGCATGGGCACAGCAGATTGTCCGTTTCCTTCAGACAGGAGAACTTCCCGAAGAGCAAGAAGAAGCGAAAGAGTAGCCCGGCAGTCAACTATGTACCAGTTTGTCGACAACACACTGTACAGAAGAAGACTCAACTGTGTGAAATTGAAGTGTATTCGCCGGGAAGACGGACAAAAGCTGTTGGCAGAGATACATGGAGGCATATGTGGTCACCACATTGGCGCAAGAGCACTTGCCGGCAAAGCATTCCGGCAAGGTTTCTTTTGGCTGACAGCCCTCCAGGATGCAACTGCACAAGTAACCAAGTGTGAAGCGTGCCAGTTCCATTCCAAGCAGATACACCAACCAGCTCAAGCTCTCCAGACGATCCCTTTATCCTGGCCATTTTCGGTCTGGGGGCTCGACATCCTCGGCCCCTTTCCCCGAGCAGTCGGGGGCTTTGAGTACTTGTACGTTGCAATCGACAAGTTCACAAAGTGGCCGGAAGTGGAAGCAGTGAGGAAGGTGACAGCACAGTCAGCAGTCAAGTTCTTCAGGTCGATTGTTTGCCGCTTCGGAATCCCTAAAAGGATAATCACCGACAACGGTACGCAATTCACGAGCCGCACCTTCATGCAGTACGTCCAAGATCTTGGCGCCAAGGTCTGCTTCGCTTCTGTTGCTCACCCGAGAAGCAATGGTCAAGCGGAGAGGGCAAATGCTGAAGTGCTGCGTGGGCTCAAGACCAGAACTTTCGACAGGCTGCACAAGTGCGGAAGAAACTGGATCGAGGAGCTGCCGGTGGTTCTTTGGTCGATCAGGACAACGCCAAATCGAGCCACTGGCCAGACACCTTTCGCTCTAGTCTATGGAGCAGAGGCAGTTCTCCCCACGGAACTCGTATATGGATCACCTCGAGTGCTCGCTTATGATGAGCTTTAGCAAGAGCAGCTACGACAAGATGACGCGCTACTCCTTGAGGAAGACCGTCTTCAGGCTGCTGTACGAGCTGCTCGCTACCAACAAGCTTTGCGCCGCTACCATAGCCGCAAAGTTAACGCCAGAAGTCTCGAGGAAGGCGACCTTGTTCTTCGGCGTGTTCAGTCCGCCAAGAATTCCAACAAGTTGACGCTGAAGTGGGAAGGCCCTTACCGGGTGAAACGAGTCACTAGGCCTGGCACTGTCCGCCTTGAGACCGAAGATAGCATTCCGGTGAGCAATTCCTGGAACATTGAGCATCTTCGTAAGTTTTACCCGTAAGGCGCGGTTGCCGGAACCTGTTCCGGCAACCACCTTTTGTACAAGTCTTGCCGCTGTTGCATGTAATCCTTTGTACAAAGCCGAGCGCAGACCCCGTGCATAAGTAAAGCTCATGTGCTCCGCACATCTTGTCAATATCACGCTTTCTATTTTTTGCATATGTGATCTGACACTTTGTGCAGCACCTACTCCCAGGTAAGCGATAACGAGCTGTAAGGCTCCATATCTTTATTTTCTCTTCTTTCTTTTTTCTCAAGGAAAGGAAGGTTCCCTCGCCCACAAATTTGCCGGGAGGGAAAGGAGAAGATAATGGTATGGACCAGGCGTCGTTCAAGAAAGTTTCGCCTTACCGGGAAGCAAATAACAGAAAAGCTAAGTTGCCAAAGTTTGAGCAATCAGATTTTTTTTAAAATTTTAAGTTATCTCCCTTGAACGACCGCACTTTGTATGGAAAACCTGTGCGCGGAGGAACCAACTCGTAGCTAGTTGCGCCCTTATTTTGTTTCGAGTCCGCTCAACAACTTAAGTGAGCTGCGACTAGTTGCGACAAGGTTTCTTGTCGGTAGCGGCACCGCCAGCAGGCTGCTGACGTTCCGCACTCAGCGCTCGCGGCTAAGGTGCCTGCACCGGCAAGTTCCCTAAAAGCGTAGGGCAAAAACATACAAAGGGAGGAATCAAGTAAAGGGAATAACATTGCAATCATTACCCGGAATAGAGTTATAGTACAAGGTAGCTTATCGCGGCTCTAACAGATTGTTCTCATAACATGACCAGCAGCGACAAGAAAAGAAGAAAACGGGCGGCCTAGTCTATGCGATCGCCCTCAATCCTCTTGATCCCGCTCACCTTGTCCACAATGGGTGCGACAAGGGTCTTGAGCGCCTCCAGATCAGCATCCGGCGGCAGGGTCTTGAGGACGTTGGTGAGGTTGAGGCCGGGGTTGTGGAAGGCCACCTTCACCAACACCTTTTGAAGAGCTCCCACGCAGATCTTACGCGACTCGTCGGCCAGCTGCTTTGGGATCTTCTCCCGGAGCCGCTGGAGGGCCGTCGCCACGCCTTTGAAGAACAAGATGAGCTTGGCGCTGGGTTGGAGGTTTCGGAGGGATACCCGAGATCCTCCATCCCCAGCTGCGCCAGCTCCCTGTCAATGTCTACGGCAACATTCACGAGACCCTCCGTCCAGTGCTCCACATTCTCCCTAAAAGCATTCTGGGCGGCGGCAGCACTCGCCAGCAGCGCCTTGTCGGCCTTGATTTCCTCCTTCAAGGCCACCTCCTGCTCCCTGGCGTCGTCCAGCGTCTTGGTCAAAGTGGTCAGCTTCAACTAAAGATCTGCGTTGGAGTCCTTGGCGGCGCTAAGCTCTTTGCCCTTCTCGGCAAGCTCTTCACCACTCGCCTTGAGATCGGCCTCCCGCTGCACCACCTTCTTCTCCAGCTCCTTCTTGGCGGTCTCGGCAGCTGCGGCAGCATCCTCCGCTTGCTTGAGGGCTCCGCCGAATGTTCGCTCGCGCGCGGCAAGCTCCTTCTCGTGTGCGTCAAGGTTGACCTTCCGCTGCGCCAGCTCGCCCTCCTGCGTAGAAAGCTTCTCAGCGGCAAGCCGATGTTGCTCTTCAACTTCGGCCTTCTCGAGGAAGAAGGCCTTCTGCTCTTCGACGAGTTGCTCCCGCTCCTCTGCCAGGGACCGGAGAGCTTCCTGGTTGAGACCCCGGAGCTCCTCCGTGCGCTTCTCGATGTCTGCTCCCGCCTTCGCGACAAGCGCCTCACGGGATTCCAGCTTGGCTTGCCGTGCGCGGTAGAGCGACAATAGCTTCCGTAGCAGCCGCTCCTCCTCAGGCTCGCCGCTGCTGCTGCTCGGCGCGTCAACCAGCGTCAGCCCAGCGGAGGCGAGCACCTCTCCATCGAAGCTCTCTCCCTCGACCGGCGCCCTGGAGCTTGACGCCCAGGGGAGGTTGATGAAGACGCCATCGCCGGCCTTCAAGTAGACGCCTGGTTGTGGCTCTTCAGAGCCTGACGCTGCGGCAGCGGCGGAGGGATCAGCGGTCGGCGTAGCGCCTGGCGCTCCTGGGGCCTCGGGGCCGTCAGTGCGATCGCCAGACCCCCCGCCTGCTTCTGCGGCTGCAGCTTTAGCGGCCTCTATGCCGGCGGGATCGTCAGCACCGGCTGCTTTATCGGTGGCAGCGGCGTCGTCGGCGGCAACCTCGGTCTCCATCGGCTCCGCAGCAGATGGGTCTGACGGCCGGAGAAGATAAAAGAGTCAAGCAAATATCCAAGAAAAGAGAAAAGGATCAAAAGAAGAAGAAATCAAGGGAAGTTTTGAAGCGAGAGGAGTACCTGTACCGGGTTCTGCAGTCGTGGTCTCCGCCGCCGGAGGGCCGCTGGTGCTGTCCCTTGCCGGAGAACTCTCCTTTGCCGGAGACTTCTCCCTTGCCGGAGAACTCTCCCTTGCCGGAGGATGGGCGGCCTCCGGGCGCTCCTGGTGGGGCTGCTCTGCTCATACACAAAGCAACAGTCAGATGTCAGCAGAGAAAGAGTATCCATGCGCGCCCGACAGCGGCAAGCGAACCATATGCTTACGCTGGGGGCTGCTCTGGAGAACAGTTGCCGGGTCCGGCAAGGTTGTCTCGGATGCACCCCCTGCTGTCGCGGTGGGTTCGTCCTTGATGATAATCACCGGGACCTTGGCCCTCTTCGCTGCTCTCTGGGCCAGAGTCCTAAAAAGGAATAAGTTCAGAGTAAAGCAAATGAGATACAAGACAAAACAGCAAGAATTGAAGAACTACAAGTACAACAAGAGAATCTTACTCTTCTTCTTCCTCGTCGGAGCTGAACGCGGAGAAGTCGAAGTCTGGCTCATGTCCGGCGCGAGGAGGCGGAGGAGTGGTTTCCCTTGGCCGCTTGGCGAGAACAGTGGCGGTGGTATGAGACGACCCCGCTCCGGCTGCCGCCGCGGCGTGAGAAGCGGCAGGAGTAGAAGCGGTGGTCCGGGTGGACCCCGCTCCAGTTGCCGCAGCAGCGTGAGGTGCTCCCGCGGCAACAGTGCTTGCCACGGTGGAGCGTGTTGCGCGGCGCGGCGGCTGTTCACTTGCCCGCTGCCCCGCTACGTCCCCGGCCTTGCGGAGATGCCTTCTTGGTGGAGATGGAGGTTCTGCTTGCAGCGAGCTGCCTGAAGATGAGGAGGAAGAGGAGTTGATCTCCAGCGAGCCGCTCGCATCCTCGGCGGGCTCGCTCGACTCGACGCCATGCCCGGCAAGCTCTTTCTCGCCGGCGGGCTCCCCTCGCTCAGCACGGCTTGCCGCCTCTGCTGCATCTGCCTCCTCCACGGTGAATCCAAATTCGCCCGCGGCTGCGGCCGCCGCCGCCTCTTCCAGCCTAGTGGCGATGCGTGTCATCTCCGCATCGGTGGTGCCGCGGGTGAGGCTATCCTTTTCGTCGGACCGGACCGGCACTTCTACCAAGCCATCAAAGAACTCCTGCACGACGTCGCCTGCAGGCTCTTGCCAAGTTGGGACAATTCCATGCGAATCGCACAGCGGCATCATTGCACGGATGCGGTCGAGCGCGGAGTTGTTGCACAGCGGAACGACACCCCCCGGCAACCTGAACACTTCGGGATGTTGAGGGTCGTACTTGAACAGCTCCTGGAGCATCGCGTTGAGCTCCAGAACAGTGAAGTTGAAGTTGAGGCCGGGACGCAGCCTCATGATATCCGCCGCATTCTTGAATTCCCAGGCGGGTCTCCCCCGTTCCTGCAGGGGGGCGATGCGGCGGCGAAGAAAATCTGCGCCAACAGCGCCTACAGTGAGCCCGGCAAGCCTGAGGCGTAGGATCCGGGTGACGGCAATCTTCAGCCTATCGTCTTCCGGGGCCACGTTACTCCAATCGTTGCCGCGTGCTACTGGGGCTTGGCGCCAGGCGGTAAACGACTGCGGGTTCTCCTCGACAATCCAGCACCAGTCTGCTCTCCATTCCTCCCACTTGCCGCGGAACTCTCCCTCCAGATAAGTGTCCTTCTTGCCGGCCCTCGAGATCCAGGCGATTCCGCCAGATAAAGGCTCTCCTCTCTCTACTCGGGGCATGAAGAAGTGGCGAAAAAGGGCTACATTGGGATAGACTCCGACAAAGTTTTCGCAGAGATGTGCGAAAACTGCCATGGTCAGAACAGCATTGGGGGTGAAGTCAAGGAGGCGGAACCCGTAGGTGTTCATAATATCGTAGAAAAACTCAGAGAAAGGCGGGCAGAGCCTGCAGTAGAAGAACAAGGCGAAGAAAGGATATCCATTTGGAGCCATTTTCCAAGCGGCGGCTGAAAGTACCTTCATGCGCGGGTGCGCTCGCGTCCCCGTCGACCAGAAGAGGTAGTAATTCTCCCTCAGCTCCCTCGCGGCGAGCTTGGGGGAAGATTGCCCGCTCCTTTCGCAGCACCGCAAGCCGCTGCGCCTCGGTCGACTTCACAACCTTCCCCTTGTCGGCTCTCGGAGCCATGGCGGAAGTGGTGGAGGAGGTCGACGGCGTTGGTGGTGCTGGTGGCGATGGGAGGCAGGGCGCTGCTCTCTTTCAGCTTTGGGAAGACGAGGGAGCGGCGAAGATTTCCGAGATTGGAGTAGCAACCGGCGAATGGGTGAACTACCCCTGTTTCCCCTGCTTATAAAGAGGGAGGGGGCGGACGTTCCGCCTTTCCGAATAAAGAAACCACCCACGATCTCTTCCACGACGCCGCATTCAACGCGTGCTGTTCGGGGAGGGCGCAGTGGATACGGGGAGAGATACGGCGTAACCTAGGCCACGCGACCCCGTGCCCTGTTTTGGGCCTGGCCCAACAGCGCTCAACACCGTGTATGGCCCAGGCCCGGGGGCTCCTGTCGGTGTACTAAAGTAGGGGTACCTTAGTATCCCGAACTTGTGCACGGGCAGTCGCAGCATCCCGCGGCAAGGCTTGCCGGGTGACCGCCAAGGTCCTCTGTGGTTCCTTTGGAGCCATTCAAGGACAAAGTATCCAAGCCAAGGAGACAAGACCCCGGCAAGAAGAGCTTGCCGGGAAGGCCAACCAAGGCAAGGCGCTTAAGGAGACAAGACCCCGGCAAGAGGAGCTTGCCGGGAAGGCCAACCAAGGCATCTCAAGGAACTTGCCGCGACGCGCCACGCGTCCCGGCAAGGCCCGGTGAGCGACAAGCTCCCGGACGCGACAAGACAACGACCACGGCAAGGCGCTTGCCGCGGCAAGCCACCACTCTGTGCCCGCGCTCCAGCACATCCACCAACGTGTCGCTCTGGGACCCTTCCGGGCATACGTGGCGGGAGGTTGTGCAGCCAGCGGTGCGCGGTGGCAAGCGGCACTGACAAGATTGCCATCGTGGCGAGCGGTGGCGTCCCTGGCGGTCCCTTTTGCACTATTTAGGTGACACAGACGGGCATTTAATGCCCTTGTCCCCTACCGTCAGGGTTAGGTATGATACACAGTAGCAGGTAGCTGTACCAACCGCAACACCTTTCCATTTTTACCCTTGTCTACGTTGCCACCTGTCGGTGACCCCTTGAGCATATAAAAGGAGGCCCATGCGCAACGTGGGGAAGAAAAAAGAAAGAGGAGGACACTCAGGCTCGGTCTTGTTAGCTGCTGGGGTGTACTGTAGCACTCCGCGCTCCCGAGCAAGAACTCAATACAAACCACAAAGCAGGAGTAGGGCTTTACGCATCCGTGCGGCCCGAACCTGGGTAAACTGCTCGTGTGCTTCGCCTCGATCCGCTCTTCGTGCGACCCTCGCCCCCGCCGAACCGAAAGGACTCGGTCCGCCGGTCCCATAGGTGCTCGTGGATTAGTCCCCCGGCACTCTTGATGATCTTATGGGCATTAGTCCCACTCTCTGTCAGCACAAGATTAATATGGAACCTGATGCTAAACCTGTTGTTGATCACCAACGACGTTTAAATCCTAAAATGAAATAAGTGGTGAGAACTGAAATACTGAAGCTTCTGGAAGCAGGTATAATATATTCCATAGCTGATAGTAGATGGGTAAGTCCCGCTCATTGTGTCCCTAAGAAAGGAGGTATTACTGTTGTTCCTAATGATAAGAATGAACTTATTCCACAACGAATTGTCACTGGCTATAGAATGGTAATTGATTTTAGAAAATAAAATAAAGCAACTAGAAAATATCATTACCCTCTGCTTTTCATCGATCAAATGCTATAAAGATTATCTAAGCGCACACACTTTTGTTTTCTCGATGGATATTCTATTTTTTCTCAAATACCTGTTTCAAAGCCTGATCAAGAGAAACCCACCTTTACTTGCCCTTTTGGAACTTATGTTTATAGGCGTATGCCTTTTGGTTTATGCAATGCACCTGCTACCTTTCAAAGATGTATGACTGCTATATTCTCTAACTTTTGTGAAAAGATTGTTGAGGTTTTCATGGATGATTTTTCTGCTTACAGGACTTCTTTTGATGATTGCTTAAGCAAGCTTGATCGAGTTTTGCAGAGATGTGAGGAAACTAATCTTGTCTTGAATTGGGAGAAGTGACACTTTATGGTCAATGAAGGTATTGTCTTCGAACATAAAAATTCTAAACGAGGTATTGAGGTGGATAAAGCTAAAGTTGATGCAATTGATAAAATGCCATGTCCCAGAGATATAAAGGTATTTGTAGTTTCCTCGGCCATGCTAGTTTCTATAGGATATTTATTAAAGACTTCTCTAAAATTTCTAGGCCTCTTACAAATCTTTTACAAAAGGATGTTCCATTTGTTTTTTATGATGATTGTGTAGAAGCCTTTGAAACACTTAAGAAAGCCTTAATTTCTGCACCTATTGTTCAACCACCTGATTGGAACTTTCCTTTTAAAATTATGTGTGATGCTAGTGATTATGTTGTTGGTGTTGTTTTAGGACAAAGAGTTGATAAGAAATTAAATGTTATTCATTATGCTAGTAAAACTCTAGACAATGCCCAAAGAAATTATGCTACAACTGAAAAAGAATTATTAGCATTGGTGTTTGCTTGTGATAAATTCAGATCTTACATTGTTGATTCTAAAGTGATTGTTAACACTGATCATGCTGCTATTAAATATCTTATGGAAAAGAAAGATGCTAAACCTAGACTCATTAGGTGTGTTCTATTGCTACAAGAATTTGACTTACATATCACTGATTGGAAAGCAGCTGAGAACCCCGTAGCTGAAAAATTGTCTAGGTTAGAAAATATTCTTGATAACCACAACCTATTAATGATAGTTTTCCTAATGAGAAATTAGCTACAATAAATATTTCTCATAACACTCCTTGGTATGCTGACTATGCTAATTATATTGTTTCTAAATATATACCACCTAGCTTCACATACCAACAAAAGAAAAAAATTCTTCTATGATTTAAGACATTACTTTTGGGATGAACCACATTTTTAGAAAGGAGTAGATGGTATTATTAGAAGTTGTGTACCTGAGCATGAACAGGGACAAATCCTATGAAAATGTCACTCCAAAGCTTATGGAGGGCATCATGAGGGAGATAGAACTTCTCACAAGGTATTGCAATCTGGTTTTTATTGGCTTAATCTCTTCAAGGATGCTCGTAAGTTTGTTTTATCTTGTGATGAATGTCAAAGAATTGGTAATATCGGTAAGCATCAAGAAATGCCTATGAATTATTCTCTTGATGTTGAACCATTTGATGTTTGGGGTTTCGATTACATGGGATCCTTTTCTTCCTCTAATGGGTATACACATATTTTGGTTGCTATCGATTATGTTACTAAGTGGGTAGAAGCTATTCCAACTAGTAGTGCTGATCACAACACCTCTATTAAAAAGCTAAAGGAAGTTATTTTCCCAAGGTTTAGAGTCCCTAGATATTTAATGACTGATGGTGGTTCACACTTTATTCATGGTGCTTTTCGTAAAATGCTTGCCAAGTATGATGTTAACCATAGAATTGCATCACATTATCATCCTCAGTCTAGTGGTCAAGTTGAACTTAGTAATAGATAAATAAAATTAATTTTATAAAAAACTGTCAATAGGTCACAAAAGAATTGATCTAAGAAATTAGATGATGCACTTTGGGCTTATAGAACAGCATATAAAAATCTTATGGGTATGTCTCCTTATAAAATGGTTTATGGAAAAGCTTGTCATTTGCCTCTTGAGTTAGAACATAAAGCATATTGGGAAATTAAAGAGCTCAACTATGATTTCAAACTTACCGGTGAAAAGAGGTTATTTGATATTAGCTCACTAGATGAATGGAGAACCCGAGCCTATGAAAATTCCAAGTTATTTAAAGAAAAAGTTAAAAGATGGCACGACAAAAGAATCGAAAAGCGTGAGTTCAAAGTTGGAGCATATGTTCTTCTTTATAACTCTCGTTTCAGATTCTTTGCCGGAAAAATTCTCTCCAAATGGGAAGGACCTTATGTTATTGACGAAGTTTATCGATCTGGAGCCATTAAAATAAATATCTCTGAAGGCACTAATCCGAATGTTGTCAACAGGCAAAGAATAAAACATTATATCTCAGGTACGCCCATTAATGTTGAAAGCAATATTATTCAAACAATGACACCGGAGGAACACATAAAAGAAACCTTCCGGAACACTCCAGAATAACCGAAAAAGAGGAGGTATGTGATACGATAAGTAAACGGACTCCGAAAAATCCACAAAAATATTTTCTGTCAGTTTTGGAATATATTAAATATTAGGAAAATAAGAAACAAACAGGAAGGCAACCCTGGTGGGCATGTGCGTCCAGGTGGTTTGTTCCCACCTCGGGTACCTTCTGGACTCTATTTTTCTTCCGTCTTCTTGTTTCCCAAGATAAAAAATCTTTATATACCCCCCAAACCTATTTACCACTTGCGGAGAAATCTCCTTTCTTCTTTTCTTGCTATTTTCTCACAGATCTAAATCACCATGGCCACTTCAAGCTCCTCCAAGGACAAGTTCTTCGAGAATGTCATCAACCCGTATTTGCAGGAGGTGATGCAGCACCCTCAAGCTATTGAGATGCATGAAGGGGTGTTGCACATCTGCGATGTGCAGGGGCCCAAGGGGACGGGAACCGTGGATGCCAGGGTTGAAGCTATGGCGCAGGAGGTCTTCAGATGCAAGGGGATGGTGGAACATGGACTCAATGCCAATCACCTCATGATCGCAAACTACACCTGTGATCTCAAGGTGGATGGCAAGTCCATGAAATACATCATCTTCATCTTCGACGAGCAAATCAACTTTCTCCAAAGCCAGATCTACTATCTCCAAAACCAAGTCTTTGAATATGAGGCAAGGTTTAAAGGTATGAGTTTGGCTGCCAGTTGCAGGACCCGCGAGACTCACTCCTCCTCTTATGATGATGAGCCCTTGCCATGGAAACCTGAAGATAAGACCACCGCCACCTTCTTCATCACCAAAGGAGACTTGAGTATCAGGTATGGGCACTCCCCTTGGCTTGTTCCAAGCTTGGGGAGGTTCCCCGGTAGCGTATCACCACCACTATCTTTTGCCTTTATTTATCTTAGTTCGATCCTTAGTTATCTTTTGATTTAGTTGAATAAAAGTTTAGTTCAAACCTTTCTTTTTCGAGTGCTTGCTTAGTAATCTTTCAATGTAATCATGAGCGAGATATATAATAAAGTTTAGTTTGAGTTTTGCTTTCTTTACTTTCATGTTCCAATAAAAAGAAAGAAAATAAATGGAAAAGATCATATACTAATCTTATGGTAAGTAATGACATCACATAAGGAAGAGTATAAGTAGTAAAATTTATTGGAGATTGACAAACATAGCATTGGTCAATGATGCAATTCATGAAATAATTAATAAGGGAAGAGAAGATTCACATGCAAATACACTATCTTGGACATCTTTTATGATTGTGAGCCCCCATCAAAATATTATATGCCAAAATTGTTGATGTTGGACAAGGAAGACAACGTAATGATTTATGTTTGTTCATATTCACATAGAAGTTATATTGTCATTGATCCTTTAACATGTGGTGCTTGTCCCCCATCTTTGCTAGCCAAAAATTCCGCACTAAGTAGAGATACTACTTGTGCATCCAAAACCCTTAACCCAAATCTTGTTTTGAGAGTCCACTATACCTACCTATGGATTGAGTAAGATCCTTCAAGTAAGTTGTCATCGGTGCAATAAGGCAATAAAAATTGCTTCTAAATGTGTTCAATCATTTAGTGTAAGAGAAAATTGAGCGTTGTACGACCTTGTGATGGCAAAGAATAAAAGCGACAGACTGCATAATAATGGTTGCTATCATAAGGGGCAATATAACATGATGTTCTTTTGCACTAAGATATTGAGTATACAACCAAAAAGCGCATGGAAACCTCTGCTTCCCTCTGCGAAGTGCCTATCTTTTAATTTTATGCAAGAGTCAAAGTATCTCTCTCTATTCCTTTTTGTTTTTCTCTTTTGGCAAGCACCATGTGGTGAGGAAAGATCTAGGCACATATATCCAGATGGATATGGGTGGGCATGAGTTATTATTGTTGACATCACCCTCGAGGTGAATACGTTGGGAGGCGAAACTATAAGCCCCTATCTTTAGATGTGTCTAGTTCAAAAATTTTGCTCATGTGTATGCGGTGAGTGTTAGCAATTGTAGAAGACTATATCATGGTCGAGTATGTGGATGATGCGGCTTGAACTACGTCGGTATTTCCCCAAAGAGGAAGGGATGATGCAGCATAACTACTGTAGGTATTTCCCTCAGTGATGAGACCAACGTTATCGAACCAGTAGGGTAACCAAGCAACACTACGTGAACAACACTTGTACACAAAGAACAAATACTTGCAACCCCATGTAAAAGAGGGCTTGTCAATTGATACGTCTCCAACGTATCAATAATTTTTGATTGTTCCATGCTATTATATTATCTGTCTTGGATGTTTATGGGCTTTATTATACACTTTTATATTATTTTTGGGACTAACCTATTAACCGGAGGCCCAGCCCAAATTGATGTTTTCTTGCCTATTTCAGTGTTTCGAAGAAAAGGAATATCAAACGGAGTCCAAACGGAATGAAACCTTTGGGAGAGTTATTTTTGGAACGGAAGCAATCCAGGAGACTTGGAGTAAACGTCAGGGAAGCTTCAAGGTGGCCACGAGGCAGGGAGACGCGCCCCCCACCCTCGTGGGCCCCTCATGGCTCCCCTGACCAACTTCTTTCGCCTATATATGTCCATATACCCTAAAAACATCGGGGAGCAGAATAGATCGGAAGTTCCACCGCCAGAAGCCTCTGTAGCCACCGAAAAGCAATCTAGACCCATTCTGGCACCCTGCCGGAGGGGGCAGTCCCTCTCCAGTGGCCATCTTCATCATCCCGGCGCTCTCCATGACGAGGAGGGAGTAGTTCACCCTCGGGGCTGAGGGTATGTACCAGTAGCTATGTGTTTGATCTCCATCTCTCTTGTTCTTGAGTCGGTACGATCTTGATGTGTCGCGAGCTTTGCTATTATAGTTGGATCTTATGATGTTTCTCCCCCTCTAGTCTATTGTAATGAATTGAGTATTCCCTTTGAAGTTATCTTATCGGATTAAGTCTTTAAGGATTTGAGAACACTTGATGTATGTCTTGCATGTGCTTATCTGTGGTGACAATGGGATATCACGTGATCCACTTGATGTATGTTTTGGTGATCAACTTGCGAGTTCCGTGACCTCGTGAACTTATGCATAGGGGTTGGCACACGTTTTCGTCTTGACTCTCCGATAGAAACTTTGGGGCACTCTTTGAAGTTCTTTGTGTTGGTTGAATAGATTAATCTGAGATTGTGTGATGCATATCGTATAATCATACCCAGAGATACTTGAGGTGACATTAGAGTATCTAGGTGACATTAGGGTTTTGGTTGATTTGTGTCTTAAGGTGTTATTCTAGTACGAACTCTATGATAGATTGAACGGAAAGAATAGCTTCGTGTTATTTTACTATGGACTCTTGAATAGATCGATCAGAAAGAATAACTTTGAGGTGGTTTCGTACCCTACCGTAATCTCTTCGTTTGTTCTCTGCTATTAGTGACTTTGGAGTGACTCTTTGTTGCATGTTGAGGGATAGTTATATGATCCAGTTATGTTATTATTGTTGAGGGAACTTGCACTAGTGAAAGTATGAACCCTAGGCCTTATTTCAACGCATTGCAATACCGTTTGTGCTCACATTTATCATTAGTTACCTTGCTGTTTTTATATTTTCAGATTACAAAAACCATTATCTACTATCCATATTGCACTCGTATCACCATCTCTTCGCCGAACTAGTGCACCTATACAATTACCATTGTATTGGGTGTGTTGGGGACACAAGAGACTCTTTGTTATTTGGTTGCAGGGTTGCTTGAGAGAGACTGTCTTCATCTTACGCCTCCCACAGATTGATAAACCTTAGGTCATCCACTTGAGGGAAATTTGCTACTGTCCTACAAACCTCTGCACTTGGAGGCCCAACAACGTCTACAAGAAGAAGGTTGTGTTGTAGACATCAACCTCTTTTCTGGCGCCGTTGCCGGGGAGGTTAGCGCTTGAAGGTATATCTTTAGATCTTGCAATCGAATCTTTTTGTTTCTTGTTTTAGCACTAGTTTAGTTTATAAAAGAAAACTAAAAAATGGAATTGAGTTTGCCTCATACGCTTCATCTTTTTAATATCTTTCATGAGAATGATTGAAAGGAAAATTGTGCTCAAGTGCTAGAAGAAGAAGTCTATAAAATGTTTGGCACTAAATCTTTGAATGATGAGCATGATTGCAATGTTGTTAGTATGAACTCCTTGAATATCCCTAGTACTAATGATGATTGCACTAGTCATAATGAAAATGTCTCTTACAAGCATGTCAATTTTTGTGGAGTGCATAGATCTTGCAAGTACACACCAATTAGGGAAAATAGATTTTGCAAGAGGCATAAGTATTTGGAAACTAAATGGTTGCAAGAAAGGCTAGATGTTTGTTCTGAAAATTTAAAATTTCTTCACCATACTTGTGAACTTTGCAATGAACATGGTCATTTAAATCTCAAATGCAAATTGTTTCATGATCGTATCGTGTCCAAAATTTGTGATGATTTGACTTCCCTTGCACATCATAATGAACTTAGTTTGCTTTTGGGTTATGAAGAAATTAAACGTATAACTAAGCATATTCCAGAATATAACCTTGAGAAATTCCTCGATATTGATCTAGAAGATTTTTTTTGTATTATGCGGTGAATTGCATTGAAAATCCTTATATTGCCAATTACATAAAGAAAAGAAAAGAAATAGAGGATGAAGAGAATACTAATGAAAGGGAAGAGGCTTCCCAATATCCTCCTATTATTTCTTATGATGAATCAGGTAACGAGGAGGAGCCTTCTATTCGACCAATCTCATTAATAAGGAGCTCCAAAAAGAGGATTGAACCCACACATAATGTGAAGAAGAAAAATAAAATACGGAGAAGTAAAGGTGAAAAGGTATCCCTCCCAAATGATGTTGCCCCTATTACTCATTGTGATGATGATAATTGCTATACTATTGGTGCTATCCATACTATTAATAATGAGAATGATTATGCTTATGATATGAAAAGGCCCAAGCTTGGGGATGCTATGTTTGATGAGAATGACATGTTTGAGAATATATTGGCTGCAATTAATGTTTGTCCCAAGCTTGGGGATGCTATGTTTAATGAATATGATATTTCTAGCCTCCAAAGCTTTGATATGCAAATTTGTTATGATGATAGCATGCCTCCTACTTATGATGATTATATTGATGAAAGTGGGTTTGGAAGAGTTTCAACTTTAGGAAGTAATGATCCTACTATTTTGGAGGATGTTGAATCTTATTGTGATAATTATGAAAGTGGATTTGGGGAGGTCATGACTTTATTTAGTAATGATTCCACTATCTTGGAAGAGGTTTTAATCGATTATGATGAGAATAAAGTTGCTACTTATGATGATTATTGTGATGATACTTATGCTATAAAAACTAGTGATGATTATATTTATAAACCTTGTCATGATTATGATTATCCTTTTCCTGAATATTACTCTTTTAATGTGGAAACAATTTGTAGTATTCGAGTTTCTTATGATACTTCCGCTATTCCGAATGAGAAGAATTTTGCCTATGTGGAGAGTAGTAAATTCTATGCTTGTAGATCATGAAAAGAATGCTTTATGTGATAGTTATATTGTTTAATTCATTCATGATGCTACTGAAAATTATTATGAGGGATGAATATATGCTTGTAGGAATTGCAATAATATCAAGTTTCCTCTCTATGTGCTTAAAGTTTTGAAGTTTTGCTTGCTTTACCTTCCTATGCAAGTTGATTATTGTTCCCATAAGTTGTTTGCTCACAAAATCAAGTGGGTTAGACTTAAATGTGCTAGTCATATTCTTTATGATGCTCTCTTTATATTTCATTCTTATCTTTTATGTGAGCATCATTGAAATCATCATGCCTAGCTAGGGGCGTTAAACGTTAGCGCTTGTTGGGAGGCAACCCAATTTTTATTTTTGTTTCTTGCTTTTTGCTCCTGTATAGTAATAAATAATTCATATAGCCTCTGTTTAGATTTGGTTTTATGTTTTAATTAGTGTTTGTGCCAAGTAGAACCTTTGGGAAGACTTGGGGAAAGTCTTTGCGATCTTGCTGTAAAAAACAGAAACTTTAGCGCTCACGAGATTAGCTGCCATTTTTTACTGGAGAATTCTATTAAGTAGATTATTTTTGCAGATGATTAATAGACAAATTCCTCAGGTCCAACAATTTATTTGATAATTTTATTAGTTCCATAAGTATATGTTTGATACAGATTACTACAAACTGTTCTGTTTTTGACAGATTCTGTTTTCTATGTGTTGTTTGCTTATTTTGATGAATCTATGAGTAGTATCGGTGGGTATGAACCATAGAGAAGTTGGAATACAGTAGATATTACACCAATATGAATTTATAATGAGTTCAAAACAGTACCTAAGTGGTGATTTATTTTCTTATACTAACGGAGCTTACAAGTTTTCTGTTAAGTTTTGTGTTGTGAAGTTTTCAAATTTTGGGTAAAGATTCGATGGACTATGGAATAAGGAGTGGCAAGAGCCTAAGATTGGGGATGCCCAAGGCACCCCAAGGTAATATTCAAGGACAAACAAGAGCCTAAGCTTGGGGATGCCTCGGATGGCATCCTCTCTTTCGTCTTCGTTCGTTGGTAACTTTACATGGTGCTATATTTTTATTCACCACATGATATGTGTTTTGCTTGGAGCGTCATTTTATTTTCTTTTGTTTTGCTTGCTGATTCAATAATATACCAAGATCTTAAATTCTTAAATGTTAGAGAGTCTTCACATAGTTGCATAATTATTCGACTACCCATTGATCTTCACTTATATCTTTTGGAGTAGTTTGTCATTTGCTCTAGTGCTTCACTTATATATTTTTAGAGCACGGCGGTGGTTTTATTTTGAAGAAATAGATGAACTCTCATGCTTAACTTATATTATTTTGAGAGTCTTTTAGAACAGCATGGTAATTTGCTTTGGTTATGAATTTAGTCCTAATATGATGGGCATCCAAGAGGGATATAATAAAAACTTTCATATAAAGTGCATTGAATACTATGAGAAGTTTGATACTTGATGATTGTTTTGAGATATGAAGATGGTGATATTAGAGTCATGCTAGTTGAGTAGTTGTGAATTTTAGAGATACTTGTGTTAAAGTTTGTGATTCCCGTAGCATGCACGTATGGTGAACCGTTATGTGATGAAGTCGGAGCATGATTTATTTTTTGATTGTCTTACTTATGAGTGGCGGTCGGGGATGAGCAATGGTCTTTTCCTACCAATCTATCCCCCTAGGAGCATGCGTGTAGTACTTTGTTTCGATAACTAATAGATTTTTGCAATAAGTATGTGAGTTCTTTATGACTAATGTTGAGTCCATGGATTGTACGCACTCTCACCCTTCCACCATTGCTAGCCTCTCTTGTGCCGCACAACTTTCGTCGGTACCATACACCCACCATTACCTTCATCAAAACAGCCACCATACCTATCTATTATGGCATTTCCATAGCCATTCCGAGATATATTGCCATGCAACTTCCCACCGTTCCGTTCATTATGATACGCTCCGTCATTGTCATATTGCTTTGCATGATCATGTAGTTGACATCATATTTGTGGCAAAGCCACCATTCATAATTCTTTCATACATGTCACTCATGAGTCATTGCACATCCCGGTACACTGCCGGAGGCATTCATATAGAGTCATATTTTGTTCTAAGTATCGAGTTGTAATTCTTGAGTTGTAAGTAAATAAAAGTGTGATGGTCATCATTATTAGAGCATTGTCCCATGTGAGGGAAGGATGATGGAGACTATGATTCCCCCACAAATCGGGATGAGACTCCGGACGAAAAAAAGGAGGCCAAAAAAAGGAGAAGGCCCAAAAAACAAAAACAAAAATGAGAGAAAAAGAGAGAAGGGGCAATGCTACTATCCTTTTACCACACTTGTGCTTCAAAGTAGCACCATGATCTTCATGATAGAGAGTCTCCTATGTTGTCACTTTCACATACTAGTGGGAATCTTTCATTATATAACTTGGCTTGTATATTCCAATGATGGGCTTCCTCAAATTGCCCTAGGTCTTTGTGAGCAAGCAAGTTGGATGCACACCCACTAGTTTCTTTTGTTGAGCTTTCATACACTTATAGCTCTAGTGCATCCGTTGCATGGCAATCCCTACTAACTCACATTGATATCTATTGATGGGCATCTCCATAGCCCATTGATACGCCTAGTTGATGTGGGACTATCTTCTCCTTTTTGTCTTCTCCACAACCGCCATTCTATTCCACCTATAGTGCTATGTCCATGGCTCACGCTCATGTATTGCGTGAAGATTGAAAAAGTTTGAGAACATCAAAAGTATGAAATAATTGCTTGGCTTGTCATCGGGGTTGTGCATGATTTAAATACTTTGTGCGGTGAAGATAGAGCATAGCCAGACTATATGATTTTGTAGGGATAGCTTTCTTTGGCCATGTTATTTTGAGAAGACATGATTGCTTTGTTAGTATGCTTGAAGTATTACTATTTTTATGTCAATATTAAACTTTTGTCTTGAATCTTATGGATCTGAATATTCTTGCCACAATAAAGAAGATTACATTGATAAATATGTTAGGTGTCATTCCCCATCAAAAATTCGGTTTTATCATTTACCTACTCGAGGACGAGCAGGAATTAAGCTTGGGGATGCTTGATACGTCTCCAACGTATCTATAATTTTTGATTGTTCCATGCTATTATATTATCTGTTTTGGATGTTTATGGGCTTTATTATGCACTTTTATATTATTTTTTGGACTAACCTATTAACCGGAGGCCCAGCCCAAATTATTGTTTTCTTGCCTATTTCAGTGTTTCGAAGAAAAGGAATATCAAACGGAGTCCAAACGGAATGAAACCTTCCAGAGAGTTATTTTTGGAACGGAAGCAATCCAAGAGACTTGGAGTTGACGTCGAGGAAGCTTCGATGTGGCCACGAGGCAGGGAGGCGCGCCCCCCACCCTCGGGGGCCCCTCGTGGCTCCCCTAACCAACTTCTTTTGCCTATATATGTCCATATACCCTAAAAACATCGGGGAGCAGAATAGATCAAAAGTTCCGCCGCCAGAAGCCTCCGTAGCCACCGAAAACCAATCTAGACCCGTTCTAGCACCCTACCAAAGGGGGAGTCCCTCTCCGGTGGCCATCTTCATCATCCCGGGGCTCTCCATGACGAGGAGGGAGTAGTTCACCCTCGGGGCTGAGGGTATGTACCAGTAGCTATGTGTTTGATCTCCCTCTCTTGTGTTCTTGAGTCAGTACGATCTTGATGTATCGCGAGCTTTGCTATTATAGTTGGATCTTATGATGTTTCTCCCCCTATACTCTGTTGTAATGAATTGAGTATTCCCTTTGAAGTTATCTTACCGGATTGAGTCTTTAAGCATTTGATAACACTTGATGTATGTCTTGCATGTGCTTATCTGTGGTGACAATGGGATATCACGTGATCCACTTGATGTATGTTTTGGTGATCAACTTGCGAGTTCTATGACCTTGTGAACTTATGCATAGGGGTTGGCACATGTTTTGGTCTTGACTCTCTGATAGAAACTTTGGGGCACTCTTTGAAGTTCTTTGTGTTGGTTGAATAGATGAATCTGAGATTGTGTGATGCATATCGTATAATCATACCCAGGATACTTGAGGTGACATTGGAGTATCTAGGTGACATTAGGGTTTTGGTTGATTTGTGTCTTAAGGTGTTATTCTAGTACGAACTCTATGATAGATTGAACAGAAAGAATAGCTTCGTATTATTTTACTACGGACTCTTGAATAGATCGATCAGAAAGAATAACTTTGAGGTGGTTTCGTACCCTACCATAATCTCTTCATTTGTTCTCCGCTATTAGTGACTTTGGAGTGACTCTTTGTTGCATGTTGAGGAATAGTTATATGATCCAGTTATGTTATTATTGTTGAGGGAACTTGCACTAGTGAAAGTATGAACCCTAGGCCTTATTTCAATGCATTGCAATACCGTTTGTGATCACTTTTATCATTAGTTACCTTGCTGTTTTTATATTTTCAGATTACAAAAACCATTATCTACTATCCATATTGCACTTGTATCACCATCTCTTCGCCGAACTAGTGCACCTATACAATTTACCATTGTATTGGGTGTGTTGGGGACACAAGAGACTCTTTGTTATTTGGTTGCAGGGTTGCTTGAGAGAGACCATCTTCATCCTACGCCTCCCACGGATTGATAAACCTTAGGTCATCCGCTTGAGGGAAATTTGCTACTGTCCTACAAACCTTTGCACTTGGAGGCCCAACAACGTCTACAAGAAGAAGGTTGTGTAGTAGACATCATCAATCCCTCCCGGGTAGAAAGATGGATAAATTTGTAGTAGATCGGACAAATAGATCTCATGGGAACATGAGATAAAATAAGTAAATAAAAATTGCAGCAAGGTATTTTTGGGTTTTTGGATTAATAGATCTTAAAATAAAAGCAAATAAAAATACATCTCGAAGCTAAATGTGATAAAGAGGAAACCCGGGGCCCGTAGATTTCACTAGTGGCTTCTCTCGAGAAAAATAGCATACGGTGGGTATACAAACTACTGTTGGGAAATTGATAGAACTTCAAATAATTATGACGATATCCAGGCAATGATCATTATATAGGCATCACGTCCAAGATTAGTAGACCGACTCATGCCTGCATCTACTACTATTACTCCACTCATCGACCGCTATCCAACATGCATCTAGTGTACTAAGTTCATGGAGAAACAGAGTAATGCAATAAGAACGATCACATGATGTAGACAAGGTCTATTCATGTAGGAATAGACCCCATCTTGTTTTGCTTAATAGCAATGATACATATGTGTCGTTTCCCCTTCTGTCACTGGGATCGAGCACCATAAGTTCAAACCCATCACAAAGCACCTCTTCCCATGGAAAGGAAAATCAATCTAGTCAGCCTAACTAAACCAAAGATTCGAAGAAGAAATCTGAGGCTATATGTAAGTAATCGTGCATATAAGAGATCAAAAGACTCAAATAATTTTCATGGATAAAAAGAGATCTGATCATAAACTCAAACTTCATCGGATCCCAACAAACGCACCGCAAAAAGAGTTACATCAAATAGATCTCCAAGAGACCATTGTATTGGGAATCAAAAGAGAGAGAGGAAGCCATATAGCTACAAACTATGGACCCATAGGTATACAATGAACTACTCACACATCATCGGAGAGGCACCAACGAGGATGATGAACCCCTCCGTGATGGTGTCTAGATTAGATCTATGGTTTTTGGAACTTGCGGCGGCTGGAATTGTTTTTAGTTGACTCCCCTAGGGCTTCCGGAATATTGGGGTATTTATAGAGCAAAGAGGTGGTGCGGGAGGCCACCGAGGTGGGCACAACCCACCAGGGCATGCCTGGTGAGGGAGTCCTGGACTAAGGGGTCCTCGGACGTCCGGCCTGTTAGCCATGGGCCGGACTGATGGGCCGTGAAGATACGAAGATCGGAGACTGCACCCATGTCCGGATGGGACTCTCCTTGGCGTGGAAGGCAAGCTTGGCGATCGGATATGTAGATTCCTTTCTTTGTAACCGACCTTGTGTAACCCTAGATCCTCCCGGCGTCTATATAAACCGGAGGACTTAGTCGGGAGGAGGGATATTCATTACCATAGTCACACAAGCTAGACCTCTAGGGTTTAGCCATTACGATCTCGAGGTAGATCAACTCTTGTTATACTCGTATTCATCAATATCAATCAAGCAGGACGTAGGGTATTACCTCCATAGAGAGGGCCCGAACCTGGGTAAACATTGTGTCCCCTGTCTCCTGTTACCATCGACCTTAGACGCACAGTTCGGGACCCCCTACCCAAGATCCGCCGGTTTTGACACCGACATTGGTGCTTTCATTGAGAGTTCCATTGTGCCGTCGACGAAAGGTTCGATGACCCCTTCAATCGTCAACAATGACGTTGAAACCTTCCTCCTCGGACAGATCTTCGTGTTCGGTGGCTTCACACTGCATGCCAACTCATTTGGCCACCTGGAGCAGATCGATAGCTACGCCCCTGGCCATCAGGTCAGATTCGGGAGCTTGAATTACGTTGCGGACATCCGTGGAGATTTAATCTTTGCCGGATTCGAGACCGCGACGACCGCCCCTTGTCACCTTGACGAACATGACCTAAATCTGTCGTCAGACCGCACCCAGGAGATAGCTCCTGTGACCACTCCAGCCTTAGATCCAGAGCACACTGCGGCATCCAAGGATTGGAGGCTCGACCCCACCACGGAGGCCACAGATTCCCCGGTGTTGGAGCCGCACATGGACTTAACCTCACACAATATCTGTGTCACCAGAATTCTAGACTCATCTCTAGTTATAAGTTCTGAACCATGTGAGCCCGCAGACGCCGAACTTGATCGCACATCGATCTTCAAATTCAGCGCCGCGGACATCTTCCAGCACTCGCCTTTGGGTGATGTGCTAAAGTCATTAAAGAGTCTGTCCTTGGCAGGGGACTCACAACCGAACTCTGTCTGGTTTGAACTAGGGGCTGATGATCGAGAATGTTGCTTCCCACCCGCCACCCGCTTCGTAGCCACTGTCGAGGATTTAACCGACATGCTTGACTATGGCTCCAAAGACATCGCCAGTACGGACGACGATGCCGACAAGGAGCAAGGCCAAAACCCGCCATTCACTGGACGACGGACGGCCACTTCTTCCTACGATGTATACATGGTGGACACGCCTGGAAAAACTAACAACGATGACAAAGAGGATCTAGTTGAGGATAAACCTCCTGAGAGATAGCCCAAGTGCCAACTTCCTCGACGCCGCTCTAAGTCATGTCGTTCCAGAGACTGCAGTACGGGCACCGGAAAAAATAATACTCCGGACGATGCCAAAAATAATGAAGACCCCGTAAAGGTAACCTACGAACAGGGGGCGGGATAATGGGCAAGTTAGCCCTGATGAACAGGCCATACACGGAGACTCGGAGAACAGTAATTATCTTCCATTCTCCGAGGAAGAGGAGAGCCTTGGCAATGAGGATTTCATCGGGCCTGGGGAACCTCTCGAGTAGGAGCGCTTCAAACGCCGGCTAATAGCCACTACAAGGAGCCTGAGAAAGAAGCAACTGCAGCTTCAAGCGGACCAAGATCTACTCAATGATAGATGGACTGAAGTCCTGGGCGCCGAAGAATACTGCCTTAGGGGCCCAGCCAAAAGCTACCCGAAGCGTAGGTTGCTACCTCAGTGTGATGACAAGGCGCTCGAGCCCGTACCATCATCGCACAATGCGGCAGGTCAACCACAACTTGGTCCGGACAAAGCGGCAACTCAAGCCGAACACCAGACCGTCCCACCTCGCCGTAAAGGCAAGAATAAAACAGCTCGTGGTTGTACATATGACCTCCAATAGGACTTGTATAGTAGAGCAGGACATGCAAGATCGATCTATGGATCGCGAGGACATGCCTCGACATGCGATGACGGCTACCTATTCGGGCGTGACAAACCTAGCCACGCCTGGACTGAAAACCGCAAATGGACTCCATCGGAGGTATGTCGCAGTGTGGCCCAACATAGAGGCGCCACACACCCTCTTTTCTTCACAGACGAAGTAATGGAACATGAATTCCCAGACGGGTTCAAGCCCATGAATATCGAATCATACGACAGAACAACGGATCCCGCGGTATGGATCGAGGACTTCCTCCTCCATATCCACATGGCCTGCGGAGATGACCTTCATGCCATCAAATACCTACCACTAAAATTCAAAGGAGTAGCTCGGTACTGGTTAAATAGTTTGCCGGAAAATTATATTGGCAGCTGGGAAGATTTGGAAGACGCCTTTCGCGACAACTTCCAAGGAACATATGTCCGGTCACCGGACACTGATGACTTAAGTCACATTGTCCAGCAGCCCGGAGAGTCAGCCAGGAAGCTCTGGACTAGGTTCTTAGTTAAAAAGAACCAAATCGTTGACTGTACGGACGCGGAATCCCTTGCGGCCTTCAAACACAGCGTCCGGGATGAATGTATTGCACGCCACCTCGGTCAAGACGGACCTAGATCCATGACAGCCCTTATCGCTCTAATGACCCGCTTTTGCGCAGAAGAAGACAGCTGGCTCACTCATAGAAGCAACAGCGCCAGCGACTCGGGCACTTCCGAAATCCGAGACGGCAATGGCAATCCACGACGAAGCAAACACAACAGTCGCAATGATAATGAAAGATCACGCAACACAGCGGTCAACGCCGGATTCACCAATCCAAAATCCGGTCAACGGAAAAAGCCATTCAAGGCGAACCGAGACGGACCATCCAACCTAGACAGGATACTACACCGACCCTACCAGATTCACGGCCACCCCGATAAACCAGCTAATCATACCAACAGAAGATGTTGGGTCTTAAAGCAAGCTGGCAAGATCAACGACGAACACAAGGGGAGGAGGCTGCCAGGCGATAGGGACGACGGAGAGGTTCACCAACCAAATACTAGGGGTCAGAAGCAATTTCCCCCCGAGGATCAATTAACCCCGGCGCGGAAATAGCAGTTTGGCTTCCACCGCCCACCTCATATACCCGCAAAATTTGTACCGCGCATACATCACTACGGACTTAAGATATCATGGGCATTGGCGGAAGCACAATACGGACAAGCCGGCAAGCATTCCCGTAACATTTATTATCTACTTTCCTTTTTTCTTTCTTCATTATCTCTTAAAAACAGGCGACGCTAAGGACAAACATCCAAACTGACTCCATCGGAGTTCGTATCTGTACACTCACCTAAGGGGCTACTTCCGTCAAGGATTCCCCTTGCCGAGGACAGGCGGCGCAGACGTGCGGCAGGAGGTCCAAAATAAACTTTTTGTAGACCGCACTCTTTATTTCGAGCATGTAATATGCCTTTTTCCTTCGCCTTCGACCCCGGGCATGTCAAATAGCCGGGGTTGAGGTCTTTTTATATATAAAGTAACCATTGGCATACCGCTCAGGTCCTAGTAAACATCATCCGAATTAATCATTCGTGTCTTTTCGCAAATGAATATGGCTCCTATGGTTGTTTTACAAATATACCTTGGCATAACCTGCCAGGGGCTCGGTATGGGAACAAATGAGTTGCCAACAAAGTCCGAATAGCTTTACAGCGTACTTCGGCATCGCGAGTGTGGCCTTATATGCATCAGCTCCGAATCATGTCTTGGGTCAATGGTTGGGTTGCCCGGCTCCTGTGCTTGTGACCCTACGTTCCGCTCTATCGGCTAGCGTAGTAAAGGGAGAACTACTGCGATTGTGCTTCCGGTTCATCTGGTCAAGCACCTTAGTAGAGAAAGCCGAAAACTGACTGTCATGATGCTGCGAGAGCTGGTCAACCACTCGATGACTTATCAGAATCTGTCGTGATTCCCTCCGTATCACACGAAGGACCCTTTTTCTTCAGGTCATATATGTAACACACCATATTGGAATAAGCAGTATGCATACCAGCGGCTATATCGTAGTCCCCCCTATAAAACTCCTATGGCTAAGTGAAAGTGTTAACGCCCTATGGTCTGATTGCCTGGTTCGCCGCATTATCACCTCCTTCATGGACCAAGATGTTGGGTCAAGAGTGATCAAATGCTTTTCCGAACACCCTCGTACTTCCTACGAGGGGGCTGAAGCCGACGACTGGAAAACTTTCAGATTATATAAAAACGGCCGCATAGGAGGAACACAAGATTTCGAGCAAAACATAAAAATAGATTAACTATAAAATTGTCTTTTACAATTCCCATACACCTCATCGAATATTATGTCTTTCGAGCATTGACCCTCTATCAAGCAGGTGGCCTCTAAGACGTCTTATAACTAATGCTCCGGTGTGTGACAGTCCTTACCCTTGGGTGGACTCTTCGCCGCAACATCGATGGCCTTCATCTTCCCCCAGAATGTCTTGACACGGGCAAAGGCCATCCGTGCACCCTCAATGCACGTCGGCCGCTTCACAGCGTCGATACGTGGCACCGCATCAACAAGCCACTGCACCAAGCCGAAGTAGCTATTCGGAATAGGCTCAGTCGGCCACAGCCGGATTATGACGTTCTTCATGGCAGCGCCGGATATCCTATGAAGCTCGGCCCATTGGGACACCTGTTCATTCAGCAATAGGGGGCGCTTTGACGCACCAAATTGTGACCAGAAATGCTTCTCCATTGTATACCCCTCTCGCGCTTGGTAAAATTGTGCCGCATCGGATGAACTCTTCGGCAAGTCTAAAAACTCGTCCGGAGAACTCCACACTCGGTTAAGCTGAGCATAGTTCGGATCGCCGAACTTAGCCTGTAGCAAAAAGGGCTTACCGGTCGCAATCTCCCCAGCTTGCCGGATCTCCTCACGGGCTGCTCTGGATTCAGACCGCGCTTCTCTCGCCTCTCGTATGGCCTTGTCAAGTTCAGTTGTTTTGGCTTCATTGTCCTTCTCAAGAAATTCACAGCGGCCAGTAGCATTTTTTAGTTCGAGCGCCATCGTGGATATCTTCTCCTCGTCCTAGCACCGAGCAGCTTGTTCAGCCTTTAACTCAGTCGATGCCTTTTCGGTAGCCGCATTACTAAACCGGGCATGTTCCTTGGCCCGAGCCAGCTCCACCTGAAGAATCTCAACGGCGGCAGCACTATCTGCAGCCATGCATATTCCAGTATATAACTTTCAGTGTCATGCTAATATCAAAAAATGTATGTGAAGGGACTGCCCCGAATACATACCTTGCGACTCATCAAGACGCATATTGATTAACGCAATGTCATCCCTGGCCACATCAAGCTTCCGCTGCAGCTTGGCAATATCCGTAGTCTGGGAAGTAGCCAGGGGGAAGCAGCCTGTGTTCAAGTTAATCGGATTAGTCCTTGAATATTTCTTCTTGATCCTCCGTTCGCCTCCCATGGGAAGCCAACCCGAGTCTCAGGGGCTACTACCTATACACAGGTGCATCTTTGCAAGTAAAATATAGTTGAAAACATTACATCACAAACCTCGAAGCCTGTTGGCAGGCTCATGAAGGCTTCATTCAATCCGCTCTTCGCGGACAGAATCTTCTCAACCACCGTACCCATCAAGGTACGTTGTTCCCCCGAGACAGATGCTTTTCGCAGCATATCCCTCAATATATCCGGTGCTGCCGGGTCTCTGGAAGCCGCTGTAGGAGCACGACCATCCTTTGAGGGAACCCATTCACCTGTCTCCAGAATCATCGTTGGCTGAAAACCGAACAGTCCGGGGCCTTCATTATCGGCCCCCGAACCCCGAATGATCGGAGGTCCACCTTCGGGTACTACCTCTTTCATCCCCTGCATAGCTTTTTGATCAAGAAAAACCCTCCGAGATGACACTTCGGAGTCGTCCTCCTTATTGGGCAAGGAGGTCAGGGGAGGTGTCTCGCTTTCCATCATCTCTGGGAGGAGATCTCCCAAAGAAGAGGATTGCCTAGAAAAACTTTGTGCCGAACTATAAAAATACACAGGCACGTTACGTATCTCTTCGGCAATAGGAAAGGAGCGGGATGCTATCAAAGCACCCCGGATTCACTTACGGTTTGGTTGAGGGCTTGACCTCATGACAGAGCTGTTCAACGGCGTCGCCTTCCAGTCCCGAGCCGCTCGACGGTGGCATCTTGCCCTGATACGTCTCCAACGTATCTATAATTTTTTATTGTTCCATGCTATATTATATTCTGTTTTGGACATTATTGGGCTTTATTATACACTTTTATATTATTTTTGAGACTAACCTATTAACCGGAGGCCCAGCCTAGAATTGATATTTTTTTGCCTATTTTAGGGTTTCGCAGAAAAATAATATCAAACGGAGTCCAAACGGAATGAAACCTTCGGGAACGTGATTTTCGGAACAAACATGATCCAGAGGACTTGGACCCTACGTCAAGACATCAACCAGGAGGCCACGAGGTAGGGGGCGCGCCCTCCACCCTCGTGGGCCCCCTGTTGCTCCACCGACGTACTCCTTCCTCCTATATATACCTACGTACCCCCAAACTACCAGATACGGAGTTAAAACCCTAATTCCACTGCCGTAACTTCCTGTATCCATGAGATCCCATCTTGGGGCCTGTTCCGGAGCTCTGCCGGAGGGGGCATCGATCATGGAGGGCTTCTACATCAACACCATAGCCCTTCCGATGAAGTGTGAGTAGTTTACCTCAGACCTATGGGTCCATAGTTATTAGCTAGATGGCTTCTTCTCTCTTTTTGGATCTCAATACAAAGTTCTCCCCCTCTCTTGTGGAGATCTATTCGATGTAATCTTCTTTTTGGTGTGTTTGTTGAGACCGATGAATTGTGGGTTTATGATCAAGTTTATCTATGAACAATATTTGAATCTTCTCTGAATTCTTTTATGTATGATTGGTTATCTTTGCAAGTCTCTTCGAATTATCAGTTTGGTTTGGCCTACTAGATTGATCTTTCTTGCAATGGGAGAAGTGCTTAGCTTTGGGTTCAATCTTGCGATGTCCTTTCCCAGTGACAGTACGGGCAGCAAGGCACCTATTGTATTGTTGCCATCGAGGATAACAAGATGGGGTTTATTTCATGTTGCATGAGTTTATCCCTCTACATCATGTCATCTTGCTTAAAGCGTTACTCTGTTCTCTTGAACTTAATACTCTAGATGCATGTTGGATAGCGGTCTATGTGTGGAGTAATAGTAGTAGATGCAGGCAGGAGTCGGTCTACTTGTCTCGGACGTGATGCCTATATACATGATCATACCTAGATATTCTCATAACTATGCTCAATTCTGTCAATTGCTCAATAGTAATTTGTTTACCCACCGTGAATACTTATGCTCTCGAGAGAAGCCACTAGTGAAACCTATGGCCTTCGGGTCTATCTTCCATCATATTAATCTTCCAATACTTAGATATTTTTATTGCCTTTATTTTACTTTGCATCTTTATCACAAAAATACCAAAAATATTATCTTATCATATCTATCAGATGTCACTCTCGTAAGTGATCGTGTAGGGATTGACAACCCCTTATCGCGTTGGTTGCGAGGATTATTTGTTTGTGTAGGTGCGAGGGACTCGTGCGTGGTCTCCTACTGGATTGATACCTTGGTTCTCAAAAACTGAGGGAAATACTTACGCTACTTTGCTGCACCACCGTTTCCTCTTCAAGGAAAAACCAACGCAAGTGCTCAAGAGGTAGAAAGAAGGATTTCTGGCGCCGTTGCCGGGGAGGTCTACGCAAAAGTCAACATACCAAGTACCCATCACAACCCTTATCTCCCGCATTACATTATTTGCCATTTGCCTCTCGTTTTCCTCTCCCCCCACTTCACCCTTGCCGCTTTGTTCGCCCTCTCTCTCTATCCTCCCTCTCTTTCTCTATTTGCCTCTTTTTGCCCATTTCTTGTTTGCTTGTGTGTTGGATTGCTTGCTTGTCATGATGGCTTTACCTACATTTGGTGATCTTCACCTTAAAAGGTTTGAAGAGATCGAAAGCAACGTCAGGAGTTTTATGGTTTTACAATTTGAGCATAATAGTTTCTTTAGAAATGAGCTTAAAGAACAAAAAAGTTTTATGGGTTATATGAATAAGGAGCTCGATGATATGTCTAAAGAATTTGATGTTTTGAAATCTCAGATTGCTTATCTTGAGAAGTTAATAGCTGAAGTTTCGGGTAAGCAAGCCACCTTAGTAAATAAGATGGCCGCTAAGCCGGAATTTTTTTTGGAAGATAAAGATGAAGATCTAAAAGTTATTGATGTGTCCCCTATTAAATATTTGTTTTGCAATATGAATCTTGATAATGATGGGACTGAATATGATCCACCTTTACCTAGAAGGCGTTCCCAGAATTCGGAGTCTTTAGATCTTGATGCTAAAATTGTTAAAAGTGGGATTGAAGAAGTCAAAACTTTAAATATTAATGAACCCACTATTTTGGATTTCAAGGAATTTAATTATGACAATTGCTCTTTGATAGATTGTATTTCCTTGTTGCAATCCATGCTAATTCTCCTCATGCTTATAGTCAAAATAAAGCTTTCACTAAACATATCGTTGATGCTTTGATGCAATCTTATGAAGAAAAACTTGAGTTGGAAGTTTCTATCCCTAGAAAACTTTATGATGAGTGGAAACCTACTATTAAAATTAAAATTAAAGATCATGAATGCTATGATTTGTGTGATTTGGGTGCTAGTGTTTCCACGATTCCAAAGACTTTGTGTGATTTGTTAGGTTTCCGTGATTTTGATGATTGCTCTTTAAACTTGCACCTTGCGGATTCCACTATTAAGAAACCTATGGGAAGAATTAATGATGTTCTTATTTTTGCAAATAGGAATTATGTGCCCGTAGATTTTATTGTTCTTGACATAGATTGCAATTATTGATATGAAGGAAGGAACAGAAGTGCTCTTCTGAGCTCGCGCACAGATGGTCTCGTTATCTATTCCCGTTGAATCGCCAAAAGATTCACACGAGAGCATGTAGAGGTGCTCATATTTTTTAAGTATCCCTATTTTCTACCCGTCCCATGTCCCACACCTGGCTAACAATAATTATGATGTCGTTAGTGTTCTGTGCAACAGATCAGAAGGGCCATGACGATCTGTTCCGCACATCTGAGATTCTGTGCTAACGCCGTTAGTTCTTTATTGCATCCCACCGTTCCATCCTTCCCCCATACGATTCCTCCCTCTCGTCACCAGTTAAATCCATCTAAGCTCCGCTCATCCCTACAGCATCCCAAGTTCTATTTTCGCGAATACACCGAAGTGTATCATTTCATTTTTCGATAAAGGACTTTTCATTGAATAGATATATCGAGGTGATACAATCATATTGAAAGAAAGCCCGGCCTCTGCATAGCTAGATGCACACAACCAAAATGTCCAGAGCACTCTAAAAATAAAATAATTTGATACAATGCTAAGCAATAAATCGTGTCCAGCCTAAGGAGCGGTAGATCCTATCCGTAAATCACACCGCCATCCATGGGGGTAGAAAACCTCCCTGGCCGTACGCTCCAGTCAGGTAGACGCCATCATAAAAAGGTCCCTGTCCTCCGGCTTCTACAGGATAGACCACGTCATTTCATTTATAGGAGAGGGAAGAACAAGTACATGAGAGCGGATTGCACAAGCGTAATCAGGTCCGAGGAAAAACAGAGACTAGGGGGGAGCCCTACAAGGTGATTATGGATTCCTCATGGGAGTAATGGCCGCTAGGCTAGGCCCCTGGCGCCCGCGGAGGCCCAAGATTGAGCTTCGTCACGGATAGTCTGAAGGAGGCCCCTGGCATCCCAAGTTCTAGATCCATAGATTTGCTCATTCCTACAACATACTGAGTTTTCAAGATCCGGTCACAGTTCATTTTTAGAGGAAAAGGGCTCCAGGCCAGTCTCCATTGCATAACAACAAAACCAAGTATTAGTTACAACATTGAGATAGGCTCGCGGAGGGAACAACAAAAGGGTTGCCTCAGCTAAACAGGACTAAACAAAAAAGGTTCTGAAGAAATAACAGACAAAGATAAAAGGCCACGACACTTGGAGCTGACAATATTAAGAACATAGCAGAAACTACAGCCAGTGAGGGGGCGCAACCACCAGAGCTTTCAAGGACCAGATGACACGGATCCAAAACGAAATCAAGAGCATCTGGCCATGGTTAGCCAGGGTGAGGCCACATCAGCAGCGGTGGATCGCAAGCCAGTTGTTCCAGTTTTCTGGAACCAGGTCCACTAGCAAATACTCCCTCCGTCCCGGAGGGCAGGCACATATTTTCCAATGAGGGAGTACTTGGCAAGCACAGAGCATATAACCTCCCACAACGAAAGAATGGAAGTTGTTTTTCACCGGATATGCATACCAGATTCAGACAACATGATTGAAACAAATGTCGTTCCGAGTTTTTCAGAGTGTTAAAGTTGTGTCGAATATTATTGTACAAGTTAGGTTATAATTAGACTTGGTTTTGGACTGTGTGTAGACAGGGTAGGAGTTGTGTCCTAATAGGACACCTGTATCCTAGGCCTCTCATATATAGCGGGGGTAGACACACGATGTAACCTATGCCAACATAATAGCACAGGAACGTAGGGGAAGCCGGCGGCTTGTGCCGGCGTCCAGGGCGACCTGGTGCGGTATTGTAGTGGTGTCATGGGGAGGAGCACCCATAGTCAGGCCCCGGGGATGTAGCCATATCGGTGAACCTCGTTAACAAATCTCGGTGTCATGCTCGTGTGTGATTACTTGGTCCTCGGATGATCGACGGTGCCTCGGATTTATTCTAACAAGTGGTATCATGAGCTAGGTTATTTGGAGGTCAAGTTGTTGATCTATAGGTGGAGCAGAATTCGTTGAATCGGCGGTGGTCGAGATCTAGATCGGAAAAGATCGATGGGCGGCAGGAGTTCTGTTCGTGTCACAAAAGCAATCGGGTACGCAGGTAGAGTCAGCGGAAATTGGCAGGTTATCGGCGGCTTTGGTGATCGTCCGATCGGTTTCGGCCAACCGGCATAACGCGATGCGGCGGCTGGCGAGGGCACGCACCGGTCAGACGACAGGGGCTGGCGCAAGCATCCTGTAGGGTCGAGCGAAGGGCAAGTCAAAGCCAGGCGCGTGGCCCAGGTGGCGTCCAACGTGGCCCAGTCGTGGAGGTGCGTGCAGTCTGGCAGTAGGCCTAGGCGAGGCCGTCTGCGAGAGGCCCAAGCTGAGCTGGAACGAAGGTGTGCAAGCTGCAGGTCGACGGTGCATCGTGGCAAGGCTGGTTTGTGAGATTTGTGGTTATAAAAAAAAGAAGGCTTTAGTGCCTGTCGACACATGCATACGGAACTTGATTGCGTACAGGGGCAGTTGAGAGATGAAACAATTTGTCTTGCTGCTAGAGTACACGTACAAGTACTGGGCAATGGATATGAAAAAATTATGGTGCAAGGAATAGGTATTTTGCATGGAAGTTTTTCCGTTAAGATTGTTCGGAGGGTTCAAAGAGTATGTGGCGAGGATGGCGACGTGCGTATAAGGCTCGGAGGAGTCTGGAGTTCGTCGTGGCAGGATCATGCATACACAGGACGTTAAGCAAGGCATGAAGATGTGCAGGCGGACACGACGCAGGATGAAGCATGATTGCAGTCGGATAATTTCGGTTTGGTTGAACTGGACAGTCTGATGGATCGACGGGAATGTCGGTCAAAGCAGAAGACGACGGTGATTTCAGCGATGACGACACAGGAGCGTGATGCTGGTGGTGGCCGGCTTTTGGGGCGTGGAAACACGTGGTGCAGGCTTGAGGGCTTGTGCGGCTTCGATAGACTATGGCGCAGGGTTGATTCAAGACGGTGCACACGAGAGCTTGGAGTCGACAGGGCGCGGGAGGGTGGCATGTACAACCACCATGGAGTCATGTTGAAGGTGGAGCTGGAGTCAGACAGATGACTTCACTCTGTGCTGATGTAGGGGCTACGGCGTAAGAATTCGGAGAGTCGAAGCCTATTTCAGCGGGATAGCGAGAGACACGTGGATCGGACTGGGTACCAGTGGTCTGATGGAGGCGTGATACTCGGCATCGGTCGGTGATGATCGATGGTCTCTGTAGTGGGAGTTGAGATAGTGGGGGCTAGCTACCCGGGAGACTCGACCAGGACAGCAGAGACTCGACGCAGTGATAGCGGCGAGGCGTGCGGTAAGCACGGTGACACAATGACAGGCCAAGGCACTGGTGGTCAGACATGTGGTCAGACAAATTGTGCAGGGGTGCTGAAGCAGTGTTGACGAGTACCGGATTAAAGTTGGTGACTGGGTCTATCGGTGCCGGAAGATGGACAGGAGTTGACCATGGAGAATCTGTGAAAGTGACAGAAAGTCTGAAATTGTCAAAAGCGGAAAGAGTACATGGCCGTATATTCTGTGGTGTTCGGTGCACATGGCAAAATGCGGGTGACAAGTACAGAAGGAGGTTGAGTGCTATAGCTGTGGGACATGTCAGAGACTATCCGGGGAAAAGGGTGAGACAACTGTGAATTTGACTCAAAGTGACACAGGGCGACGGTGAAATTTCTTCAAGTTTCAGACAGACGGTCATGAAAGAGCGGTGATGTTGAGTTGAGGTAACTCTTATATGTGACACCCAATATGTGAGTTGTTTATTTCCATGCAGATTAATGATCAGTGTGTGACGGCGTTGAGCGGATACTCCGAAAGTTGGGAGCACAAAGTAGAGTAACAAGGAACTTAATTTTTGCTCAAGTGTTGACTGTGATGAAGACGAGAAGGGACTACAGTTGCAGGTGGAGTCACATGGAGTCTGGGAGTAGCAACGGTGCTCATGGTGTATCTCAAGTCCAATGTACATGGAGGTTTGACGCACGGACGAATTCAAGGTGGTGGAGAATATTCGCCAAGGTGGAGTTTGTTAAAGTTGTGTCGAATATTATTGTACAAGTTAGGTTATAATTGGACTTGGTTTTGGACTGTGTGTAGACAGGGTAGGAGTTGTGTCCTAATATGACACCTGTATCCTAGGCCTCTCATATATAGCGGAGGTAGACACACGATGTAACCTATGCCAACATAATAGCACAGGAACGCAGGGGAAGCCGGCGGCTTGTGTCGGCGTCCAGGGCGACCTGGTGCGGTATTGTAGCGGTGTCATGGGGAGGAGCGCCCATAGTCAGGCCCCGGGGATGTAGCCATATCGGTGAACCTCGTTAACAAATCTCGGTGTCGTGCTCGTGTGATTTCTTGGTCCTCGGATGATCGACGGTGCCTCGGATTTATTCTAACACAGAGAGCCCAGATGGCAGCCGCATGAACCATATTAGCAACAGTGCAACTATCACCACCAGACCACCAGCTAGAAATAGAAACCATGTCAGGAACATCTCCAAAACCAGTTACAGTGGTCATAACTCTCCAGAGTTCTACCAAAACAACACAACCAAAAAATAGATGCCTGCAAGATTCAGCTTAAGCACAAAAATAGATAGGTTAGATCAGGAACATTTTGCCACTTGTTCAGGTACGGTTATCTCTAGTGAGAAGTTTGTTATTTGCAAGCAACCAAACTGCAGGTGTTGACAGGAAGAACCCCTCTAAAATTAATAACTTTATAGAACGATTTAACAGTATAGATCCCTTTGGAATTAAGGTTCCAAATCAGGGCATCCTCACTGTCCACAAGTTGCAAAGATTTAACAATGTTAAAAAGCTCAAGCAATTCATTAAACAAATCTTGAGTAAAGCACCTTCTAAAGGTGATCTTGAGATGGACACCATCCCACACTTTGTCAATAGTAACATTATGCTCGTTAGCTAGAGAATAGAGATTCCAAAATTGAGTAGCTAGAGAAGCAGAGCCAGACCACTACGGCTGTTACCATTTGGCCCACATCAAGGTATTGATCCTCCCATCCTTGTCAGCCTGAACATGATATGTAAAGTGTGGATCCTTCGCCCCAAGTTATGCAAAAACTTCCATTGCCTTCCTAACATCATCTTCTGCTTGCTCGCCGCTGATTTTACCACACAAATTCCTCAAAGTTTGCTTTGTGAATGGGATATTATCCATTGATTAAATGAACTACCTATGATGTTGTACACTTCCAACAGATTCACATTGTTCTGGCGCAACTACTTTATCAGGTCCCGGGTGTACACATCTATGTGCTTGTATGATGGCCAGTGTATTGTCTCCCTGAAGTTTGGTGACAATGAGTGGTTGTGCTCTTCACGATGCTCAGCTATGTACCAACCATTATCCTTTGAGTGCAGCAGCCTCATAAAGAGCAGGGCACTCACACTGGCACAATATATTGTTCTCAACTCCTGCCTTACCTTACGACACGAATCACACACTAGAAAATATTGCACTTGCAACTGAATTGAACAAAATGAAAATCTAAGGAACTGATCGCACATCCACATATGATTTCCTGCATGCATTTTGTCCACATTTGGTCTGCTTTTCCCATATCTAATTCCGAATCCTTTCTCCCATGAATAGAGGTTGTAAAACTCATATGCCTCCCCTAAAGCATTGAAGCTTGTCCCCGATGTTGGCACAATTACAACATCTCCTAGATTCTGTGCAAATTCACGAATTGCCTTCTCAAGGGAAGAAGCACGACCAGGACACGAGGTCCTGCAAGGTGATGCCGCAACAATCCTTACTCCAACATAAGTGTTGTGGTTTTAGTTCAAATTTGAACTAAAACCTTACTTTTAGTATTTATGTTCCCGCAGCATCAGTTTTTCATGTGTTTTCCAATCACCCAGAATAGCACCAACGCATACCAAGCATCATTTAAAAAAAGGGTTACTCCATATTTTGCAACCTATGAAACAATCCTACAGCTCATATCTACTGTAATTACTCACTGTCCATGTTCGAAGAGACATTAGTTCATATCTTTTAACGCTATCACCTTTTATCTCGCACACAATTAGTTAGTGATGGTGTCGTACAAATTCTGTCATTTAACGACACCACACATGCACACTGCAAATCATCCACCAAATTAGTCATTTTTTCATTGTCACACATCCTACAACTCTGTTGTTTATTTCACTATGGTTCTCACACTTACAGAACATCTGACCCGAAATCACCCTATGGACTAGCAACCATTCTGACCTCAAAATGCAGTGCACTGCTAAAGGCAGCATATTTATATGATGTTGGCTCTATCCAGGATAAGAGCTATCATACGATGCTCTCATCGCATCAGTAATGACCCCTTCCAAATGCAGTTCCCCTACAGATAGGAAGCACTTACTCCATAATTCAGAGTTTGCTGATTTTACATTCACTTAAATTCAGAACAACCTACTCCACAATTCATTATCATCCGATGTCCATTCAGGTATTTTAGGGCCAATCTGCTCAATCGATTGCTCCGATGCCTGCGGCGACCCTTCATAATTGCTTGAGATCCTGGAATCCAAACATGAACCAAAATAAATAACTTCAGACAAAGAGGATGAAATAAAAACTTAGAAGCTCTTATGGATTTGGTTTCTGAATTCTGGTGGAAAGTGTATTAGTGCAGACTTTATGCTTCATATTCATAACAAGACCTGAAGATTAACTGTTACTAAATTGCAAAGAATCATTATAATTAAGTTTTGCTACGAAGCTTCAGTATACTAGAGCTTCAAATTATCTCATTATCATCCAATTGCACTGTTTCGTCCCCAAATATAGCCCTCGTCTATATTTTGCTGGCATGCCTCTTCAGTAACCAAACACTTGAAACATGATTTATCTGAATGTGTTTTACTAACTGCTCTGAACTCAGATTGATGCAGCCCCCTGATTCCTATAGTGCTGTCAATTTTTGATTACTAAATGTTTTGCCTCTCTGAAGACGCAAGGAAGATTTTCAACAGATAATTTTTCATTACTAGATAGTTTGAATCTCTGAACACATAATGAACACTTTGCAGTTTGTAGTCTTCAATTTTTCAGTACTAATGTAGTTCCCTGATTCCTATAGTGGCTGTCAGTTTTTTATTACTAAATCTTTAGCATCTCTAAAGACGTAAGATAGATTTTCCACTGATCATTTTTTCACTACTTAATAGTTGAACCTCTGAACACATAAGGAACATTTTGCACTCCTCAATTTTTCAGTACTAATGTAGTTCCCTGATTCCTCTAGCGGCTGTCAATTTTTGATTACTAAGTCTTTAGCACCTCTGAAGACGTAAGGCAAACTTTTCACTGCTCAATTTTTCACTACTAAATCTCTAAACACATAAACAACACTTTGCACTCTAAAAATTTTAATTACTCAATCTTTTTGCATCTGTGAAGATATAACAGAGATTTTTCACTAACCTCTTATTCCATCCGGGAGCCTGGGGATTCATCTTCCCCGTCGATAGCTTAGATGTTGTAGGAGAGCTCCCCCTTCTGGCCGCTGCATCCTCTTCGCCGACCAGATCTGTGCTTCTCTGCTCGCCGCCGCCCCATGCTGCTGCGGCACGGCCGGCTCCGACAGCACACCGCCATTCCCAACCAGAGGCCCAGGCACAAAACTCCCCCACCTCCTCAAGCAGAGCAGATCTAAAACATGGGGGCAGAACAAACATACTCAATCAGCTAATCAAAACACCCTAAAAATGCAGACAGCATCGCCGTCGAAGCACACACGAACCTGCCGATAGGTTGCATCAGAAACTCCATGGTGGATCCCCGACGCCGCTCCTGACCTCTACGTCGCAGTCGTCACCTTCACGAGGTCACTCGCTTTTGCAAGAGAAGACGCTGGACCCTGCATTCAATTCGAGTCTGTAGCTGCCAGACCGTAAAGCTAACTTTCAGACCCACGGATCAGACGGCAGCCCGGATTCTGATCCTTGGAACACCTCGTCGGTGGCAAACTGCCGTTCAACCGCGCGTTACTTCTGGTCATTGTGCCCCGCCTCCTTGGCCCACCACAACGCGCTGCCGCATACGTATTTCGGTATAGTGCCTGATTTCTGGACGACCTGCAACTCTTGTATAAAACATGGCACAGATCCAGAGATGCCAATCGATGCTGTGGATAACGGGAGCATTTGTGCTCGGGACCAGTTACTCCGCGTCCAGGAAGGAAATATTAGATTCCAATTTCCATAAAGGAAAGGCATGGAACATTTTCCTAGAAAGAAAATTAAATTATCTTATGAATCTATTATGAGAGCCACTTATGGATTGCCTGCCAAAGATGGCAACACCTAGGTCTATCCTTGCTTTTTATGCCTAGCTAGGGGTGTTAAACGATAGCGCTTGTTGGGAGGCAACCCAATTTTATTTTTATTCCTTTATTTTTGCTCCTGTTTAGTAATAAATAATTTATCTAGCCTCTATTTTGGTTGTGTTTTTGTGTTTAATTAGTTTTTGTGCCAAGTAGAACCGTTGGGAAGACTTGGGGAAAGTCTTGTTAATCTTGCTATAAAAAAAGAAACTTTAGCGCTCACGAGAACTGCTGTCATGTTTATTTGGAAAGTGATATTTAGTTAACTCTTTTTGCATATGATTAATAGATAAATTCTCATGTCCAGAATTTTATTTTATAATTTTTGGGGTTCCAGATCTTGTGTTAGCTACAGATTACTAGAGACTGTTCTGTTTTTGACAGATTCTGTTTTTCATGTGTTGTTTGCTTATTTTGATGAATCTATGGCTAGTAAAATAGTTTATAAACCATAGAGAAGTTGGAATACAGTAGGTTTAACACCAATATAAATAAATAATGAGTTCATTACAGTACCTTGAAGTGGTTTTTTGTTTTCTTTCGCTAACGGAGCTTACGAGACTTTCTACTTTAAGTTTTGTGTTGTGAAGTTTTCAAGTTTTGGGTAAAGATTTGATGGATTGGAATAAGGAGTGGCAAGAGCCTAAGCTTGGGGATGCCCACGGCACCCCCAAGATAATCTAAGGACACCTAAAAGCCAAAGCTTGGGGATGCCCCGGAAGGCATCCCCTCTTTCGTCTACTTCTATCGGTAACTTTACTTGGAGCTATATTTTTATTTACCACATGATATGTGTTTTGCTTGGAGCGTCTTGTATTATTTGAGTCTTTATTTGTTATATTTCCACAATCATCCTTGCTGCACACACCTTTTTGAGAGAGACACACATGATACGGAAATTATTAGAATACTCTATGTGCTTCACTTATATCTTTTGAGTTATATAGTTTTTGCTCTAGTGCTTCACTTATATCTTTTAGAGCATGGTGGTAGATTTGTTTTATAGAAACCATTGTTCTCTCATGATTCACTTAGATTATTTTGAGAGTCCTACAAAACAGCATGGAAATTTGCTTTAATTATTTGAGGCATTCAAGATTAATAAATAAAATTTTCTTATGAGTGTGTTGAATACTATGAGAAGTTTGAAACTTGATAATTGTTTTGAGATATGGAGATGGTGATATTAGAGTCGTGCTAGTTGAGTAGTTGTGAATTTCAGAAATGCTTGCATTGAAGTTTTTGATTCCCGTAGCATGCACGTATGGTGAACCATTATGTTAAGAAGTCGGAGCATGATGTATTTATTGATTGTCCTCCTTATGAGTGGCGGTCGGGGACGAGCGATGGTCTTTTCCTACCAATCTATCCCCCTAGGAGCATGCGTGTAGTACTTTGCTTCGATAACTAATAGATTTTTGCAATAATTATGTGAGTTATTTATGACTAATGTTGAGTCCATGGATTATACGCACTCTCACCCTTCCACAATTGCTAGCCTCTCTAATACCGCGCACCTTTCGCTGGTATCATACACCCACCATATACCTTCCTCAAAACAGCCACCATACCTACCTATCATGGCATTTTCATAGCCATTCCGAGATATATTGCCATGCAACCTTCCACCATTCCGTTTATCATGACACGCTCCATTATTGTCATATTGCTTTGCATGATCATTTAGTTGACATTTTAGTTGTGGCAAAGCCACCGTTCATAATTCTTTCATATAAGTCACGCATGCATCATTGCTATCCCGGTACACCGCCGGAGGCATTGATATAGAGTCATACTTTGTTCTAGTATCGAGTTGTAATCATTGAGTTGTAAATAAATAGAAGTGTGATGATCATCATTCATAGAGTATTGTCCCAAATAAAAAAAAGGCCAAAAAAAGGCCCAAAAAAGGGCAATACTACCATCCTTTTTCCACACTTGTGCTTCAAAGTAGCACCATGATCTTCGTGATAGAGAGTCTCCTATGTTATCACTTTCATATAGTAGTGGGAATTTTTCATTATAGAACTTAGCTTGTATATTCCAATGATGGGCTTCCTCAAAATGCCCTAGGTCTTCGTGAGCAAGCAAGTTGGATGCACACCCACTTAGTTTCTTTTTGTTGAACTTTCATACACTTATAGCTCTAGTGCATCCGTTGCATGGCAATCCCTACTCACTCACATTGATATCTATTGATGGGCATCTCCATAGCCCGTTGATACGCCTAGTTGATGTGAGACTATCTTCCCCCTTTTTTGTCTTCTCCCCAACCACCATTCTATTCCACCTATAGTGCTATGTCCATGGCTCACGCTCATGTATTGCGTGAAGATTGAAAAAGTTTGAGAACATTAAAAGTATGAAACAATTGCTTGGCTTGTCATCGGGGTTGTGCATGATTTGAATACTTTGTGTGGTGAAGATGGAGCATAGCCAGACTATATAATTTTGTAGGGATAACTTTCTTTGGCCATGTTATTTTTAAAAAAGGCATAATTGCTTAGTTAGTATGCTTGAAGTATTATTATTTCTATGTCAATATTAAACTTTTGTCTTGAATCTTTCGGATCTGAATATTCATACCACAATTAAGAGAATTACATTGAAATTATGCCAAGTAGCATTCCACATCAAAAATTCTGTTTTTATCATTTACCTACTCGAGGACGAGCAGGAATTAAGCATGGGGATGCTTGATACGTCTCCAACGTATCTATAATTTTTGATTGTTCCATGCTATATTATATTCTGTTTTGGACATTATTGGGCTTTATTATACACTTTTATATTATTGTTGGGACTAACCTATTAACCGGAGGCCCAGCCCAGAATTGTTGTTTTTTGCCTATTTTAGGGTTTCGCATAAAAAGAATATCAAACGGAGTCCAAACGGAATGAAACCTTCGGGAACGTGATTTTCGGAACGAACATGATCCAGAGGACTTGGACCCTACGTCAAGACATCAACGAGGAGGCTACGAGGTAGGGGGCGCGCCTACCCCCTAGGCGCACCCTCCACCCTTGTGGGCCCCCTGTTGCTCCACCGACGTACTCCTTCCTCCTATATATACCTACGTACCACCAAACTACCAGATACGAAGCCAAAACATTAATTCCACTGCCGTAACTTTCTGTATCCACGAGATCCCATCTTGGGGCCTGTTCCGGAGCTCCGCCGGAGGGGGCATCGATCACGGAGGGCTTCTACATCAACACTATAGCCCTTCCGATGAAGTGTGAGTAGTTTACCTCAGACCTACGGCTCCATAGCTATTAGCTGGATGGCTTCTTCTCTCTTTTTGGATCTCAATACAAAGTTCCCCCCTCTCTTGTGGAGATCTATTCGATGTAATCTTATTTTGCGGTGTGTTTGTTGAGACCGATTGTAACGCCCCGAGACCGATGTGCCAGGTGTCGTCTAGTTATTCACTGTTGTTGCCTTGTCATTGCTTGCGTGTCATGCATTGCATATCATGTCATCATGTGCATTTCATTTGCATACGTGTTCGTCTCATGCATCCGAGCATTGTCCCCGTTGTCCGTTTTGCATTCCGGCGCTCCTATCTCCTCCGGTGGTCATTTCTACCTTCTTCTCGTGTGTGGGGATTAAACATTTCCGGATTGGACCGAGACTTGCCAAGCGGCCTTGGTTTACTACCGGTAGACCGCATGTCAAGTTTCATACCATTTGGACTTCGTTTGATGCTCCAACGGTTAACCGAGGGACCGAGAAGGCCTCGTGTGTGTTGCAGCCCAACACCTCTTCATTTTGGCCCAAAACCCACCTAAACCTCCTCCATCGTCTCGGTCGTTCGATCACGATCGCGTGGCCGAAAACCGCACCTCATTTGGACTCTCCTAGCTCCCTCTACCTATATATATGTGATCCCCTCCCCAAAAATCGCGGTACAAACCCTAGATCTTACCTCTCTCCGCACCGCAGGACATGTCCGCCCGCCGGCGGACGCGTCCACCCAACCGGCCACCTCACCCCGCCCAATGAGGGAGTGCCACGTCAGCGCCGCCGCCTCCCGCACCCACTCAGCCGCCGCACGTCATCCCGCGCCCTCTCTCCTTCCCGCCGGCCCGCCAGGGCCCACGCGAGGCCCTCTGGGCCCGGTCGCCGCGCCACCGGCTGGACGCCCGAGCCGCCAGCCGCCGCACGCCACCGCGCCGCCATCTCCGCCGCCGCCGCGCGAGCTCGCCGCCCGGCCATTGCTCCACCGCCACCGCTCCTTCCCGCCGGCGCCGCCCTTTGCAGGCGCGGCCCCGCCGCCGCCACCGAGGCTCCCCGCCGCCGGAGCTCCACCATGCCTCGCCGGAGTTCCACCGCTCGCCGGAGATCGTGCTGACCTCGCCGGCGTCTTCCTCCACTCCGGCCGGATCCGATCTGGGGAGTGGGATGAGATCCACCACTCCCCCGATCCAAACGTCTTCCCCTCGATCCGGATCTCCTCGTCCCGGATATCTCCGTCCCGCGTTGACTTTCGCGGAGGTATAATTCACTAAGTCCCCGAGATTTCCATGTTTCTTATACCCATATTTATCATGTCGTAACTCCGCATCTGTAACTCCGATTTGAGCATATAGCATATCAAAATGTTCGTCTCAGAGAGTACATCATTTCATCTCAATGCATCATTTTCATTTGAGCTCATCTTGATGCCCGAAATGCTGTTGGAAGAGTGCTATTTGAGATAATTGCCAGATCTGCTGCTCCAATTAGATATTTGTCATTTTTGCCATGATTAATGTGTGCATGATATGCCCCTGAGCTCTACATGTATTTTGTTATATGCCATGCCATCTTTCCAGGGGTGCTATCCATGTATTTTTGTGATGTGTGTGGTGACTAGCACAAGCTTGCAAAGTGGTGCATTCGCTAATGCTGATTTCAGGGACTTAGCATTTCCACTAAGTCCTTGATCTGTTCTTCTCATTATGCCATATGGTCATGTTGTTTCCTAGTGATCCGTGCCTCTTTTGAGGATGATCAGTAAGGATGTTTTGTTAATCTTGTAGTGCTCTATCCATCCATGTCTTTTTTTGCAATTATGGAGCACCCTAGCTTGAGTCAATCGAGCTCTACTTTTGTCATTTCGTGAATCTGGGCAGATTGTCTACTTAGCGATTTTGCCGAGGATGTTTTAGTTGATCCATGCATGCTATGTTATTGTTCTTGCCATGTCTAGCTTGTACTTTGTGTATTCTTGATGGGTGTATGCTTAGATTGTCATGACATGCTCTGTAGTGAGTGCATCGAGCTCGTAAACATGCCTACTTGATATCTGATTTTGCATGCTCCAGTTTTCCTCTAAGTCTGTAACCTGATTATGTTTTTGCCATGTTCACATGCTTGCAATTGTATTTTCTGATCCCTTTTGGCTCAAGGTCACTAAGGGACTTTTGTTAATCTCTTTGAGTAGCTCCATGCCATGCTTTACTTTGCCATATTCAGGTCTTGTAGCATATAGTTTTTCATGCTCCAAAGAGTGCTATCTGATCTGAAATTCCAGACAAGTGTTAATTTCACTAAGTCTGAACCTGTTAATGGATGAATTGGCCGTAGCTCATTGTTCATATTTTGTTAAGCTTCATGAATGGATCCCTACAATGTATTTTGTTGTCATGTTTGGGTTCTGTAGCATGTTCATCTTGATGCATTTAGATGGCTGCTTGCTGTATATCGCAGATCGGTACCATATTTGAATTGCTTGCCATTTCCAAACCGTAACTCCGATTCCGGTGATCTTTATATCGTTTTCAAGCGAAATCATCCCACCTTTCCAGTGGCACACTTGGATTTCCATGTTGAGGCCAGGTTCATTCATTCCCTTGCAAATCATGCATATGCATCGCATACCGCATCCCGCATATCATACCATGTTCATGTGTTGGTTGTTTACTATGTTGTGTGCTTCTTTCCGGTGTTTGCTTCTTCGGGTTGGTTCCGGTAACGTCGCGTTTGTGAGGACCCATTCGACTACGTATGTTTGTCTTCTTCATGGACTCGTTCTTCTTCCTTGCGGGATTTCAGGCAAGATGATCATACCCTCGAAATCACTTCTATCTTTGCTAGCTAGATGCTCGCTCTTTTGCTTGCCTATGCTGCGATACCTACCACTTGTTTATCATGCCTCCCATATTGTTGAACCAAGCCTCTAACCCCCCTTGTCCTAGCAAACCGTTGTTTGGCTATGTTACCGCTTTGCTCAGCCCCTCTTATAGCATTGTTAGTTGCAGGTGAAGATTGAAGTTTGTTCCTTGATTGGAACATGGAGATGTTGTTCCTTGTTGGAACATGTTTACTTGTTGGGATATCACAATATATCTTATTTAATTGAATGCATCTATATACTTGGTAAAGGGTGGAAGGCTCGGCCTTATGCCTGGTGTTTTGTTCCACTCTTGCCGCCCTAGTTTTCCGTCATATCAGTGTTATGTTCCCGGATTTTGCGTTCCTTACGCGGTTGGGTTATAATGGGAACCCCTTGACAGTTCGCTTTGAATAAAACTCCTCCAGCAAGGCCCAACATTGGTTTTACCATTTGCCACCTAGCCCTTTTTCCCTTGGGTTAGGCCAGCCCAAGGGTCATCTTTATTAAAACCCCGGGCCAGTGCTTGTCTAAGTGTTGGTCCAACCCAGAGCACAGTGCGGGGCCGTTTCTTGGCAACTTGGGTTACGTTGGCTCCCGTACGCTTAGCTTATCCGGTGTGCCCTGAGAACGAGATATGTGCAGCTCCTATCGGGATTGTCGGCACAGCGGGTGGTCTTTCTAGACTTGTTTTACCATTGTCGAGGATGTCTTGTAGAACCGGGATACCGAGTATGATCGGAATGTCTCGGGAGGAGGTATATTCCTTCGTTGACCGTGAGAGCTTGTCATGGGCTAAGTTGGGACACCCCTGCAGGGATTTGAACTTTCGAAAGCCGTGCCCGCGGTTATGGGCAGATGGGAATTTGTTAATGTCCGGTTGTAGAAAACCTGAAGATGACCTTAATTAAAATACATCAACCGCGTGTGTAACTGTGATGGTCTCTTTCTGGCGGAGTCCGGGAAGTGAACACGGTGTTGGAGTAATGCTTGATGTAGGTTGTTTTAGGATCACTTCTTGATCATAGTTCCTCGACCGTGCTTTTGCCTTCTCTTCTCGCTCTCTTTTGCGAATATGTTAGCCACCATATATGCTAGTCGCTTGTTGCAGCTCCACCTTATACCTTTACCTTACCCATAAGCTTAAATAGTCTTGATCGCGAGGGTGCGTGATTGCTGAGTCCCTGTGGCTCACAGATACTTCCAAAACCAGCTTGCAGGTGCCGATGAGTCCGTGCAGATGGCGCAACCAAGCTCAGGAGGAGCTCGATGAAGATCTTGTCCTTTGTGATGTTTCGTTCTAGTTGATCAGTGGTGGAGCCCAGTTGGGGTCGATCGGGGACCTTGTCGCATTTGGGGTTCTTCTTTTATTTTGGTTCCGTAGTCGGACCTTGATTGTATTTGGATGTTGTAATGCTTTATTCATGTAATTGTGTGGAGTGGCGATTGTAAGCCAACTATGTATCTCTTTCACCTTATGTATTACATGGGTTGTGTGAAGATTACCTCACTTGCGACATTGCTTTCAATGCGGTTATGCCTCTAAGTCGTGCTTCGACACATGGGAGATATAGCCGCATCGAGGGCGTTACACCGATGAATTGTGGGTTTATGATCAAGTTTATCTGTGAACAATATTTGAATCTTCTTTGAATTCTTTTATGTATGATTGGTTATCTTTGCAAGTCTCTTTGAATTATCAGTTTGGTTTGGCCTACTAGATTGATCTTTCTTGCAATGGGAGAAGTGCTTAGCTTTGGGTTCAATCTTGCGGTGTCCTTTCCCAGTGACAGTAGGGGCAGCAAGGCACGTATTATATTGTTGCCATCGAGGATAACAAGATGGGATTTATTTCATATTGCATGAGTTTATCCCTCTACATCATGTCATCCTTGGCAGCCTTTCTTATGGGGAAATGTAGTCTAGTGTTCCTCGACCATAGTAGTCCACTACAGCCCGGTTCACCGGAGTCCTGCTAGCCTAGCACTACTGTTCAGGACACTTGACTGGTCGGCATGTGTTTCACTTCGTTCCTATGTCTGTCCCTTCAGGGAAATGTCACGCTGTGACTTCCGGAGTCCTGCCTAGCCTGCTACAGCCCGGGTTCCCCGGAGTCCTGTTAGCCCAGTGCTACAGCCCGGAATCAATCGCTGATGACCGACATGCTCGATGTGATTCATGTATGCCTGTCTCCATAGGTCTGTGCCGCTTTGGGTTCATGACTAGCCATGTCGGCCCGGGTTCTCTGTCATATGGATGCTAGTGACACTATCATATACGTGAGCCAAAAGGCGCAAACGGTCCCGGGCCATGGTAAGGTGACACCCGTGGGATACCGTGCGTGAGGCCGCAAAGTGATATGAGGTGTTACCTGTAGGGTTTCGTAGTAATTTCAAAAATTTTCCTACGCGCACACAGGATCATGTGATGCATAGCAACGAGGGGGAGAGTATTGTCTACGTACCCTACGCAGACCGACTGCGGAAGCGATGATACGACGTAGAGGAAGTAGTCGTACGTCTTCACGATCCAACCGATCAAGCACCGAAACTACGGCACCTCCGAGTTCGAGCACACGTTCAGCTCGATGACGATCCCCGGACTCCGATCCAGCAAAGTGTCGGGGAAGAGTTTCGTCAGCACGACGGCGTGGTGACGATCTTGATGAACTACAGCAGCAGGGCTTCACCTAAACTCCGCTACAGTATTATCGAGGTATATGGTGGCAGGGGGCACCGCACACGGCTAAAGAATAGATCACGTGGATCAACTTGTGTCAACTTGTGTGTTTAGAGGTGCCCCTGCCTCCGTATATAAAGGATGGAGGAGGAGGAGGCCGGCCAAGGCAAAGGTGCGGCCAGGATAGGGAGTCCTACTAGGACTCCAAGTCCTAGTAGGAGTCCACCAAGAGGGGAGGAAGGGAGAAGGAATAGGAGGAGAAGGAGAGGTGGCCGGCCCCCTTTTCCCTAGTCCAATTCGGACTAGAGGGGAGGGGGGGCGCAGCCTTTTTCTCCTCTTCCCACTAAAGCCCATCAAGGCCCAATACTCTTCCCCGTATTCCCGTAACTCCCCGGTACTCCCGAAAATATCCGAATCACTCGGAACCTTTCCGAACTCCGAATATAGTCGTCCAATATATCGATCTTTACGTCTCGACCATTTCGAGACTCCTCGTCATGTCCCCGATCTCATCCGGGACTCCGAACTCCTTCGGTACATCAAAACTCATAAACTCATAATATAACTGTCATCGAAACCTTAAGCGTGCGGACCCTACGGGTTCGAGAACAATGTAGACATGACCGAGACACGTCTCCAGTCAATAACCAATAGCGGGACCTGGATGCCCATATTGGCTCCTACATATTCTACGAAGATCTTTATCGGTCAGACCGCATAACGACATACGTTGTTCCCTTTGTCATCGGTATGTTACTTGCCCGAGATTTGATCGTCGGTATCCAATACCTAGTTCAATCTCGTTACCGGCAAGTCTCTTTACTCGTTCCGTAATACATCATCTCACAACTAACATATTAGTTGCAGTGCTTGCAAGGCTTATGTGATGTGCATTACCGAGAGGGCCCAGAGATACCTCTCCGACAATCGGAGTGACAAATCCTAATCTCGAAATACGCCAACCCAACATCTACCTTTGGAGACACTTGTAATGCTCCTTTATAATCACCCATTTACGTTGTGACGTTTGGTAGCACCCAAAGTGTTCCTCCGGCAAACGGGAGTTGCATAATCTCATAGTCATAGGAACATGTATAAGTCATGAAGAAAGCAATAGCAACATACTAAACGATCAGGTGCTAAGCTAATGGAATGGGTCATGTCAATCAGATCATTCAACTAATGATGTGACCTCGTTAATCAAATAACAACTCATTGTTCATGGTCAGGAAACATAACCATCTTTGATTAACGAGCTAGTCAAGTAGAGGCATACTAGTGACACTCTGTTTGTCTATGTATTCACACATGTATTATGTTTCCGGTTAATACAATTCTAGCATGAATAATAAACATTTATCATGATATAAGGAAATAAATAATAACTTTATTATTGCCTCTAGGGCATATTTCCTTCAGTCTCCCACTTGCACTAGAGTCAATAATCTAGTTCACATCGCCATGTGATTTAATAGCAATAGTTCACATCACCATGTGATTAACACCCATAGTTCACATCGCTATGTGACCAACACCCAAAGGGTTTACTAGATTCAGTAATCTAGTTCACATCGCTATGTGATTAACACCCAAGGAGTACTAAGGTGTGATCATGTTTTGCTTGTGAGAGAATCTTAGTCAACGGGTATGTCATATACAGATCCGTAAGTATTTTGCGAATTCTATGTCTACAATGCTCTGCACGGAGCTACTCTAGCTAATTGCTCCCACTTTCAATATGTATCTAGATCAAGACTTAGAGTCATCTAGATTAGTGTCAAACTTGCATCGGCGTAACCTTTTTACGACGAACCTTTTTCCATAATTGAGAAACATATCCTTATTCCACTAAGGACAATTTTGACCGCTCTCCAGTGATCTACTCCTAGATCACTATTGTACTCCCTTGCCAAACTCAGTGGTATGGCATACAATAGATCTGGTATACAGCATGGCATACTTTATAGAACCTATGACTGAGGCATAGGGAATGACTTTCATTCTCTTTCTATTTTCTGCCGTGGTCGGGCTTTGAGTCTTACTCAACTTAACACCTTGCAACACAGGCAAGAACTCCTTCTTTGACTGTTCCATTTTGAACTATTTCAAAAATTTATCAAGGTATGTATTCATTGAAAAAATCTTATCAAGCGTCTTCATCTATCTATATAGATCTTGATGCTCAATGTGTAAGCAGATTCACCAAGGTCTTTCTTTGAAAAACTTTTATTCAAGTATCCTTTCATGCTTTGCAGAATAATTCTACATTATTTCCGATCAACAATATGTCATTCACATATACTTATCAGAAATGTTGTAGTGCTCCCACTCACTTTCTTGTAAATACAGGCTTCTCCAAAAGTCTGTATAAAACCAAATGCTTTGATCACACTATCAAAACGTTTATTCCAACTCTGAGAGGCTTACACCAGTCCATAAATGGATCGCTGGAGCTTGCACACTTTGTTAGCTCCCTTTGGATTGACAAAACCTTCTGGTTGCATCATATACAACTCTTCTTTAATAAATCCATTAAGGCATGCAGTTTTGTTTATCCATTTGCCAGATTTCATAAAATGCGGCAATTGCTAACATGATTCGGACAGACTTTTAAGCATCGATACGAGCAAGAAAATCTCATCGTATTCAACACCTTGAACTTTGTCAAAAACCTTTTTTTCGACAAGTCTAGCTTTGTAGATAGTAACACTTCTATCAACGTCTGTCTTCCTCTTGAAGATCCATTTATTCTTAATGACTCACCGATCATCGGGCAAGTCAATCAAAGTCTACACTTTGTTCTCATACATGGATCATATCTCAGATTTCATGGCTTCTAGTCACTTTGCGGAATCTGGGCTCACCATCGCTTCTTCATAGTTCGTAGGTTCATCATGATCTAGTAGCATGACCTCCAGAACAGGATTACCGTACCACTCTGGTGCGGATCTTACTCTGGTTGATCTACGAAGTTCAGTAGTATCTTGATCTGAAGTTTCATGATCATTATCATTGGCTTCCTCACTGACTGGTGTAGATGTCACTGAAACAGTTTTCTGTGATGAACTACTTTCCAGTAAGGGAGCAGGTACAGTTACCTCGTCAAGTTCTACTTTCCTCCCACTCACTTCTTTCGAGAGAAACTCCTTCTCCAGAAAGTTTCCGAATTTAGCAACAAAAGTCTTGCCTTTCGGATCTGTGATAGAAGGTGTATCCAATACTTTCCTTTGGATATCCTATGAAGACGCACTTCTCCGATTTGAGTTTGAGCTTATCAGGATGAAACTTTTTCATATAAGCATCGCAACCCCAAATTTAAGAAACGACAACTTTGGTTTCTTGCTAAACCACAGTTCATAAGGCGTCGTCTCAACGGATTTTGATGGTGCCCTATTTAACGTGAATGCAGCTGTCTCTAATGCATAACCCCAAAACGATAGTGGTAGATCGGTAAGACACATCATAGATCGCACCATATCTAATAAAGTACGGTTATGACGTTCGGACACACCATTATATTGTGGTGTTCTAGGTGGCATAAGTAGTGAAACTATTTCACATTGTTTTTAACTGAAGGCCAAACTCGTAACTCAAATACTCTTCTCTACGATCAGATCGTAGAAACTTTATTTTCTTGTTACGATGATTTTTCACTTCACTCTGAAATTCCTTGAACTTTTCAAATGTTTCAGACTTATGTTTCATCAAGTAGATATACTCATATCTGCTCAAATCATCTGTGAAGATCAGAAAATAATGATACCTGTCGAGAGCCTCAATATTCATCGGACTACATACATCAGTATGTATGATTTTCAACAAATCTATTGCTCGATCCATTGTTCCGAAGAACAGAGTCTTAGTCATCTTGCCTAAGAGGCATGGTTCGCAAGCATCAACTGATTCATAATCAAGTGATTCAAAAAGCCCATCAGTATGGAGTTTCTTCATGCGCTTTACACCAATATGACCTAAACGGCAGTGCTACAAACAAGTTGCACTTATCATTATTAACTTTGCATCTTTTGGTTTCAATATTATGATTATGTGTATCACTATGATCGAGATCCAACGAACTATTTTCATTGGGTGTGTAACCATATAAGGTTTCATTCATGTAAACAGAACAACAATTTATTCTCTTACTTAAATGAATAACCGTATTACAATGAACATGATCAAATCATATTCATGCTCAACGCAAACACCAAATAACACTTATTCAGGTTCAACACTAATCCCGAAAGTATAGGGAGTGTGCGACGATGATCATATCAATCTTGGAACCACTTCCAACATACATCGTCACTTCACCCTTAACTAGTCTCTGTTTATTCTGCAACTCCCGTTTTGAGTAACTGAACAAGTATCAAATACTGAGGGGTTGCTATAAACACTAGTAAAGCACACATCAAACACCTGTATATCAAATATACCTTTTTTTTTACTTTGCCATCCTTCTTATCCACCAAATATTTAGGGTAGTTCCGCTTCCAGTGACCATTTCCTTTGCAGTGTAAGCACTCAGTTTCAGGCTTTGGTTCAGCTTTGGGCTTCTTCGTGGGAGTGACAACTTGCTTGTCAATCTACTTGAAGTTCCCTTTCTTTCCCTTTGCCCTTTTCTTGAAAATAGTGATCTTGTCAACCATCAACACTTGATGCTCTTTCTTGATTTCTACCTTCGTTGATTTCAACATCACGAAGAGCTCGGGAATCATTTTCATCATCCTTTGCATACTATAGTTCATCACAAAGTTCTACTAACTTGGTGATGGTGACTAGAGAATTCTGTCAATCACTATTTTATCTGGAAGTTTAACTCCCACTTGATTCAAGCGATTGAAGTACCCAGACAATCTGAGCACATGCTCACTAGTTGAGCGATTCTCCTCCATCTTTTAGCTATAGAACTTGTTGGAGACTTCATATCTCTTCAACTCGGGTATTTGCTTGAAATATTAACTTCAATTACTGGAACATCTCATATGGTCCATGATGTTCAAAACATCTTTGAATTCCCGATTCTAAGCCGTTAAGCATGGTGCACTTAAACTATCAAGTAGTCATCATATTGAGCTAGCCAAACGTTCATAACGTCTGCATTTGCTCCTGCAATAGGTCTGTCACCTAGCGGTGCATTAAGGACATAATTCTTCTGTGCAGCAATGAGGATTTAACCTCAGATCACGGATCAAATCCGCAACATTGCTACTAACATTTTTCAACACAATTTTCTCTAGGAACATATCAAAATAAACACAGGGAAGCAACAACGCGAGCTATTGATCTACAACATGATTTGCAAAATACTACCAGGACTAAGTTCATGATAAATTTAAGTTCAATTTAATCATATTACTTAAGAACTCCCACTTAGATAGACATCCCTCTAATCCTCTAAGTGATCACGTGATCCAAATCAACTAAACCATGTCCGATCATCACGTGAGATGGAGTAGTTTCATCGGTGAACATCATTATGTTGATCATATCTACTATATGATTGACGCTCGACCTTTCGGTCTCCGTGTTCCGAGGCCATATCTGCATATGCTAGGCTCGTCAAGTTTAACCTGAGTATTCTGCGTGCGCAACTGTTTTGCACCCGTTGTATTTGAACGTAGAGCCTATCACACCCGATCATCACGTGGTGTCTCAGCACGAAGAACTTTTGCAACGGTGCATACTCAGGGAGAACACTTCTTGATAATTTAGTGAGAGATCATCTTATAATGCTACCGTCAATCAAAGCAAGATAAGATGCATAAAAAGATAAACATCACATGCAATCAATATAAGTGATATGATATGGCCATCATTATCTTGTGCTTGTGATCTCCATCTCCGAAGCACCGTCATGATCACCATCGTCACCGGCGCGACACCTTGATCTCCATCGTAGCATCGTTGTCGTCTCGCCAATCTTATGCTTCCACGACTATCACCAACGTTTAGTAATAAAGTAAAGCATTACATCGCGATTGCATTGCATACAATAAAGCGACAACCATATGGCTCCTGCCAGTTGCCGATAACTTGGTTACAAAACATGATCATCTCATACAATAAAATTCAGCATCATGCCTTGACCATATCACATCACAACATGCCCTGCAAAAACAAGTTAGACGTCCTCTACTTTGTTGTTGCATGTTTTACGTGGTTGCTACGGGCTTAAGTAAGAACCAATCTCACCTACGCATCAAAACCACAACGATAGTTTGTCAAATAGACTCCGTTTTAACCTTCGCAAGGACCGGGCGTAGCCATACTTGGTTCAACTAAAGTTGGAGAGGCAGTCGCCCGCAAGCCATCTCTGTGCAAAGCACGTCGAGGGAACCGGTCTCGCGTAAGCGTACGCGTAAGGTTGGTCCGGGTCGTCTCGTCCAACAATACCGCCGAACCAAAGTATGACATGCTGGTAGGCAGTATGACTTGTATCGTCCACAACTCACTTGTGTTCTACTCGTGCATATAACATAAACATAAATAACCTAGGCTCTGATACCACTGTAGGGTTTCGTAGTAATTTCAAAAAATTTCCTACGCGCACACAGGATCATGTGATGCATAGCAACGAGGGGGAGAGTATTGTCTACGTACCCTACGCAGACCGACTGCGGAAGCGATGATACGACGTAGAGGAAGTAGTCGTACGTCTTCACGATCCAACCGATCAAGCACCGAAACTACGGCACCTCCGAGTTCGAGCACACGTTCAGCTCGATGACGATCCCCGGACTCCGATCCAGCAAAGTGTCGGGGAAGAGTTTCGTCAGCACGACGGCGTGGTGACGATCTTGATGAACTACAGCAGCAGGGCTTCACCTAAACTCCGCTACAGTATTATCGAGGTATATGGTGGCAGGGGGCACCGCACACGGCTAAAGAATAGATCACGTGGATCAACTTGTGTCAACTTGTGTGTTTAGAGGTGCCCCTGCCTCCGTATATAAAGGATGGAGGAGGAGGAGGCCGGCCAAGGCAAAGGTGCGGCCAGGATAGGGAGTCCTACTAGGACTCCAAGTCCTAGTAGGAGTCCACCAAGAGGGGAGGAAGGGAGAAGGAATAGGAGGAGAAGGAGAGGTGGCCGGCCCCCTTTTCCCTAGTCCAATTCGGACTAGAGGGGAGGGGGGGCGCAGCCTTTTTCTCCTCTTCCCACTAAAGCCCATCAAGGCCCAATACTCTTCCCCGTATTCCCGTAACTCCCCGGTACTCCCGAAAATATCCGAATCACTCGGAACCTTTCCGAACTCCGAATATAGTCGTCCAATATATCGATCTTTACGTCTCGACCATTTCGAGACTCCTCGTCATGTCCCCGATCTCATCCGGGACTCCGAACTCCTTCGGTACATCAAAACTCATAAACTCATAATATAACTGTCATCGAAACCTTAAGCGTGCGGACCCTACGGGTTCGAGAACAATGTAGACATGACCGAGACACGTCTCCAGTCAATAACCAATAGCGGGACCTGGATGCCCATATTGGCTCCTACATATTCTACGAAGATCTTTATCGGTCAGACCGCATAACGACATACGTTGTTCCCTTTGTCATCGGTATGTTACTTGCCCGAGATTTGATCGTCGGTATCCAATACCTAGTTCAATCTCGTTACCGGCAAGTCTCTTTACTCGTTCCGTAATACATCATCTCACAACTAACATATTAGTTGCAGTGCTGGCAAGGCTTATGTGATGTGCATTACCGAGAGGGCCCAGAGATACCTCTCCGACAATCGGAGTGACAAATCCTAATCTCGAAATACGCCAACCCAACATCTACCTTTGGAGACACCTGTAATGCTCCTTTATAATCACCCATTTACGTTGTGACGTTTGGTAGCACCCAAAGTGTTCCTCCGGCAAACGGGAGTTGCATAATCTCATAGTCATAGGAACATGTATAAGTCATGAAGAAAGCAATAGCAACATACTAAACGATCAGGTGCTAAGCTAATGGAATGGGTCATGTCAATCAGATCATTCAACTAATGATGTGACCTCGTTAATCAAATAACAACTCATTGTTCATGGTCAGGAAACATAACCATCTTTGATTAACGAGCTAGTCAAGTAGAGGCATACTAGTGACACTCTGTTTGTCTATGTATTCACACATGTATTATGTTTCCGGTTAATACAATTCTAGCATGAATAATAAACATTTATCATGATATAAGGAAATAAATAATAACTTTATTATTGCCTCTAGGGCATATTTCCTTCATTACCGGCTAGATCGATGTGACTTGGAATCGGGGTCCTGGCAGCGTTGGTATCAGAGCCGAACTGCCTGTAGGTTCGTTGAGCCAAGCTGGTCGATGTCGAGTCTAGAAATGCTTTAGTTATATGTAGGGGAATTGATTGTGGGAGGGAACGTAAGGCTCTTTTACTCCTTTACCCTATGCCTCTGATCTGAGTCATTCTCTTCTCATTCAACATGGGTTAAGGACTAGGCTCTCTTCTTCTATCAGGTTCACGTGTTACTAATCCGTAGTAGCTTGTAGGATTGTTGTTACAAGTCCCGGTTCAGTTTCTACTATTCTTAGTATGTTGCTAATTGGATCAGAACCTTGATATGATGTTGTTGAGTGGTATTGCGAACTGTTGTGGATGTCTCAAATCTTTTTCTGAGCATTTACAGCTGTTATGTTGTCCAATTTTCCCTAGAAATTCTGATGTCTTTGCATTGTGGTTGTGCTTTCAGATGGCCAACCGTGTTCAAAACCAAGTGGTTCGCCTGACCCGGTGCCTCGACGTGCCCGGTCATACTGCTATGTTAGTCCGGGTAATGATCGAGACGGGTTACCGTTGGTATCCCGAATACACCGTTGAAGAGCAATTCCGCGACTTTAATCAAAGCCAATATTTTTGCACCGTCAGGATATTTCCTTCTTATCCTGGATCTATTGAGCCCCTTCACTGTTCCTATGGACTCGGGGTTACTATTGAGATGGTTGTGCAGGATGCTGCCTATTCCATGATGACCATTATGCGAGTCCGGACTGGCCTGCTTCGGAACACCGACTTCCGTTACATGCCAGCTTCACTTCCGGGAGCGCAGGGGTATCTTCAGGCTATCTATGCTGACTCCACTCAGGAGGACTCATTAACTCGTACCACTACTGAGATGCTCGAAGATAAGGACCGAGAGAATCGGGCCTTGAGGCTGGAGCTTTTCAATACCCGTGCTGATCATCGGGCCACATTGACTCGGTTTGCACCTGCGGTGCAAGCTGGATGTATGGATACAAGGGATCTGTATCCTGTGGGATCAGCTCTGCCATACATGGTGGACTGGCGTGATGTGGGAGGCATCACCCCACCCTGTGGTCCCCGCAGGCCACCGTTTGTTGGTCCAAGACCTCATCCTAGCCCCTTTGGTCCACAGGCTCCTCAGGACCGTCTGTTCCCGGATGGTCACGTTGAACTTCCAAGCTACGGAGGTGACTTCTATGAGGACTACTACAGAGTTGTCTGAGTTAGTAGTAGTACCACTAGTATTGTAGTAGTTGTATCCCACTGTCCTGCGTGACTTGTGGAATACGACTTAGTGTGTAGTCAATTCCGGAGGTGTAGACAAATAATGTATAGGAGCTTGGAATGCCTCCGATGAGATGTAATGTCTTTCATCATAGTTGTACTGTAGCCTGGGCTTGTACTAAACTATGTATGATGTGTATGACTGTTGGTATATATATGGCAGTTTTATATTACCATGACATACGGATGAACATCTCTGCATTCCGTGTTATCCATTACATTCTGCACTTCCTTGCTAAGTTTGAGCCATCCTTATCTAAACCATTGTCTTGTTTTCTCCTAGGATGGTCAACACCCGCAGCAACCCTGCTGCCTCGGAGCAGGGGGAAGCCAGTGCAGCTAGGGGTGAAAATCTGCCTCACCCGCCTTCTCTGGCCGAGGTAATGCTGGAGGCGGAAAGAAACAAGTGTGAGACTAACCGCCTGCTAGAGCGGATTGAGCAGAACACTGCACGCCACCCGCGAAATGACTTGGTGTCGATCAATGACTTTATCAAGCTGTACCCACCAAAGTTTAACCATTCCGCCGAACCCCTCGACGCGGATGACTGGCTTCGCAGCATTACCCACAAGCTACGTTCTCCCAACATAGCCGAAGCCGACAAGGTTACCTATGCTGCCTATCACCTCGAAGGCCCTGCTAGCCTTTGGTGGGAAAACTTTGAAGCTATGCGCCCGGTCGGCCAAATCACTACTTGGGCTGAATTCAGTGAGGCTTTCCGTGAGCATCACATTCCAGAAGGTCTCATGGATCGCAAGAGGGAGGAGTTCTACAACTTCACCCAAGGAAGACTGACTGTGGATGCTTATAGTCGTGAATTTGGAAATCTAGCACGCTATGCCCCTGAAGAGGTATCTACTGACGCTAAGAAGCAGGCAAGGTTCCGCAAGGGACTTAGCCTTGAGCTTTGCCGCGATCTTCGTCTGCATGAGTGCATCTCCTTTCAGAAGTTGGTCAATAAAGCCATCAGTGCTGAGACGGGCCAGACTGATTATGACGCTTCACGCAAGCACTCCCGTGATTTTGGCTCTTCATCCGGCTCTGGAACTCAGAAGCGCCGGGTGTGGATTCCAAGCACGGTACTGCCACCCAGGTTCATCCCGAGGCCATCCTTTGAGGCGCCTCGTCCCAACCAGCAATTTGCACCGCCCAAGCCCTATGGTGGCCCCGCTGCTAATACTTCTCCACGCCCCAATGTGGTGGCATGCTTTAAGTGTGGAGAGCCGGGTCACTATAGTCGAGAGTGTCCCCAGAACAACAACCCCATTCAGACTGGAAAGTCCGTTGGCCGTGGTAAGCCCGCGGGAAAGACATTCTACGCCAAGCCGGTCACCACTGCCCGTGGCCATGTCAACTATGTTTCAGCCGAGGAGGCTCATGAGGATCCCAACGTCGTCCTTGGTACGCTCCTTGTTAACTGCCATCCGGCATTTGTTCTTTTCGATACTGGAGCATCTCATTCATTCATATCCGAGAACTATGCTCGATTGCACAACACGACATTCTGTGACATGCCCTCTACCATGGAAATTCAAACTCCTGGCTCTAGATGGCAAACTTCTAGAGTAAGCCATGGGAACGAAATTCTTGTCGATAGACTTGTCTTCCTTGCATCCTTAATAGCTCTCAAGTCCTCGGACATAAACATCATCTTGGGTATGGACTGGATGTCAGCTCATTATGCTAAGATCGACTGTGCCACTAGAACCGTTCAACTTACTCACCCATCGGGCAAGACAGTCAATGTCTTAACTCGAGTAGCCAAGCGCCAGTTTTACTCCTTAAATGCCAACCCCCTTCCAGATCTTCAGGATGTTCCGGTAGTCCGAGACTTTCCGGATGTCTTTCCAGAAGAACTGCCAGGTGTTCCACCTGACAGGGATGTTGAGTTTGTGATAGACCTTGTTCCAGGAACCATTCCAATTTCTAGAAGACCCTACAAGATGGCACCCTTAGAACTAGCCGAGCTTAAGAACCAACTCGATGAGTCCTTGAAAAAGGGTTTCATCCGTCCTAGTTCCTCTCCTTGGGCTTGCCCATCCTCTTCGTTAAGAAGAAGGATGGAACGGATCGAATGGTTGTGGATTACCGACCTGTCAATTTGGTCACCATCAAGAACAAATATCCGCTTCCCAGGATCAACGATCTGTATGATCAGCTCGCTGGATCCTCAGTCTTTTCCAAGATGGATCTGAGGTTGGGCTACCATCAAATCAAAATCAGAAATGGGGACATTCCCAAAACGGCCTTTGTTACTCGTTATGGCCAATACGAGTACATCGTGATGTCCTTCGGTTTAACCAATGCCCCAGCCACCTTCTCCTGGTTAATGAACTCGGTTTTCATGGAGTACTTGGACAAATTTGTCGTAGTATACCTCGATGACATACTCATCTACTCCAAGAATGAAGAGGAACATGTCGAACATCTAAGGCTAGTATTGATGAAACTTCGAGAGCATCGCCTTTACGCCAAATTCTCCAAGTGTGAATTTTGGTTGCCAGAAGTGACCTATCTAGGCCATGTAATCTCTGGTAAGGGTATTGTTGTCAATCCCGAGCGAGTTTGAGCTGTCCTTGATTGGACTCCACCTGAGACGGTTAAGCAAGTTCGGAGCTTCCTTGGCTTAGCGAGCTATTGCCGCCGCTTCGTCGAGAATTTCTCCAAGGTTGCTAAACCTCTAACTGAACTCCTCAAGAAAGATAAAAAGTTCGAGTGGACTCCACAATGCGAGTTCAGTTTTCAGGAACTGAAAAGACGCCTGACATCTGCTCCCGTACTGGTACCACCAGATTTCTCCAAGGACTTTATTATCTATTGCGACGCCTCGCGACAAGGACTAGGTTGCATACTCATGCAAGATCGTCAGGTAATTGCCTATGCTTCACGGCAATTACACCCACATGAGGAAAATTATCCCACACATGATCTAGAGCTTGCAGCTGTAGTCCATGCACTTAAAACTTGGCGACGTTACCTTCTCGGTAATCGTTGCGAGATCTTCACCGATCACCAAAGTTTGAAATATATCTTCACCCAACCAGATTTGAATCTCAGGCAAAGACGTTGGGTTGAGCTGATCTCGGATTACGACTTAGGAATAACTTACACCCCGGGCAAAGCCAATGTCATGGCTGATGCGCTAAGCCGTAAGTCCTATTGTAACAACCTGATGTTACAACAAAGTCAACCATTTCTCCATGAGGAATTTTGTAAGCTAAATCTTCACATTGTTCCTCGAGGATTCCTATCCACCCTGGTGGTGAAACCTACCCTTACGGATCAGATCATCAAGGCACAGAAGGTAGATCCGGGAATCTCCCGTATTAAGAGAAACATTAAGAAAGGAGTTGCGAATTGTTTATCCATTGATGATCAAGGTGTCGTATACTTTGGGAATCGCCTAGTGGTTCCAAAGGCACGAAACCTGAGGCGGCTGATCCTTAAGGAAGCTCATGAATCCCCTCTCACCATTCATCCCGGTAGTACTAAAATGTATCAAGACCTACGCCAGAGGTTTTGGTGGACTAGGATGAAGAGAGAAATCGCTCAATACATTGCTAATTGCGACGTTTGTCGTCGTGTTAAAGTAGAGCATCAACGGCCTGCTGGCACCCTTCAACCTTTGGCTATTCCCGAGTGGAAATGGGATAAAATCAGTATGGATTTCATCACTGGGTTTCCCAGGACCAAGAGAGGGAATAATGCCATCTTCATCGTGATCGACCGTCTTCCAAAAGTAGCCCATTTCCTACCTGTTCGTGAGAGTATCACCGCTAGCCAGCTAGATGATTTATACATCTCCCGAATAGTGTCTCTTCATGGTGTTCCATTGGAAATTAACTCAGACCGTGGAAGTCTCTTCACCTCTCGATTTTGGGAAAGTTTCCAAAATGCTATGGGAACTCATCTCTCCTTTAGCACCGCCTTCCATCCTCAATCAAGTGGTCAAGTAGAACGAGTCAATCAAATTCTGGAAGATATGCTCCGAGCTTCTGTCATCTCGTTCGGAATGAGTTGGGAGAAATTCCTTCCATTCGCGGAGTTTGCTTATAACAATAGTTATCAAGCCAGCTTAGGCAAGGCTCCTTTCGAAGTTCTCTATGGACGAAAATGTCGAACGCCTCTTAACTGGTCAGAAACCGGGGAAAGACAACTCTTTGGCCCGGACATGATTCAGGAAGCAGAAGAGCAGGTTCGCGTTATTCGTGAGAAATTGAAAACAGCCCAATCTCGTCAAAAGAGTCATATGATCGTAAACATAAGCCTATGACTTATGAAGTCGACGAGAAGGCTTACCTTCGGGTTACTCCGTTAAAGGGAACCCATCGTTTCGGTATCAAAGGCAAATTGGCTCCTCGTTACATTGGACCCTTTCGCATTCTTGCCAAACAAGGAGAAGTTGCCTACCAATTGGAACTACCTCCGCATCTTTCCAGAGTTCATGATGTCTTCCACGTTTCTCAACTCAGGCGTTGCTTCGCGGATCCCATCCGTGGAGTGGACCACGAAACGCTTGATCTACAAGATAACCTCTCATATCGGGAATATCCCGTTCATATCCTTGATCAAGCCGAGCGTACCACTCGACGTCATAATATCATGTTTCTCAAGGTTCAATGGTCACACCATTTCGAGAAAGAAGCCACTTGGGAAAGGGAGGATCGTCTTCGACTCGAGTACCCCACCTTCTTCCCGAAGGATCCTAAATCTCGGGACGAGATTCTTTTGAGTGGGGCTGAGTTGTCACACCCTAGCTAGTTCAAGCATTAGTGTGCATCATGTTTAAATTTCTCTTAAATTTGAAATGGGGAAGGCAGAAACCCCCAACACCCCCTGGAAACAACTAGGGTTTACTAAAATTATTTTCAATGAACCTGAAATGCACTTCTAAAAAGTTCACCCTCTTTGTCTTGGGTTAAAACCTCTGGCAAAATTGGTGCACATTCTTCTAGGTCAACAGAAGGTCATTGAATTAAATCATAAGTATTTGAATTTGGGCATTTAAATGCTATAAAATAATTTAAATGCCCAAATAATTCTGGAAATAAATGTTTGCTGTTGGAAATAATCTAAACAGAGCCCGCAATTATTTTCAGGATTTTTGGAAACGTTTTAGTATTTTAATTAAAGCCCAACAGTTGTAGTTAAATAGAAAAATAGAAACAAATAAAAAACAGAGAGAGGGAAGCTACCTGGGCCTTACCTGTGCTGGCCCAGCCCACCTGGCTCGGCCCAGCCGACTGGCCCTGCCAGTCGTCGTCCTCCTCGCGCCAGAAGGACGCGGAGCGCGTGGCCGGCGCCCGCGGCCACACGCCGGCCACCTCCTGCTTCTGCCGACGTCCTGGAGACGTCCAGGGATGCCACGCGACCCCCACGTCCCCCTCTCATCCTTGCTCACTCTCCCCCTCGTCTCCCTCACTCTCTCCCGCGATGCCCGAGCGCGTTCCTCGCTGCCGTTCGCCGTAGACGACGCCAGAGCCACCCCCTCGCCCCTCCGACAAGCCAAATCGCTCCGCCACGACGCCCTCGCCCTCCCCACCGAGCCACGCTTCGCCGGAGGCCCTGCATCACCGCTATCGCGCTGTCTTCAACCTCGGTACCCGCCGGATGCCGTTCATCGATTCGCCTCGCTCCGGTCGCCCCCGAGCCCACTGAGCTGCTCATCGACCTCCCTGTGAGCTCCGCCGCCTTCCCCCTCTTCTTTCCCACGCATTTGCACCCTCTAGGCCATAGTTCCACCATGGCCGAAGCTCGTCTCCGCTCGAGCTCGTCGCCGGCGTCGCTCCAGCGACCATTTGGTCATCCCGTGCTATGCAACGTGCTTGTCGCATCGCATAGTGCCTCGCTAGCGCCTCAGTTTCCGTGTTTGCATGCCGCAGCCCAAACCCCGCACATGGCCGAACTCTGGCCGCCGCCTTGGAGCTTGCCGTCGTTGTCCCCGGCCACCATAGGCCCGGCCTCCACCACCACTAGATGCGCGACTGCAAGAGCTCTCCAACGAGCCCAAGAACAGCCTCGCTCGTGCCCTATGGGCGTTTTCCGAGCCGCGCCACCGTCTCGGGCCTCGCCGGCGACTCAACGCCGGCGGGATTAGCCCCGCTGACCAGGGGTTTGACCCCAGTTTGACTCCCCTGAGTCAATGACAAGTGGGCCCCCTCTGTTAACTAAATCAGATTAGTTTTAACTAAAGATAATTAGCTTAATTAACTACTGACACGCGGGACCCACCAGTCAGGTTTGACCTGGACGTCCCCGTTGACCACTGACATCACCCTGACGTAATGCTGACTCAGTAATTAAATTACTGGATTTATTCTTATACAGGAAATTCCAGAAAATAGTCAAAACTTCTAAAAATCATAGAAAATCAACCATAGCTCCAAATGCAAAGATTTATATATGAAAAATGATCAGAAAAATTCAATATATCCATCTGTAATGGTTTCATGCATGACAAAACAAGTTTACCTTGCTGTTTAAGCAGAATAAGGAAATGCACCACTAAAGCCATGTTTAATAAGCTAATAATTGAATCTTTGATTCAAATAAGTTCAATCCTTTCTGTTATAGCTTGCATTAGGCCAAGACACATTCATATTGCCATATCATAGCATGCATCATATTGTTGCATATCGTCATGTGTTGATTGTGTTCCGATGTGTTCTTCGTGGTAGGTTCTGCCTCCGAGGATATTCACGAGTATCCAACTGAAGGGCAGTATCCCACTACCACTCCATCAGGCAAGCAACCATTGATCATTCCGATACAACCCATGTTCTCGCTCTTGCTCTTGTTTACTGCATTAAGACAACGCGTTTCAATCTGCTGTGTGCTACGGTAGTTGAACCCTTATCCTCTGCATGACCTGTCATTGCCACAATAACTAGATGAAACCCACTAGCATGTGTAGGAGTTGATTGAGCCATGTATGTGATTCCTACCTTGCTATGCCTGCTATGCTTAGAGTTGTGTCAGGTCTGGTTCATCTGGGTGATGGGCTAGAGTGAAATGCTTATGTCGGTAATGTGAGGGATGTGTTGAACATGTTTTGGTAAAGGTATCGATGAGAGGCCATGTAGGAGTACATGGTGGGTTGTTTCATTGAGGCCGTCCCTAAGAACTGAGATCTGTATGTGTGATTTAAGATGCAGTTACTACCGTACATTGGGCCCAAAACCAATGGACCCTCTCGGCTTCTTAATCACCCTAGTACTCTGTCCAGGAGTTGCAAATAGTTTCTGGTGTTTGTAGGTTATGTGTTGGCGGCCGTGCGTAGCGCTGACCCTAGGGGTGGGCTATGTTGCGGTAGATACACCGTGGCCGGGTATGCCAGGCGCCCGTTTAGCGTCTCGGGACCCTGTTCACATCGTTCGGGGCCTTATGTGGAAACCTCGGCCGGACTCCCTGCGGATGGAACCTGGATAGGCGATAACCTGGACTAGAGACTTAAGTGTTAGGTAGGCCATGGCCAACACCCTCGCTGGGCTTCCGCTTGAAGGTTGCCGAGTACATGTCGTGTAAATGGCGGTAAGTGGTGAAAGCGTGTATGAAGAAGTACACCCCTGCAGGGTATAATACTATTCGAATAGCCGCGTCCGCGGTAAAGGACTACTTGGTTGCATATACAGTTCATAGACAAGTTAATGGGTACTAATAAAAGACTCAAGATAAGCATGAGTACCGAGGATGGCCCTCTCGTAGGATGACGAGGGAGGATCCCCGGTGGAGTATTGTGTTGGTGAGTAGTGGACTCGTGTGCGAAAACTATTTTACTGGTGAAGTTCCGTAGGATAACTTAGCCAAGAGTCAAAGCTGGCTTGCTGCATTAACCCCACCACCTTCTTGAGAATAAGCATGTATAGTAGGTTCTGATGTGAGACTTGCTGAGTACCTTTGTACTCATGTTTGCTTAATTACTGTTTTCAGACGACAACACCGCCCCCTCCGATGGGTTCTACGTAGACCTTGACGTCGACGAGTGACTAGCCACCCAGGTGGTGATCCTGGCCATGGAGGGCCCTATGTAGATAGACAGGCTTCGAGAAGCCTTCTTTCTTTCTAGAGTCTGTACTCAGACTAGTTGCTTCCGCATGTGCTTGTATGTTTGTATGACTTGAGTGTCGGGTCATGTGACCCCTATCTGTATGAACATGTTATGTATGGCTCCCTGGAGCCTTTAAATAAAGTACTTGAGTTGTAGAGTTTTGTTGTGATGCAATGTTGTATGTACTCATATCGGGCATATTGTGTGTATGATTGAAATGCTTGGTATGAGTGGGATCCGACAATCTAGTTGTTTCTCCTTGGTAGCCTTTCTTATGGGGAAATGTAGTCTAGTGTTCCTCGACCATAGTAGTCCGCTATAGCCCGGTTCACCGGAGTCCTGCTAGCCTAGCACTACTGTTCAGGACACTTGACTCGCCGGCATGTGTTTCACTTCGTTCCTATGTCTGTCCCTTCGAGGAAATGTCACGTTGTGACTTCCGGAGTCCTGCCTAGCCTGCTACAGCCCGGGTTCCCCAGAGTCATGTTAGCCCAGTGCTACAGCCCGAAATCAATCGTTGATGACCGACATGCTCGATGTGATTCATGTATGCCTGTCTCCATAGGTCTGTGCCGCTTTGGGTTCATGACTAACCATGTCGGCCCGGGTTCTCTATCATATGGATGCTAGTGACACTATCATATACGTGAGCCAAAAGGCGCAAACGGTCCCGGGCCATGGTAAGGCGACACCCGTGGGATACCGTGCGTGAGGCCGCAAAGTGATATGAGGTGTTACCGGCTAGATTGATGTGACTTGGAATCGGGGTCCTGACAGATACTAGTGGGGTGGTCCCTGCGATCGAAGGTGATCGGACAAGCGGACCATGGGTTGAACTTTGGGGCGACGGGCTCCATCGCATAGACGTCCCTTAGTGCATGCTTCTGTTCCCTCTTGGGAATGTGGGTTGCGTATATCATGTTCACCGTCTTCACTTGTAGGGGGAACCCCTTCTGTCCTCCCATGTTCGGCGGCCGGGGCTCCTCCTCGTCATCACTATGCAGCCCCTTGTCCTTATTTTCGTCGTTTAACTTGTCGGCCTACTTGAACACCCAGCATTCTCTGTTGGTGTGATTGGCTGGCTTGTCGGGGGTGCCGTGGATTTGACACGAGCGGTCCAGTATGCAATCCAAACTGGACGGAGCCGGAGTACTTCTTTTGAATGGCTTTTTCCGCTGACTGGATCTAGAGCCTCTGAATCTGGCATTGACTATCGTATCCTCGGTGTTATCGCCGTTGTTGCGGCGCTTTGGTCTGTTACGACGTGGTCTGCCGTTGGCATCTTTGGTATCCGAAGTGCCCAGATTCCTTGATGTGTTGTTGCTGCGAGCCAGCCAGCTATCCTCGCCTGCGCAAAAGCGGGTCATGAGTGTCGTGAGGGCTGCCAGAGACTTCGGCTTCTCCTGGCCGAGGTGTCGGGCAAGCCACTCGTCATAGATGTTATGCTTGAATGCCGCTAGGGCCTCTGCATCCGGACAGTCGACAATTTGGTTTTTCTTAGTTAGGAACCGTGTCCAGAATTGCCTGGCCGATTCCCCTGGCTGCTGAGTTATATGGCTCAAGTCATCAGCATCCGGTGGTCGCACATAAGTGCCCTGGAAGTTGTCAAGGAATGCGTCTTCCAGATCCTCCCAACTGCCGACAGAGTCTGCTGGCAAGCTATTCAGCCAATGCCGAGTTGGTCCTTTGAGTTTTAGTGGGAGGTACTTGATGGCATGTAGATCATCACCGCGAGCCATGTGGATGTGAAGGAGGAAATCCTCAATCCATACAGCGGGATCTGTTGTACCATCATATGATTCGATGTCTATGGGTTAAAAACCCTCCGGGAATTCGTGATCCATAACTTCATCAGTGAAGCATAGGGGGTGTGCGGCGCCTCTGTGCCGGGCTATATCACGACGCAGTTCATATGAGTCTTGTCTGCTGTATTCGGCCTGGCCGGATTTACCTTTAGTGTATCGGGCGCGACGGTCATCGTCCCGCATTGGCGCGCGTCCCCGTGACCCGTATATTGACCTTGCATGTTTTGCCCCGCTGTCCAATACGTCTCGCAGGTCCCATGTGTTGCCCTGGGCCTTGGTATTTTTGATTGAGTTGAGGCGGGGTGCATGCTGAACTTCAGGCTGAAACGCCTCTCTGGCTCAGCCATGCGGTGGCCGGTCAGCCGCATTGTACACTGGTGATGGAGGTTTCAATGCTTCCTCCTTGAGGTGAGGTAGAAACCTACGTTTTGGGTAACTCTTGGAGGGGCGCTCAAGTTCGTATTCCTCGGCTGCAAGGACTTCGGTCCATCTGTCTGCTAGCAAGTCTTGATCAGCTTCAAGCTGTTGTTGCTTTTTCTTCAGGCTATTTGTTGTGGCCATAAGCCGGCGCTTGAAGCGCTCCTGCTCGACGGGATCCTCAGACACGATAAATTCTTCATCGCCGAGGCTCACCTCGTCTTCGGAGAGAGGCATGTAATTGTCCTCCTCCGATTCTCCATCTGCTGCCCGCTTTGGAGGGCTAGCTTGTTCACCCTCCTGCTCTAAATCGTGCTGGAGGGGATTATTTTCGTCTTCGGCACTATCCGAAGTGTTATTGTCTCTTGTGTCGGTATCACTACTTTTGCTATGGCGGGACTTAGAGCGGCGCTGCTGATGGCGGCGCTTGGGTTGCTTCTTGGAGGGGTCATCCTCTGATGTCTCGTCGCCCTTGCCTTCTTTGGGGGTGTCCACCATGTATATATCATACAAAGAGGTGGCGGTCCAGCGCCCTGTGGACGGTGGTTCCTGTTCCTCTCCTGCATCATCGTCCATACTGTCGATGTCCTCAGAGTCAAAGTCGAGCATGTCGGTTAAATTGTCGACAGTGGTTACTAAGTGGGTGGTAGGTGGGCAGCGAATTTCTTCGTCGTCCGCATCCCATTCTAGCCGGATATAGCTCGGCCAAGGTTCTTCTCACAAGGAGAGAGACCTTAATGAATTTAGCACATCGCCGAAAGGCGAGTGCTGAAAGATATCCGTGGAGGTGAACTCCATGATCGGCGCCCAGTCGGATTCGATAGGCACGGATGCAGGTGGCTCGGAGTCCGTGGCCGGAGACGAATCCCGCGGTTTAGCGACACAGCTCTCGTAAGGGGTGAAGTCAGTATCCGGATCCATCGCCACTGAGAGTGCAGCCTCCATGGCGGGGTCTATCCCTCCATCCTTGGATGGCGTAATTTGCTTCAGATTGAAGGCTGGAGTAGTTGCAGATGCGATCTCCCAAACACTGTCCGACGGCAGAGTTACGTCATGCTCATCGTGATTGTGCGGCGCACCTGACATGGGCTTGAATCCGTCGAAGATCAAGTCTCCACGGATGTCGGTAGTGTAGTTTAAGTTTCCGAACCTGACCTGATGGCCAGGGGCATAGCTCTCGATCTGCTCCAGATGGCCAAGCGAATTGGCCCGCAGTGCGAAGCCGCCGAATACAAAGATCTGTCCGGGGAGGAAAACCTCACCCTGGACCACATCGTTACTGATGATCGAAGGATCCATCAAGCCTTACGGTGATGACATAGTGGAACTCTCAATGAAAGCACCAATGTCGGTGTCAAAACCGGCGGATCTCGGGTAGGGGGTCCTGAACTGTGCGTCTAAGGCGGATGGTAACAGGAGGCAGGGGACACGATGTTTACCCAGGTTCGGGCCCTCTTGATGGAGGTAATACCCTACGTCCTGCTTGATTGTTCTTGATGATATGAGTATTACAAGAGTTGATCTACCACGAGATCAGAGAGGCTAAACCCTAGAAGCTAGCCTATGGTATGATTGTCTCTTTTCCTACGGACTAAACCCTTCGGTTTATATAGACACTGGAGGGGGCTGGGGTTACACAAAGTCAGTTACAAGGGAGGAGATCTACATATCCGTATTGCCAAGCTTGCCTTCCACGCCAAGGAGAGTCCCATCCGGACACGGGACGAAGTCTTCAATGTTGTATCTTCATAGTCCAACAGTCCGGCCAAAGGATATAGTCCGGCTGTCCGGAGACCCCCTAATCCAGGACTCCCTCACCGGTGCCAGCATCCTTGTTAACACGGGGTCTGCTGAGTCTTCGGGAAGAGGGGCTGGACACCTAATCAGCTCTGCTTTCTTTATCCAGCCCTGGAAGGAGATAGTTTGCTCAGTAATGTATTACGGCATACTAAAAAAGGGGGGTGTTCGGAAGTCAAGTGCTTACCGGGGTATCCGGACGGTTACAGTCGAGGCATGTGTCCTCAGTAGTGCCCGGCCAATGTTTTTGTTTTCCGAAAAACAATTGCCACATCCCTTTGTGCGTAATGTCGAAGAAGTGTTGGATGGTTCGTGGTCCTTCTGGATTGAACTCCCACATACAGAGAGGCCTACACTGGCATGGTAGGATTTGGCGAATCAGCATTACTTGAATCACGCTGACAAGATCGATGTGCCTGTCGAGGAGGGTTCGGATGCGGATTTGAAGAGTCCGCACTTCATCAACTGATCCCCAATCCAACCCCTTGTTGGCCCATGATGCAAGATGTAACGGTGGGCCAGGGTGAAACGTGGGTGCAGCTAACCACTTGGTGTTGCGGGGCTACGTAACGTAAAACCACTCTCGCTGCCATTGATTGGAAGTTTCGGCAAAAGAGACTTTTGGCCAAGGAGTGTTGGTGAGCTGGCTGACTACAGCACCGCCACACTCCACCTGTTCTCCATTGACTACCTTTGGTTTCACACTAAAGGTCTTGAGCCATAAGCCGAAGTGTGGGGGGATTCGGAGGAAGGCCTCGCACGTAATGATGAACGCCGAGACATGGAGGAAAGACTCCGGGGCTAGATCGTGAAAATCTAGTCCATAATAGAACATTAGCCCCCGGGCGAAGGGGTGAAGAGCGAGCCCTAGCCCTCGAAGGAAGTGTGAGATGAATACGACCCTCTCCCAGATCTGGGGGTCGGGATAACCTGCCCTTGAGCGGGAAGCCTGTGGTGGGTCTCCGCGGTCAGGTATCTGGCCGCTCGAAGCTTTGCAATATCCTCCTCTGTGACGGAGGAAGCCGCCCATCGGCCTTGAGGGCTGGGTCCGGACATAATGCGGAAGCTCGAAGCAACGAAGTTGAACCTTGGGTGCTAGAAATCGAGGTTCGAGGGGCTGAGGAGAATTTTGGCGTAAAAAAGACGGCCCTTGGTTCCTTTATAAAGGCAGCGGGGATTAAACGCCTCCTCCTGAGCCTGAAAGCCTGCCTATTCCTAAGGAATCTTTCCAGCGGAACGGTTGGGTTACCCGCGCTCGTATTAATGAGAATCCCGCAATAAGGGGACACAAACTCTGCTTCGACAAGATGTGCCAATGGCAACCGCATCTCGAAACGTGGAACGGCAGACATAAAACGGTCCGAAATTATGATCAGGTAGACGTGATGTCACGTTGTAAAAAGTTGTCAGCGGATTGGACTCGTGGAGTACTATATTCTCTCTGCGGTTGTGTGTGGTGTGTGTGACAGGTCCGGATACAATCATCGCGTCTGGAGATTATCTTGGAGTTCGGAAAGAAGGGAACCCGCCTTGCAATGTCGAAGACAAATCTGCGCGCCGGACTCCTCGTCATTGAAGCCAGGTTCAGGGGCTACTGAGGGAGTCCTGGACTAAGGGGTCCTCGGACGTCCGGCCTGTTAGCCATGGGTCGGACTGATGGGCCGTGAAGATACGAAGACCGAAGACTGCACCCGTGTCCGGATGGGACTCTACTTGGCGTGGAAAGCAAGCTTGGTGATCGGATATGTAGATTCCTTTCTTTGTAACCGACCTTGTGTAACCCTACATCCTCCCAGTGTCTATATAAACCGGAGGAGTCAGTCCGGAGGAGGGATATTCATTACCATAGTCATACATGCTAGACCTCTAGGGTTTAGACATTACGATCCCGAGGTAGATCAACTCTTGTAATACTCGTATTCATCAATATCAATCCAGCAGGATGTAGGGTATTACCTCCATAGAGAGGGCCCGAACCTGGGTAAACATCGTGTCCCCTGTCTCCTGTTACCATCGACCTTAGATGCACAGTTCGGGACCCCCTACCCGAGATCCGCCAGTTTTGACACCGACACCTGGGCCCCCAGGCGCGCCCAGGTGGGTTGTGCCCCCCTCGGGGCACCCCTCTAGTACTTCTTTGGCCCATCCTGTGTCTTCTGGCCCAGAAAAATTCTCCAAAAAGTTTCGCCGCGTTTGGACTCTATTTGGTATTGACTTTCTGCGAAGTAAAAAAACAAGCAAAAAACAGCAACTTGCACTAGGCACTAGGTCAATAGGTTAGTCCCAAAAAATGATATAAAGTTGCTATAAAATGATCGTAAAACATCCAAGAATGATAATATAACAGCATGGAACAATAAAAAATAATAGATATGTTGGAGATGTATCAGCATCCCCAAGCTTAATTCTTGCTCGTCCTCGAGTAGGTAAATGATAAAAATAGAACTTTTGATGTGGAATGTTGTCTAACATATTCATCACATATTCTTTTCTTTTTAGCATGGACATTTGGACTTTTATATGATTCAAAGCAACAGTCTAGTTTTGACATGAAGATTTCAATACTCAACCATATCAACAAGCAACCATGTCTTTCAAAATATCAACACTTAAGCAAGTTATCCCTAGCCCATTATGCTCAATCATTAATCCATTCATGAAACACACTCGCATATTAGCTACACCCAATGCTCAAGTACGATCATAGTGCCCCTTAGTTGGTGCTTTATAAGAGAATATGAAGACTCAAATAAAAATAAAAATTACATAAAGTAAATATAAAGGCCCTTCACGGAGGGGAGTAGGGATTTGTAGAGGTGCCAGAGCTCAAAGCGAAAAAGATAGAGATAAAAACATTTTGGGTGGCATGCCTTTTCTATCAATGAAAACGATCGAGTAGTTCCCAATACTTTCCATGCTAGATATATCATACGTGGTTCCCAAACAGAAAATAAAGTTTATTCCTTTTTCCACCATACTTTCACATTCCACGGCTAACCGGATCCACGGGTGTCATCCATACCAACACTTTCCAAGGAATTTATTATTTGACAACATAAAGTAAATTCATTTTTCATTTCAGGACTGGGCATGCCTAATACCTTTGTCGTACTCTCGTGCAATGTCAAGTGAATAAACACTCATCTTGAGAATAACACATCTAGCATGGAAATATATCAGCCATCCCCTATCGTTTCATGAGTGGTACGAGCACACAAAAGAGAAATTTATTTTGAAAATTAGAGATGGCACATGCAAATTTGCTTAGAACGGCAAAAGAATACCGCATATAGGTAGGTATAGTGGACTCATGTGGCAAAACTGGTTTAAGGATTTTGGATGCACAAGTAGTGATCATACTTAGTGCAAATGAAGGCTAGCAAAAGATTGAGAAGTATCCAACCAAGAAACTAAAAATCTCGTAAGCGATCATTAAGCATAACTAACACCGAATAATGCACCACAAGTAGGATATAATTTCATTGCATAACTATTGACTTTCGTGCTTGCATAGGAAATCACAAACCTTAACACCAATATTCTTACTAAAGCATAATTACTCATCAACATGACTCACATATTATATCATCATATCGCAAAAATATTACAAGGAATCAAGTTTATTTTGTCCAATGATCTTCATGAAAGTTTTTATTATATCCCTCTTGAATATATATCACTTTGGGACTAATTTCATCTGTTGCTTTTGATAGCTCGAACAAATCTAAGTGAAGAACATGAGCATGACAATTTTCTTCTCTCAAAGTAATTTAAGTGAAGCATGAGAGAATTTCTTAAAAAATTACTAACTCTCAAATAAGTCTAAGTGAATCATGAGCATTTCTTCAAAAATACCAAAGCACACTGTGCTAAAAAAGATATAAGTGAAGCACTAGAGCAATTCCATAGCTCATAAAGATTTAAGTGAAGCATAGAGAGCAATTCTAACAAATCATAGCGTAATTTTGGCTCTCTCAAATAGGTGTGTCTAGCAAGGATAATTGACTAAAAATAAAAATCAAAACAAGAAAAGAAAAGACTCATATCATACAAGACGCTCCAAGCAAAACTCATGATATGTGACGAATAAAAATATAGCTCCAAGTAAAATACCGATGGTCATTAGAAGAAAGAGGGGATGCCACTCGGGCATCCGCAAGCTTAGTTTCTTGCTTCTATTTTAGATAATAGCTTGGGATGCCATGGGGCATCCCCAATCTTAGGCTCTTCTTACTCCTTATTCCTTCATCCATCGTGATCTCACCCAAAACTTGAAAACTTCAATCACACAAAACTCAACAATACCTTCGTGAGATCCGTTAGTATAACAAAGCAAATCACTACTATAAGTACTGTTGAAAACCCATTCATAATTTATTTTTGCATTATGTCTACTATATTCCAACTTTACTATAGCTTATACCCTCCAATACAAACCATGGACTCATCGAAATAAGCACACAATGCAAAGAAAACAGAATCTGTCAAAAACAGAACAGTTTGTAGTAATCTGAAAACTTTCGATACTTCTCTAACTCCAAAAATTCTGAAACATTAGGACAACATGGTAAATTTGTATATCAATCGTGTGTACAAAAATCAGGATTTTATCATGCTTCTGTCAAAAATAAAAATTGCTTTTTTGGACGCAAAATTTTCTGTTTTTCAACAAGATCAAATCAACTATCACCCAACATGATCCCAAAGGCTTTGCTTGGCACAAACACTAATTAAAACATAAAAACACAATCATAACAGTAGCATAATTGTACAAACACTCAAGAATAGAAAAAAAAGACAAAAATAAATTTTATTCATTGGGTTGCCTCCCAACAAGCGCTATCATTTTATGCCCCTAGTTAGGCATAATGCAAAGATTCAAGTATTGTCATCTTTATTTTCCAACTCCTGAATCACACAATCAGATTTCTTTGAAGATTTAGCAAGCGGAATAGCAAAAGTTCTAGGCATAAAATTGAGGAATTCATTCTTATCAAAGGGATCTCTTGCAACTTCAACAAAATCCGGGTGAATACTAATCATTTTAAGATCTTCTTTGTTACTATTAGAGGTTGCACCCTTGTTTTTAGTGGCTTGAGTAATCTTGCTAATTTTTACCGGAGTTTTTAAATAGTTTTAGCGGAGGAAAAAGTCGTGCTTATATTACTAAAAATGTCTTCTAACTTACCAATTCTAGTGAGGCTCTCCTCTATTCTTTCGTTCAAAACGGGTTCTTTTTCTTTTAGTACTTTAAGAGCATATCCCGCTTTTGACCTGATTCTATTAGCAAGATTGTGCATCCTTTTATCTAATTTTTCAATATTTTCTTCAGTGAGCATTTTATTTTCAATAGCATCTAGCCTTTCCATGACATGCTCGAGAGTTAAAGTTGTTTTATTAACCATAAGAGGTGGTGACCCCACCAAATTTCCCATGGCATTAAAAGCATCAAGAAAGGGGACACATCAAGAAATTTCCACCGGTAATCGTATCAAGGACGAATCTATACCAAGTGGTGATGCCCACATAAAAACAACGAAGAAGAAGAACGGTGAATTGCTTAAGGATAGATCTATTATGAGCATTGCAAATCCTATACCAAGCATCCTTTAAATTCTCCCCTCCCCTTTGCTTAAAATTAAGAACCTCGTTCTCGGGCATGCACGCAATAGAAGAACTATCCATAACGACAAAAAGTGATAAGAAAAATTGCACACAAAAACAGATCTAACCAGAAAATGGTGAATGAAAAAGAGGGCGAATAGAACGACAAATTTTGTGAAGTGGGGGAGATGAAAACGAGAGGCAAATGGCAAATAATGTAAATTGCAAGGAGATGAGATTTGTGATTAGGAACCTAGTAGATCTCGATGATGTCTCCCCGGCAGTGGCGCTAGAAATTCCTTTTGATGCAGCTTGAACTATGTCGGTATTTCTCCAAAGAGGAAGGGATGATTCAGCACAGCTACGCAATACTACGTGAATGGCACCTGCACACAAATAACAAGATGAGGTCTATTTCTACATAAATAGATCTTGTCTACATCATGTCATCGTTCTTATTGCATTACTCCATTTCTCCATGAACTTAATACACTAGATGCATGTTGGATAGCGGTCGATGTGTGGAGTAATAGTAGTAGTTGCAGGAAGGAGTCGGTCTACTAAGCTTGGACGTGATGCCTATATAATGATCATTGCCTGGATATCGTCATGATTATTTGAAGTTCTATCAATTTCCCGACAGTAATTTGTTTACCCACCATTTGCTATTTTTCTTGAGAGAAGCCACTAGTGAAATCTACGGCCCCGGGTCTCTTCTTTATTATATTTGCCTTTGAGATCTATTTTTATTTGCTTTTATTTTCAGATCTATATATCCAAAAAACCAAAAAATACCTTGCTGCAGTTTATTTTATTTTGCATTTATTCGTGATCTATGTATCCAATCTATCATATTTTTATCCCGTCAACTCGACAATTTCTGGCACCGTTACCCGAAAGGGATTAACAACCCCTTTAACACGTCGGGTTGCAAGTATTTGTTCTTTGTGTGAAGGTATTGTTTATGTAGTGTTGCGTGATTCTCCTACTGGTTCGATAACCCTGGTCTCATCACTGAGGGAAATACCTACCGTCGTTGTGCTGGATCATCCCTTCCTCTTTGGGGAAATACCGACGTAGTTCAAGCCGCAATCAACCGACTCCTGCCTGCATCTACTACTATTACTCCACACATCGACCGCTATCCGGCATGGATCTAGTGTATTAAGTTCATGGAGAAACGTAATAATGCAATAAGAATGATCACATGATGTAGACAATATCTATTCATGTAGGAATAGACCCCATCTTGTTATCCTTAACAGCAACGATACAGGCGTGTTGTTTCCCCTTCTGTCACTGGGATCGAGCACCATAAGATCGAGCCCATCATAAAGCACCTCTTCCCATGGCAAGAGAAATCGATCTAGTCGGCCTAACTAAATCAAAGATTCAAAGAAGAAATACGAGGCTATAAGTAATCATGCACATAAGATATTAAAAGACTCAAATAACTTCCATGGATAAAAACATGGATATGATCATAAACTCAAAGTTCATCGAATCCCAACAAACACAACGCAACAAGATTTACATCAAATAGATATCCAAGAGACCATTGTATTGGGAAATCAAAAAAAAAGAGAGGAAGCCATCTAGCTACTAACCACGGACCCATAGGTCTACAATGAACTACGCATGCATCATCAGAGAGGCACCAATGAGGATGATGAACCCCTCTGTGATGGTGTCTAGATTGGATATGTTGTTTCTGGAACTTGCGGCGGCTGGAATTGTTTTTCATCGACTCCCCTAGGGCTTCTGGAATATTGGGGTATTATAGAGTAAAGAGGCAGTGTGGGAGGCCACCGAGGTGGGCACAACCCACCAGGGCACGCTTGGACCCTCAGGCGCGCCCAGGTGGGTTGTGCCCCCTTGGGGCACCCCTCTGGTACTTCTTTGGCCCATCGTGTGTCTTCTGGCCTAGAAAAATTCTCCAAAAAGTTTTGCTGCGTTTGGACTCCGTTTGGTATTGATTTTCTGCGAAGTAAAAAAACAAGCAAAAAACAGCAACTGGCACAGGGCACTATGTCAATAGGTTAGTTCCAAAAAATGATATAAAGTTGCTATAAAATGATTGTAAAACATCCAAGAATGATAATATAACAGCATGGAACAATCAAAAATTATAGATATGTTGGAGACGTATCTGTGGACTTGCCAAAAGGCTCCGATACGTGGCCCTTCCTGAAAAATGGTGAATTGTAGTTGCAAAGTTGACTGAGAACATAGTTTGTTGGTTTTCAATAGAGTTTTATGCTTTATATGTGATGAATTGTTACTTGTTCATGATAAGTTTATGATAAAAGTTATGTGATAAAAGTTTGATAATAAAGTTTGTTGTTGTTATAATAATATACATGATGCTTCTATGTCCATATTTTGTTTTATCGACACCTCTCTCTCTCTCTCTCTAAGCATGTGGACATCTTTCTCGATTTCGGTTTTCGCTTGAGGACAAGTGAGGTCTAAGCTTGCGGGAGTTGGTACGTACATTTTGCATCATGTTTTCCTACTGTTATTTATGATGTTTTTATGCATAATAATGCTTTATGGAGTAATTCTAATGCCTTTTCTCTCATAATATGCAAGGTTCACACAAAGAGGGAGAATACCGGTAGCTGGAATTCTGGACCTGAAAAAGCTACATTAGGCCACCTATTCTGCACAACTCCAAATGAGTTGAAATTTCATGGAGATTTTTTATGGAATATATAAGAATTATTGAAGCAAATAACCACCTGAGGGGGCCCACCAGGTGGGCACAACCCACCTGGGCGCGCCCTGGTGGGTTGTGCCCTCCTTGGCCCATCTCCGATGCCCCTCTTCTGGTATATAAGTCATTTTGATCTAGAAAAAAAGAGGACTTTCGGGACGAAGCGCCGCCGTCTCGAGGTGAAACTTGGGCAGGAGCACTTTTGCACTCCGACGGAGCGATTCTGCCGGGGGAACTTCCCTCCCAGAGGGGGAAATCATCGTCATCATCACCACCAACAACTCTCCCATCTTGGGGAGGGCAATATCCATCAACATCTTCAACAACACCATCTCCTCTCAAATCCTAGTTCATCTCTTGTGTTCAATCTTTGTACCGGAACCTTAGATTGGTGCTTGTGGGTGACTAGTAGTGTTGATTACATCTTGTAGTTGATTACTATATGGTTTATTTGGTGGACGATTATATGTTCAGATCCATTATGCTATTTATTACCCCTCTGATCTTGAGCATGATTACCATTTGTGAGTATTTACTTTTGTTCTGAAGGTCATGGGAGAAATCTTGTTGCAAGTAATCATGTGAATTTGATATATGTTTGATATTTGGATGGTATGTATGTTGTGATCCCCTTAGTGGTGTCATGTGAACGTCGACTACATGGCACTTCACCTTATTAGGGCCTAAGGGAATGCATTGTGGAGTAGTTATTAGATGATGGGTTGCAAGAGTGACAGAAGCTTAAACCCTACTTTATGCGCTACTTCGTAAGGGACTGATTTGGATCCAAAAGTTTAATGCTCTGGTTAGATTTTATCTTAACACTTTTCTCGTAGCTGCGGATGCTTGCGAGGGGGTTAATCATAATTAGGAGGTTTGTTCATGTAAGAAAAGCACCTAAGCACCGGTCCACCCACATATCAAATTATCAAAGTAGCGAACATAAATCAAACCAACATGATGAAAGTGACTAGATGAAATTCCCGTGTGCCCTCAAGAACGCTTTGCTTATCATAGGAGACTGTTGGCATGTCCTTTGCCACAAAAGGATTGGGCTACCTTGCTGCATATTATTTGCAGTTACCATTACTTGCTCGTTACAAATTATCTTGCTACCAAACTACTCGTTACTTATAATTTCAGTGCTTACAGAGAATACCTTGCTGAAAACCACTTGTCATTTCCTTCTGCTCCTTGTTGGGTTCAACACTCTTACTTATCGAAAGGACTACGATTGTTCCCGTATACTTGTGGGTCATCATATATATAGGCCGGGAGCAGTGGAGGGGCTGCCACACAAGGAGAAAGATCTTCCTCCCTCCCCTAGTCTAATTCGGCCTCCCCACTATGGGAAAAGGGGGCGCCTCCCCTACTGGGCCTTGGTGGCCCGATTCTCCTTCCACCACTTGGCCTTTTTAGGCCCATTGATATTAAATTAAATATAAAAACCTCCTAACAATTACTAGATACTTTTATATATAATTTATCATCACCGGAAACATTTTACACCTATATATTATTTATCGGTAATACCCGGTATTACCCGATACTCTTCGAAACCCTTCCGGTGACCCCTAAACGCTTTTGGATCCTCTCGAAATTCAAATATTTATGAACCAATTACACAAATATATTCTCATCACTCCCGTCCTACTAATACTCGGCAGATCGTTATTGCCTTAAGTTTGTGACCTTGTAGGTTCGATAACTCATAGACATGAACGAAACCATTCATTCAATGACCGATAGCAGAACCGTGGACGTCCATATCGATATGTATGAGTACGTGAATGATATTCGAGTGAATCTTTGGTTATCATGTGATGTCCCCTTTGCTTTGTGGTACTTCACAAAACCCGGGATGCATCGGTATCCTCCTGAGTCATCACATGCTCACTATACTGTTATCCTTGTTACCAGTTTTGTTCTTCTTTCTCGTTGTCGTGTTCCGGCATCCCCGTGACATAGTCACCTATGTTTGGCCACACGATGATGGATGTCATTAGACCGAGAGGTCCCTAAGAATATATATCTATCATCGGATGAGAAAATCGCACTCTCGAGCTATCTAGTCCATTGTCAAACTTTACGTTGAGCCTGTAAGTTGTTGTTATAATCACCATGTTACAGGTGGCGTTTGAGCAACCCCAAAGTCCACCGTGCGGTAGCAAGTGACTACGATACTCTCATGGTCTAAGGAGCAAAATCACATGTTAACACTCCGTGTTATTACAATTGATTACATATGATATTATCTCAATTCTTAACAAACAAGTTTGGGTCGATTCCATATGATAGTTCTTCCAACATCATAATCTCAGTGTTGCTTTAGGACTATCATTACACTTAACGATATCCTAAGATCCGGAAACCGTGATCACCAAGAACACTTGAGCTAGTCTTAGAGGTGAGACTAGGAACCTTTATTTATCTGTTTATCATTTCACACATGCATATGAGTTTTCCACTGAATCGCATATTCCAGGATCATAGCAGTTATACTATGAAATATAAACACTTAATTATGAATATGGAAATATAATAATACAATATTATTGCCTCTAGGGCATATTTCTAACACTTCTTCCATCCCGCTGATATCCACTCAATTCCCGCCGTTTTCTCCCACTTTCTTCTTTGATGCCACCGCCGACGCAAGCAACCAGACAAGAACCTGCCGGAGATGGAGTTGGTGGAGGTGCAGGAGGATCTGAGCATCAGCCTTGCCCAGAAGATCAACTCGGCGACGCGACGCGGCAAAATCGTCGTGTGATAAAGTGAAGGCTGTAAAGGAGGCAACGCTCATCAAGCGGAAGGTCGGCGGAGGGCGTGCTGATTGCGTCAGTGGTGGTGGGCATGTACTACTTTTGATAGGCGTTGGGATTTCCCCGAGGAGGAAGGGTGATGTAGTATAGTAGCAGAAAGTATTTCCCTCGGTTGAGAATCAAGGTTTATCAAACCAGTAACAAAGCCTTTAGTCCCAAACAAGTTGGGGTATGCTAGAGGTGAAACCCATAAGATCTCGCACCAACTCATGGCTCTGGCACGTGGATTGCAAGCTTACATGCACCCCTATCCATAGCTAGCTCTTTGGTGATACTCCAATCCTTCAGGTCTCTCTTAACGGACTTCTCCCATGTCAAATTCGGTCTACCCCGCCCTCTCTTGACATTCTCCGCATGCTTTAGCCGCCCGCTATGCACTGGATCTTCTGAAGGCCTGCGTTGAATATGCCCAAACCATCTCAGACGATGTTGGACAAGCTTCTCTTCAATTGGTGCTACCCCAACTCTATCTGCACACACATAAAAAAAATACTTGCACCCAACGCGGGCAAGAGGGTTGTCGATCCCCTTGTACTCATTAATTGCAAGGATTAATTCTGGTGATGGTAGATAGATAAATTGCAAAAAATAGGAGATAAATAATTGCAGTAAAGTAGTTAAGGTTTTAGTAATATGATGTGAATGGACCCGGGGGGCATAGATTTCACTAGAGACATGTCTCTCATGAACATAGCAACGGTGGGTAGACAGATTACTATTAGGCAATTGGTAGAAAAGCACATAGTTATGATGTTATTCATGGCATGGTCAATACATAGGCATTACGTCCATGACAAGTAGACCAAAATGATTTTGCATCTACTACTATTACTCCATCCCTCGACCGCTATCCAGCATGCATGTTCGGGTATTAAATTCATAACGAACAAAGTAATGCGTGGAGCATGATGACATAATGTAGACAAAGTAAGACCAATCAATATGATCGAACCCCTTCGTTTTACCCTTAGTAGCAACAATACAAATACGTGCCTCGCTACCCCTTCTGTCACGAGGTGAGGACACTACAAGACTGAACCTGCTACTATGCACCTCGCCAAGTGAAAGATAAATTAATCTAGTTGGGCAAACAAAATGGATAGATCAAAGATAATTACATAGATATAGCTATCACACATAACAAAGTTCAGAAAAGACTCAATTAATTTCCATGAATAATCTAATGATAAACCCACAATTCATCGGATCCCAACAAACGCATCGCAATAGGATTACATCAAATCGATCTCCGAAGAGAACATTGTATTGAAGATCAAAAAGAGAGAGAGCCATCTAGCTACCACTATGGACTCGTAGGTCCTGTGGGAACTACTCATGTATCATCATGGAGGCTGCAAGATTGATGAAGATGGCCTCTGTGATGGATTCCCCCTCCGGCAGAGTACCGGAAAAGGCCTCTAGATGGGATCATGGAATAACAAAGGCTTGCGGCAACAGAAGAATTGTTTCGGATCTCACTCTAGGGTTTTTGGAATGTTAGAGAATTTATAGACCAGGAATTATGTCAATCGGAGCAGCAAGGGGCCCACAAGGGGGCAGGGTGCCCCCTGCTGCGCACCCCCTGCCTTGTAGCTTCCTCGTGAATTGTATGGCTTTCGGCCCCCTGAAGCTTCTAGGGTCTCTTTTGGTCAAGAAAAAATCGTCAAAATGTTTCATTGTGTTTGGACTTCATTTGGTAGAGCTTTTCCATAAAACCAAAAACAAGCAGAAACAACAACTAGCACTCGACACTGAGTTAATAGCTTAGTTCCCAAAAATGATATAAAATGGTGTATAAAGCATATAAGATTGGTAATATAATAGCATGAAATAATCAAAAATTATAGATACGACCGAGACGTATCAGCGTGCTGGTCATTGACATGGTGGATGTCGCAGCCAGGGTCACGCAAGCCTGATGGTTTTTCCCACCGTGCAAATGCCTCCATAGCCAGGGCATTACAAGGCTCCATACTACTACACTACCAAGCAGCTCGGTAGGCAGTCCACGGCAACAGCCGCCGGGCGAGTGCCTTAGATCGTCGACATCAATGCGATATCACTGCTCTTCTCGGAGTCTTCTTCACCATAGCTTGTCCAGGCGTGGACGGCGGGTGGGGAGCACATGGGTGCCCACACTTTGTTCGCTAATATGCCTAAAGAGAGGGAGAACGCGTACGATGATGTAGGCAAGGAGATGCTCGAGAGCATCTATGATGGAGACGAAGGAGGAGGTTATGAGCACGGGTAGGTGGAAGACTCGGATCCCACCCAGTCAGGCAACTATACCCACATGCAGCAGGGCTACACCCAGACCAGCACACAGCAAACCTACACACAGACCGGCATGGGCACACAATAGCAGGATTGGGCCGCCGGATAGGGCAGAGGATGAGGAGGTGACGGAGGAGGAGGACGGCGTAGACAATGATCCGGATGATTTTCCTGGCGATTCGAAGAAGAAGGGTAGAGGAGAAACTTCAACATGTAGGAGGATGAGTTGTTGTGCAATGCATGGTTGACCACTAGCCTCAATACGATCCATGGCACGAAGCAAAAGGCCTCAAATTTTTGGGCCAATATTCACACATGGTTCCATGAACACAAGCATTTTGTGGCCTAGTCAGGCGCGGTCATCCGCAACCGTGAACCAAAGTCCCTCAACTATCGATAGTACGCCATCCAAGAGGCCATGTCGAAGTATTGCATCCACTTGGCGCATCTCATCACACGATGGCCTAGTGGTGCCCAAATCACCAAGCAAGTAAGATCATTTCGTCGGATATGCTTAGTCTTGTAGCCGGACATGCATAGTTTTGTAGATCATTGGTCGGATATGCATACTTTTGTCGATCACTAGTCGGATATTCCTAGTTTTGTTGATCACTAGTCGGATATGCATACTTTTGTAGCCAGATATGCATAGGTTTGTTTACCATTGGCCGGATATGCATACTTTTGTTGATCACTAGCCGGATATGCATACTTTTATTGATCACTAGTTGGATATGCATACTTGGTAGCTTGATATGCATAGGTATGTTGATCATTGGCCGGATATGCGTAGTTTTGTTGATCAATAGCCGGATATACATATTTTTGTTGATCATGTTTCATTTTGTAACCTTCTCGTGCGTGTACGGTGTTCAAGAAGTTGACGAAGAATAACTTCACCATCATGCATTTCTAGTTGAAGTTGAATGGGCAACCGAAGTGGAACCTATTCATAGCCAAGACCATTGCCCAAGCCACCGAGGAAGAAACCGGTGACCCAACCGATCCAACAAAAGAACCACCCAAGAAGGTTAGAAGAGGTGCGAAGAGGGCGAAGCGAGAAGGTGCGGCAGTGAAGATGACGGAGAGGTTCGAGGACATCCTGTCCAAGGAGGAGGAGGCATACGTCAAGCGCTCGGACATCAAGGAGAAAAAAAGGCGAAGAGGTTCAAACTATTGATGAAGACGACCGAGAAGAAGCTAGCGCTCGAAGAGAAGAGGGCCATTATTGAAGAAAAGAAGGCATGATCGAGGAGAAGAAGGCGATGCTGAAAGTAAAGAAGGTAAATATCGCAGCCGATGCGCAGGACGCCAAGATGTTGTCCATGAATTTGGAGTCTTTGGATGCGGACGCAAGGATGATCGTGCAAGCCGTCCGCTACAAGATGTTGCGGCGGCAGAAAGATGACTTGGAGGCGGCGGACAAGAAGGATGAGGATGTGGCGGAGAAGGAGGCGGAGGCTGCATACGTGACGGCGACAGCACCTTGAGCGTGGAGCCTCGGATTGCCGGTCCAGCAAGGCAGAAAATCTCAATTTTTTGCGCCGACTGCCGGACTGATATTTTTTGTGATCGGGCATATAAAAGCTTAAGCATACTTGTTTCTTTTTGGTTGTGATCGAACATGTGATCCGGCGCGCTATGAATTGTACCTTATTTGAATTTGAAAGTGCACTTTACTGACGGACATATACATAATAGCATTGGATGGTCGCATCTGTGTTTGCGACTGGTCCCCTATCCATGAACGGATGCAGAAAGAAATTTGCGGGTCAGCGTTGGAGATGTCCATAACACAAGATCGATTGATTAGATAATATTCGATCTTAACCGGCAGCATATACCTTGGTTAAAGTTTCTTTACTATTTCCAAGGTTCAAATGCACAGTGATCGTAGGAGCATACGAAACAAGCAAAGCTGATAGCTGCATATTCCCGTGCGTATGTACTATATATATACTATCATTTCGTAATGGAGGCAGAGAGGAGACATATTCTTCCATTGAGTTCGTGCAACTCCCTCCTAGGACCTACCAAAGTACTAGCATCGATCGAATCTGATTTAGGCAGATGCTTCTTCACTTGTCTGATATCATATATATATATATACATGCGCGAGCTGGCTGTTGGAGTTGGCCTTTCTAGGGCACAATGCTACTTCTTCTATAATTGCTGCATGCTGGGAGAATATATCCCTGTAGTACAAAGAGTTAGGTAAGCGATTCCAATATTCCCTGCAGTTCTGTTTTGCACTTGTGCCCTATTTGTTTCACATTAAACTATATCTGCAATTTACTTATAGTAACCCATAAGCAGAGATAAATAAATAAATTCATATACTACCTGATTCCAGGTTTTCTTCAAAGCATGGCTATTTATATATATGGGCATCATGCAGCTGTCAGGCTGTGATTCCTTCAATGTATCCAAATAAGTAGATGGTGTGTTTGTCGTCATGTCTGGGCGAAAATCGGCTCAACGATACGTGTGCTGCCAAGTCCATTGGTCTATGTGCATGCATGCATGCAACACCATAGATCAGTGGCGCGCATATTGCTCCGTGTCTGTCCCTTTCAATTGCGGGATCGATTCCGTGTCCTTTTCCCTCGTACTCTCTCTCTCTCTCTCTCTCTCTCTCTCTCTCTCTCTCTCTCTCTCTCTCTCTCTCTCTCTCT
>NC_041384.1:70129987-70193070 GCF_002162155.2 Triticum dicoccoides | reverse complement strand
CTCTCTCTCTCATGTGCTGTATGGTGCGTAGGGAAAGCTAGCGCTTGTCTCTCTTTCTCTTTTGGCTTGCAACGAAAAACAACTTCTTGGATTCTCTCTCTTTCTCTTTCTCTTTCTCTCTCTCTCTCTTCCATCTAACAGGCGCACACAAGAACATAGTATTGGTGATGAAAAGAAAAGAAACGAATAGAAAAGAGAACACGCATGCACCTAGCTAGGTGAGTTAACACATTGTTAGGCTCTCCCATGTGTCGTTTGATTCGGTCCCGTAAAGAAGTTGCAAGGGGAATTTGTGTTAGTGGGATTGGGAATAACAGAACATGGGGCCTCCCTTTTTGGATATATTCCCTCACTGCCAAGTGCCATGTTGAGCCATCTTTCTTTCCTCCTAAGCAATGTTTGGGCAAATATTTTGATCGGGAACCTAGTAGAGTAATAGTACTATATGCGTGCAGGTCACTTTGCGGCAATAATATGAAATCGCTTTGGGATCAGAGCAAATCGGAGTTAAATTGGTGGGCATTTGGCATATGCGGATGCGAATATGTATAGGGGAGGGTTTTGTGATTCTATGCCGTCATGGACTGATTTCTGCCGTGGGCCTTGCTCGCACAAATGTGTGGGGGCTATATCTAGCTTATTGCGAGAGGCAGCCCCGTCATGCCTCTGACGCTCCACTAAACAGACCGACCCAGCATTGTAGTTCTCTTTAGCGGTTTTGGGAAGGTTAATGACCGTCTTTTCAGGTATTTATGAATATTTATTTGGCTATTCATAAAAAGTTTGGATCAGTTTTGTTTGAATTCATCAACAACTCTTGGAATTGACAAACTTTACGTCTAATTGATAATATTTTGCAAATGCAAGGAATTTTTTGAAATTGCAAACTTATTTTGAATTCACTGACATTTTTTGAATTTCAAACATTTCCTTTTAAATCTGCAACCATTTCTGAAATTTATGAATTTTTCAAATCCGCAACCATTTTTTGAAGTCATGGACATTTTTTAAAACTTGTGAACATTTTTGAATTTGCATGATTTTTGAATTCACTAGCCCTTTTTGAAGTCGTGGATATTTTTGAATTACGAAAAAAATTCATCTTCGTGGATATTTTTTGAAATTGAGAATATTTTTTAATATCGCGTCCATTATTTGCAAATTGCAAACAAATTTTGTATTTGTAAACAATTTTTCAAATTCGAGAACATTGTTGCATAATCGCAGTTCACATACTTTTTCCTAAATTCATGAATATTTTTGAAATTTAGAATTATTTTATGAATTAGTGAATTTTTTTATTTTTTTTAAATCCAAAATTAAAAATAAAAACTCACGACCATATTGGGCCGGCTCCGCATGAAGGGCTGTGCATTGGGATGCATGCCAATGGCCTACGCGCCGGCTAGGAGCTCCCACTAAATGGTGCGGCTTTGTCTCAAAAAAAAACTAAATGGTGCGGCTTTGTCTAAGAAAACACTAAATATTGTGGCTTTTGTCTCCCCTTGCTACGAGACGTAGCAACCACTCGCCTCAAAGGGCAGCGAGACGTGTTCAGCCCAAGCCATGATATCGATTTTCTCAAACTACGAAAAGAACATGTCCAGGGAGCTAAAAAAACTAACGTGTGTAATGTCTAAATGCTAGTTTTATCCTCGGACTAGAGCAATATACGAAGAGACTTTGGATCCTTATGATTCATGTCATAATTGTTGATTATATTTTATGTTTGCAACTGTCGTTGAGAAATAGAAGATTTGAGAGAAAGACATATTTGGTACTTGTAGAAAATTAACTAAGTATATATCCATGATGATTGAGAATGAGTTTTGAGTGAGGAGAAGAGACAAGCAGAAAGTCTTCCAAGGAGACTCTGCAAACGACGGTACAGAGTCCAATTAAAGGAGTTTGTTGGACGAGAGTGGGTCATTGGCTCTCGGGCTCCATGTAGCCCTAGAATTTTGAAAATAAATCAAAATAAAAATTCATTTAAGTTTTAGAAAATAGTCAGAAATACAGACATATGCACGGAATATCGTAGTAGGCAAGACATAGCTCTTGCAGGCACGCCTCCACATAATCAGTGCCTTTCATGCGCTTAGGATCCACCCCACGACGATCCTCGTCGAAAAACAACGGTGTCCAGATGCCGACAGGGCCACCACCTACAATGGGCAAACCAGTGCCAGTGATAATCGAAACCAACGGAGCCACGCGAAACAAAAGTACGTAATAGATGGGAATGGCTACTTACCACGATGCAATTTGCTCATGAACTATAGTAAGGGAGTAATACTACATCTATCAAAGGTTACTTAATGTTTTTACAAACGGATTATGATTGGTAATAGAGGGATAAAGGGGCCTAACCTAGTTGAATTCAGGGGGGCAAAGAGTTATAGTTTAGAAAGTTAAGTAAACTTTTATTATTCTTTGTACCTCTAGCATTATTGATAGCTATGAAAAGGGCCATAAATTATTGGGAGCAACCCACTTCCTCGTTGTTAAAATCAACAAACATTTTTCAGATCCACAAATATTCTTAAAATGTACTGGTAATATTTTTCAAATATGTGAACATTTTTCAGATTCATGAACAGTTTCTATATTCACAAAAAATATTGGTAAATATTCTTAAAATTTGCATATATTTTTGCAAATTCATAAGCATATTTTAATTCAAACTATTTAACAAAAAAATGAACTTCCAAAATTAATTAAAAAACATAGCATTTAATTCAAACTCATGAACTTTATTGAGTTTGTGAATATTTTCTAAAATTTCTCGAAAACTGTTTAAAGTTCATGAAAATTTTAGGTCAAGAAAATTTTAGAATTTTTAACTTCAAAAGGGTAGCCAGTTATTTTCATGGGAGAGCAATTTTCGCAAAGAAGGCGAGCATAAAGAAACAACAAAGGGTAAAGCACTCGAAGGCGTTTCCTATTTAGGGCTTCAGCCACCCGTTAGAATGCATTTTGTGAACGGGGCACGCATACCGTTGGTGCTGGGCCGGCCCATCTACCATTTTTCTGGTTTTTTAGCCGCAAAACTGCAGGTCCATAGTGCATAAAACCCTATTTGCCGCTCGGTGCGGCGAACTGTCGGGTAATCACACAGGGCAGCGACACGAGCGATCTACAAGGGCCAGCCCGCTTCCATATCTATATCTATACTACTTATAGTGTACCAGTTTTTGAATTGGGCATGATCATCAATCCTAGCCATTCGTGTGCTATATCCAACAGCTGAAAAGAGTGGGATTCACAGTGAACAGTACATCATTGCTCCATCCACAATGTTCCAGAACGATCGCATCATCCTTCTCAAAATAAGTGGCCATACTGATTCCTCTTGGCCCATGTTGCGGTTTGAGAACGTGTTGAGTCCAAAAAAGATGGTTTCAGAGAGGAAAGATACAGTAAAGTTGTACTCTCTCCATCCCACAGTATAAAACATTTTGGCAAGCAATTTTCCGAATTATTTTCTTTCTTACCAAATTGCGGAGATTACATATATTAACTCCTAGTATACACAGTGCGTCCAATAGGTATTGGGAACCTTCTAGAAGGATCCCTGAACCGTTTTTTTCGTGTGTTGTTTCTTTTCTGGTTCTTTCGCCTTTCTATCTTTTTTCCTTTTTCTTTTTTTTCAGTTCTCTTTTTATTTATTTTCTTTTTATTTTTTCAAGTTTATTTTCCTTTTTCAAAAAGTGTTTAGAAATTTCAATCTTAAGTATTTTTCTAAAAAAAATCATATTTCCAAAAATGTCCCGGTTTTCAGGTTTTCTTTGGAAATTCCATAATCTGTTCAAAATTTTAGAAATATTAGAATTTAAAATTATGGTCTTAAATTCAAAAAAATCATAAAATTCATAAAATTTTCTAATTTCCAAAAAAATGATGTTTCCAAAAATTAATCATTTTTTAAAAACTGTTTGGAATATTAATTTTTTGTTCCAAAAATTTGTTCGGAACCTTAATTTTTTTTCTTATTTTTCCAAATTTTGTTCATGATGTTCCTGTTTTCAAAAGTTTGGGGTTTAAAAATTGTTTGTGTTAATTTTGTGGTGGCAGGGGTCATGCGAATGCGCAGCCTCCCTTCCCCTGGCGTGTGACTTTGGGCCGGCCAATTTGCAGGGCTGGAAGCCCCTGTTTCTTTTGTGTGTTTTAACCTTTCCGGATTTTTTCTGTTTTAGTATATTCTATGTTATAATAATTTGGACTACCAAAATGGTTGTACAATTTCAAAAAGATGTGAATTGTGTGTTGTAAGTAAGTTCTTTAATTAAAAAATATTCACGATTTCAAAAGAATGAACATTTATTTATTTTCATAATAATGATGAACATTTTTCTGTATGTGAAGAATAATTTTTTATTGAATCAACGTGTTTTGAACTTGATGAACAAAATATGTATTCAAAAACAAACAACTCCATGAAAATTTTGTGAAAATGGATGAATAATTTTTAATTCAGTGGAAAAAATTAATTAGATGAATTTTGTTTGAAATTGATGATCAAATTTCGAATTGGTTGAATAATTTTCAAATTTGAAGAAAAAAATTCCAATTTGATGTATAGTTTTAAATCCGGTGAAAAAAACATAGAATTTGATGAACATTTTTTGAATTATTGAATAAATTTTTACATTTCTGAACAAAATAAAGTTCAAGAATTTGAAAATAAAATCCGCAAAAAAAGTGAACATGTAAAGAAGAGAAAAGAGAGAAAAAAGGGAAACATAAAAGAAAAGGAAATAACAATGAGAGGTAACAACAGAACATGATCTGGTCCATATGAATGCCCATCGTTCGAGTGGGGTGCTCGCCTTATAGGATTAACTAGCTATGTCCCGCATTCATTTTCCCTTTTTCGTCCTGTATTTCTTCCCTTCCTGGTTCGATGATTTTTTTTTTCAAATTCATGAACTTTTCTTCAAATCGGTGAACCTCTTTTCACAAACTTAATGAATTAGTATGTCCAATTCGATGATCTTTTTTTAGATTCTACGAACTCTTTTTAAATTTGTTGATTTTTAAAATAAATTCATGAATTATTTTCAATTCCTATGAAAAATTCAAAATCGATGATCTTTTTGTCGAATTAGATGATTTTTAAGACGATGGAATTTTTAAAAATTTGACTAGCTTTATTTTCAAGACGATGGAATTTTGAAAAATCTAAGATTTTTTAAAAATTGAATGATTTTTTTTCAAATGCGATCGAACGAACCACTAGAAATACAATGTGATCGCGCGATCGAATCTACATGTCCGACCCACTAGCATTGGCACTTGGCCGCCATGGAGCTTCACTTGCGTCTGAAACACCGAATAGGAGCTCCCGCGGGCGAATCAGAATTTGACTTATAGGTCAACTGGGAATCGACGCTCTAAGCACCGACGAAGGCTCGTGTCAAAGTCTTGGTACGTTGACCCCAACCCTCCATAAGTGCCAGTCGTCGTATTATATATTTCTTTTTGATTATTCTTTTGTGTTCTTTCATTTTGTTTTCCTTATTTCATTTCAGTTTCTTTGGTTTTTCGGGTGGTTTCTCAGGTTCTTTTACTTTTTTGTAGCCTCTTTTCATACATGATCTATAAATATATGTCAATAATTTTTTCAAAATATGGTGAACATTTTTCAAAATTCAAGTTGTAGAACATCTTAATATATGTGAACATTATTTAAAACATGGTGAAGACTTTTCATATATGCGGTAAATGTATATTACGATGCTGATTTTTTGAAATATATGATGGACATTCGGTAAATATATATTACATTTAAAAAATCAAAATATTTAGCTTTCTAAAAATGTGCATCATCTAAATTTTTTCCCAGTAAACTGAGAAAACAAAAGCGCTCAAGTGAGCTTGACAGAGCAGGCGAAACCATTGCGCTGTGCTTCAGCATAGGCTCATCTATTTGACGCCAAAATATGCCTCGGCTAGCAGCTCTCTGGGTCTTGATTAAACCTCGCTTTTAGCGAAATGCTATACCCCCTTATATATGATCTTAAGCGCCAAATAAAGGTACTCCCGCAAACTGGTGCTAATGTCGTTTGTGAATGGGCCCGTCCATGTAAGTTTTTGTTGTACAAACACTGTCCCCGGTTATGGACTCTTCCAGACCGGTTTTGTGATGCTTTTGAAAGCTTTTGGCCCTGTTTTCCTGTTTCATTTTTTCCTTTCTTGCTTCATTGTTTTCTTTTTAAATATTCCTTTTCTTTTATAATTTTAATTTAAAAATGAACTTTTTCCTTTTAAAATATCCCAAACTTTTGGACAATCTTGAAAATATTTCAAATTAGCGAACTATCTTGAATTAATGATTTTTTTAATTCATTATTTTTAAAATTAGTGAATATTTTGGCATTCAGTATCTATTTCGTGAACGTTTCATGAATTCCCGAACTTTCTACAACTTTGCAAACTTTTTTGTGTACATCAACTCTTTTTGAATCCATAAACATTTTTAGAAATTGGTCAAGCATCAAGTTTTTTGATTTTTTTAATAAACTGGTCAATGGTCGACAAGATCAACCACATGAACTAAGTGAAAAACTGTATTTTCTTCTGTCATCGTAAACTGGGCCTGCGTGTTTCAGTGTTTTCGATCACTTGCAACGCTCATGTTAAATCGCTCAGTGTAGTTGTAGCTTCCTTCGGCTTGTTTGTTTTCCTTTTCTTTTGTTTATTTCTTCTTTTTCTTTCGGTTTTGTCTATTTCTTTATGGTTTTATTCGGCTTTCCTATTTCCTTTTTATGTTTGCTGGTTTTTCGGCTATTTCAGGGTTTTCCAGGTTTTATCTTTTATCCTTTTTAATGGTTTTTTATTACTTTTTCTTCAGGGTTTACTTCCTTAGTTTCTTTACTGTTTTATTTGGTTTCCTTTGTCTTCACATTGGTTTTCTTTGTTTCTTTTAGGGTTCTTCTTTTCTTTCTTCTTTTTCCTTTGTTTCTTTATTAGTTTTCAATACTTTCACAGGCTTTCCGCTTTTCTTTCTTTCTTCATTTTTCTTCGTTTCTTTCATTGTTTTCAATGTTTTCTTCATTTTTCTGTATTTCCTTCTTCTGTATTTTTTCCATTTATTTGTCAACACATGTATACATTTTTCATACACATACATACAAGTTTTGTATAATGAGTACTTTCTTGATACACATACATACAGGAACATTTTATTTATACCTGTTTAACACTTTTCAGTTACATTATTCATTTTGATATATTTTTTTGTATAATGAGTACTTTCTTGATACACATTACAAATTTTCTGTAGATATCAGGAACTTCTTTAGTAGATGTTTAACATTTTTCATTATATGATTAACATTTTTATGCACGATCAACACTTTCGAAATTTATATTTTCACATTCAATTTTTAATATATGTATTATATTTTTCGTATACATCAAGAACTTTTTTATACATGTTTAACATTTTTTGAAAATAGATGATTGACATTTTTTCCTTATTTTTTTTGTTTGTGAGACTATTTTTTTGTAAATATTTTACATGTTCGGTATATATCAACAATATTTAATATAAATATCTAGCAGTATTTACATATATATATTTAACTTTTTTGGTACACAATCAACATTTTGTAAAATACATGTTTGTATGTTAAATTTTTTCCTACATGTTCTACATTTTCTCGTATACATCTGGAATATTTTTTATACACTTCTTTAAAAAATACATGATCAATATATTTTCATACACACTGTACTTTTTAATATACTTTTCCGATACATGACAAACATTTTTCTGTGCACATTTAATATTTTTTATTGTTCGATTGGCATTTTAATGTACTTGATTAATAGTTTGTAAATGCTTAACGAATATTTTCTAAATACATAACTAACGTTTTCTTACACAATGTATACTTTTTTGTTACATTTTTTGTATACATGAGAAATATTTTATCTATGTACATTTAACCATTTTTAAAATGCTAGGCAAACATTTAAAAAAAGTTTCTATAAGTATAAAGAGAAATTGAAAAAGAAATAAAAAAATGAAAAATATATAACATAAAAACCAAATAAAAAATGAAGAAGTGCCTCTCGCGCACTGGGTGGGCCCATTTTCGAAGGCGCGCGAAGCGAGCCGATGCTCTATCTCGGCGGGAGTGAGAAATAGCCGCGCCCAAGAAAAATCGTGCACGAGGAGTGTGCGTCCCTAACCGGCGACGAGTGCACCGAATAGGAACTCTCGCGCGCGATCCTATATGGCGCGTAGGGCGGCGGATCCCATTTGACGCCCGCAGGCGTCAAAAGGAAGCCGCGACGCTCACGTGCGATATCAGTTGGGCCGGCCCACTTCGTGTTTCACGTGCGGGGTTCTTTTTCGTTCGCTGTTCGGGGGCAGTTCACTTCTGTTTCGTACGCTATCTGCTGCGTTTCTTTTGTTTTTCTTTCTCTGGTTTTCTTCTTTCATTTTCTGTTTAGATTTTTCTTTACTCTGTTTTTGTGGGCTTTTCTCTCTTCCAGGTTTCGTTTCTCCACTGGCTTTTGTTCCGAATTTTTCCTATTTTCCTATTTGCTTTTCTTTGGTTTATTCTTTCGGCTTTTTGTTTATTCTTTTCGTTTTCTTCTCTTTTCCGTGTATTATAGAAAGAGCTCACACGCATATTTACAAAAATGTTCGTCATACATTTAAGAAAATGTTTTCTGTATACTAAAATAATGTTCATTGTACTTTTTATAAATTATTCCATGTATATTTCAAAATTGTTCAACGTATATCCCAAAAATGTTCACTGTGTATTTATATATTGTTCATCGTATATCACAAAATGTTCAATGTGTATTTAAAGATTTTTCAGTGTATAACCCGAAAATGTTCACTGCGTAAATAAATATTGTTCATCGTATATCACAAAATGTTCAATGTGTGTTTAAATATTGTTCAGCATATATCCCAAAAATGTTCACTATGTATTTAAATATTGTTCATCATATATCACAAAGTGTTCAATGTATATTTAAATATTGTTCAGCGTATATAAATATTGTTCAACAAATATTACCAAAATGTTCAATGTCTATAGAAAATTTGTACATCCTATATAAAAAGTTTCAATAACTGTTTGGAATTTCAAATTTGTGTACATGTTTTTAAATTTGTTTTCACTTATCAAAAAAATTGTTGAAGTTTAATTTTTTTTCACAATTTTCAAACATTATTCATATTTTAAGAAAAAATTTCTCCATTTTCTACAGGAAATGGAGAAATAAAACCAGATCTGCTGCTGTACTAAATACTACTTTGACTTTAACTCTGCAGTTGAGCTATCAATGGTCGCTAGGTCGACTGGTGTTGCTTGATGCTGTCGCTGTTGGGGTACTGGGTTCGACTCCACATCCCATTTTTTATTTTTCTTGATATTTCCTTCGGCGTTGCGAATGGGCCAGCCGTACGCGCTCTCGTTTCGGCGAAGGCTCAATTGTTTGCCGCTCGTGGGCGGCGAACAGGAGCTCTCGCGTAGGGCGCCCCCTACCACACACCATGGCGCGTACCCCCTAGGTCACCCGCGCCCCTTCTGAGCCGGCCCATGCGGGCGCGAGTTCCCCCACTTTTTCTGTTTTTTCTTTTTTATTTTTTTCTCCTTTCCTTTCCTTTTCTTTTTTCTGTTTTCTTTCCCTTTTCTTTCATCTCTATGTTTCACTTTTTTTTTTGCAAATTTTCTTTCCAAGTTCATGAACACTTTTTCGTTCATTGAATTCCAAAAATGTCCTTCATTTAAAAAAATCAACAATTCAAAAATGTTCATCGAATTAAACTTTTTAGTTCGTGGGATTTAAAAAATGTTCACCAAAATTCAAGATTTGTTCACCAGTCTAATAAAATGTTCATTAAATTCAAATTTTGTTCATCATTTTCAAAAAATGTTCATCGAATTCAGATTTTTTTGTTCATCGGATTTAAAAACTGTTCACCAAAATTCCAAAAAAATCACTGATTTAATAAAATGTTCGATCAATTTAAATTTTGTTCATCATTTTCAAACAATGATCATCAAATTCAAATTATTTGTTCACCGGATTGAAAACACGTTCACCAAAAACGTAAAAATTGTTCATTGACCTAAAAGATGTTCACTAAATTCAAATTATTTCATCATTTTCAAAGAATGTTAATCAAACCCAAAATTTATTCATTGATTTTTAGAACTTTGTTAATGAAATATAAAAATGTTTATCGTTATTAAAAAATGTTCATTCAAAATAAAAAAGTTCATTCTTTTGAATTGAAAATATTTTTTTAATTGAAGGACTGTTTTTATGACAATTCAGATTGTTTTAACTTTTTTATGCAATCTCGAATTGGTTTAAAATAGAATAAAGCAAAAACATAAAATAAAAAGGAAAAGTATAAAAACAAAAACGAAAAAACAGGGGCGCCGCCAGTGCATGGGCCGGTCCAACTGGACGCGCAGGGGGTGGGGGCTGCGAGCTCGCCCCACGCGCCATATAGAGGTCTCAGCTCTCGCCTCGCCTAACGTGAGGTAGAGCAAGCACCGAAATGACTAATTAAGGAGTACTCGTTGCAAAGAACACTGCACTTTTCCAGATTGCGACAAGTGGCGTACATGCAGCGCGCCACTTGTCACAACCTGAGAGCTTTCCCTTTTTTCGTAGATTCATTTATTCAAAACGTTTTATCTTTTAAATCGTGCGTTCAAATCTCGAACCGTATTCATCATTGGATTCCTCGCGTCGAGATCTTCAAAACTAGATCCCATATTGATAGGTTTTGACGAACTTTTTTTTCATGAAAAAACCAAACGAAAAAAACCGGGTGAAAAAACCGAACTGGGAGGACTTTTTTTTCCCTTTCCGAAAGAGGCACGCCCGTGCCTCTCGCGAAATCACACCTGTGCCTCTTATGGAAGCAAAAACGTGACTCTTGTGGAAGGGAAAAAAACCATAAAACACGTTTTTTTTCGTTTTCGAGAGGCACGCCCGTGACTCTCGCGAAAGCACAACCGTGCCTCTCGCAGAAGCAAAACCGTGACTCTCGCGAAAGAAAAAAAACAGAAAACACATATTTTTTCCCTTTCTGAGAGGTACGGCCGTGACTCTCACGAAAGCACAACCGTGCCTCTCGCGGAAGCAAAACCGTGACTGTCGCGAAAGAAAAAAAACAGAAAATGTGTTTTGTTTTTCCCTTTCTGAGAGGCACGACCGTGACTCTCGTGAAAGCACAACCGTGCCTCTCGCGTAAGCAAAACCGTGACTATCGCGAAAGAAAAAAAATATAAAATGCGTTTTTTTTTTCGTTTTCGAAAGGCACGGCCGTTACTCTCGCTAAAGCACAGCCGTGCCTCTTGCGAAAAAAAACCATGAATTTCGCGAAAGAAAAAAAAAAGAAAACATGTTTTTTTCGTGCAAAAAAAATTCCAAATTTTTTTGATCGAAAAGCTAAGGAAGACCGGGAGAAAACCAAAACGTCGGAAAAAAACCCGTTTAAAAAGCCAAAAACGCGTGCAGGAAAAAAAATCCGATGAAGCATCCGGAGCACAATAAAAGGCGATTGGCTGAGACCGCGTCAAGTGACGCTGATTGTTGCGAGGCTTCTAAAGAAGCGCTCATTAACTAGTTGCTCACAGCAAGCACTCAGCTCTGGCGCGACCGTCATGGGCTGTGGCCGAGTGGCTTTCTTCTTTTGTTTTTCTAGAAGTTGGTTTGTTTACTTTAGGTTTACCGTAATGTTTTTCCCCTAATTACATTCGGGTTTAGTGCATCTATTCCAAGTTTCGCCTAGTTTGCGAATCTACTCCGCATTTCGTTCAGTTTTCCATATTCTTTTTGTTCTTTCTGGTATTGCTACTTTTTCTTTTCTTTAATCTTTTTTATCTTTGTACTTATCCTTTTTTTCTTTTTATTTTTTAAATCCGTGATGATTTTATAAATACATGGCGAATAACATTTTGGATATTTTTCATACACATGTCAAACATTTCTTTGTTTTTGTTTCTCTTCAGAAAAAATCAAATACATGTCCACTTTTTTTTAAATATACGGTGAACATTTTCCATATACATGCTATATATTTTTTAGATACACATTGAATATTTTTTGAATGCATGTATTATTTTTCGAATAAATGTTAGATATTTGTCAAATGCACTTGAACATTATTGATAAACTGGTTGAAAAGTTTCCATATACACATTGAACATTTTCCGTATCTATTTAACGTTCAACTTATATTAACAAAAATATTCATCGTGTGTTCACCATGTATTATTCTGTATATCAAAAGTCTATCATACGTTAGACAAATTTTCGTCATGCTTTTTTCAAAAATTTCATCATGTACGAAATATGTGCATTATATATTTTTTAAATGTTCACCACGTATTTGGAAAAATGCTTATTGCATATTAAAAATGTTCATCGTGTGTTCTATTTTTTTACCATGCATGAGATAATACTCAGGCTTCCACGACAAGTGAATATAAGGTATCAATGGACACACTACTCCATGTGAAATAGAAAGATTCACCTTCACTTTTTTGTAGTGGTCATGACCAACAGCCATCCGTAGCCGGCTCATTGGCCATTGTTTACTTAAAACCTATGCGACCTACAAGTGAATGGGGCCTGATGCGTGGTTTTTGAAAAATGTTCATTGTGTATTTAAACAAATGTCATAGTGTATTAACAAACATAACAAAATTATAAAAACACCAACAAACATTCTACAAAAGGATAAAGACCAGTAAAAATAGGTTCCAGAAGGCCCAACTGTTCTAAAAAAACACTCATCGCAAACATGTTTCAAAACAGAAGACATGAAAGACACGCGTGCGATCAAAATTTGACATGAAAAACACTCACCACAAACAGGTTTTACATGTATTAAAAGAGTCAACATGTATACGGTAAACAAAAAGAAAAATCAGGAAAATAAAAACAGTAAGAAAAAATATATGAAAACCGTAAAGAAAAACACAGAGAAAAAAAATGTGGATCGTCTCAAAATTGGTTGAAACCGATGAATGGCTCGAAGAACCGGTGCTTAGAACCTTCGTAAAACCACTCGGTAAATCACATTAGTTGGGTTGGTTTACCCGAATAATCATCTAGTGTGAGATGTACTCGATCTCGCAGTATCGCAGTAGGCGAGACATAGCTCCCGCAGGCACGCCTCACGTACGGCCCTATGCCTCGTCGGAAAACAACGTTGTCTAGATGCCGACAAGCCGCCGACTACAGTGTGCCCAGCAGCTGTGAGAACCAACGATCCAAGCCACGCCAAATAAAGTACGGAATGGATGGGAATGGCTACTTACCGTGATGCAATTTGCTCATGAGCTATGGTTAGGAGGAGGGACAGAATTATTGGGAGCAACCCACGTCCTCGGCTCCTCGCTGTTGCGCCACCTGGGTGCATCAGTGCATGCATGTCAGCGTTGTCAAGCCCGGCCTAGCCACAACCACAAGCCGACGGACGACGCCACGGCGCGGCACCGGGTAGCTGGGAGCACAAGCACAGGGGGCACTAGGCTTCGCATGATTGGTGCTTTTGACGCGCTCAGTGTGCGCCCCACGTACGGCCATGGGCAACATCAGACGTGAAAAACGACGGTGGCTACAGCCTACAGCAGGATCTGTGCCGACCACAGCGGGCAGAGCGGCGCCAGCGGCCAGCGGTCGAAACCAACGATGCAACGCCGCGCCAAACAAAAGTACGGCGCGGGTGAGAAGGGCTACTTACCCATACGTGTCGCTAATCCATCCGTTTGGCCGGTTCCTGTGTCCATCCACACTCCGTACCAGGAATCATAATCTGCATAGCTACCATCCTTCTCTTGGAATTCTCTTGGAATTCTGCGAGTAACGCCAAAGGTGTGAGTAGTACAAACGTAATGTCGCTCGATCGATCATGTATTCATGTGGTCATTTTACAACTTCATGAACTTTTTGAATAAATGGACTTATTATTTTACTTTTTTGCGGATTTTTCTTTGAATTCAGGAACATTTTTGAATTAGCTATTTTTTCAAATTCGTGAACAGTTTTTTGAATTCATGAACTTTTTACGACATTGTGACTTTTTTTTGTGTTTGTAAAGTTTTTTTGAATTCACAAAAGAAATTAGAAATTGGTCAAAAAATTAAATTTTATGAACATTTGAAAAAAAAGAGGGTCAATGGTCAACCAGGTGAACCTGTCGACGGGCGACTAGATCAACCACATAAACTGAGCGTACAAAAAGAAAGCAAAGACTATATATCAGTTATAGCGAGTATAGCTTTCTACACCTTGAAGCATTTTTTTACACCGTCGTAAACTGGGCCTACATGTTTCAGTTTTTTCCGATCGCTGGCAACGTTCATGTTCGATCTCTCGCTGCACTTGCAGCTTCTTTCGACTTTATGTTCTCTTTTCCCTTTTTTGTTTCGTCGTTTTCTTTCAGTTTTCTTCGTTTCTTCATGGTTTTCTTCCATTTTTCTGTTTTCGTTTTGTCTTCACTGGTTTTTTGGCTTATTTCGGGTTTTCACTGGTTTTATCATTTTACTTTCTTTTTTCTATGAGTTTTTCATATTTTTTTCTATTTGATGGTTTTCTTCAGTGTTTTTTACTATTTTCTTTGGTTTCGTTGTTTTCTCATCGGTTTCCCTCGTTTCTTTTCTCCTTTGTTTCATTCTCGTTTTTTACTGGTTTTTTGCATTATTTTCTTTCTTTCTTAGTTTCCTTTGTTTTCATCTACCTTTTCATTGTTTTCTTTGTTTTTCTTTATTTCTTTCTTCTATATTTTTTCTCATTTTTTCCCAATGCTTTACATTTTTCATACAGGTATGTACAAGTTTCCTGTACATTAGGAACATTTTGTTTATACTTGTTCAACAACTTTTTAGAGAATAATTATTTTTAAAAAATAGAATGATGGCTACTTTCGGCGTACACATTATACATTTTCGGTATATATTAGGAACTTTTTTTAATAAATATATTTTCATAGACACTGCAATTTTTTTGAATGTATTTTTCCATACATGTGGCAAACTTTTTTTTGTATACACATTTAATATATTTGAAGTGATTGATAAACATTTTTCAAGTACTTGATTAAAAATTTCTATATACACAACTAACTTTTTAAATAATTTTTAATTTTTTGGATACATTTTTTGTATGTGAGAAACCTTTTTTCCATACACATTTACATATTTTCAAATGCTCTGTTCACATTTTTTTAAATGTTTATTTAAGTGTTTTTGGTTAGAATATTTGGAAGTATAAATAGAAAAGAAAAACATACAAAAAATGAGGAAGTGCCACCCGCGCACTCGCTGGGCCCATTTAGGGAGACACATGACGTGAGTCGATGCTCTATCTCGTTGGAAGTGAGACATTTGTCGCCTGATACGTCCATTTTGCATCATGCTTTTATATTGATATTTATTGCATTATGGGTTGTTATTACATATTATGATACAATATTTATGCATTTTCTCTCTTATTTTACAAGGTTTACATGAAGAGGGAGAACGCCGGTAGCTAGAATTCTGAACTGAAAAAGGAGCAAATCTGAGAGACCTATTTTGCACAACTTCAAAAGTCCTGAAACTTCACGGAGAGTTATTTTGGAATATATAAAAAATATTGGGTGAAGAAACCACCAGAGGGGGTCCACCAGCCATCCACAAGGGTGGGGACGCGCCCTACCCCCTAGGCACGCCCCTGCCTTGTGGGCCCCCTGGCAGGCCTCCGGTGCCCATCTTCTGCTATATGGTGTGTTTTGACCTGGAAAAAATCAAGAGGAAGCTTTTCGGGATGAAGCCTCACCATCTCGAGGCGGAACTTGGGCAGAACCAATCAAGAGCTCCGGTGGAACTGTTTTGCCAGGGAAACTTCCCTCCTGAAGGGGGAAATTATCGTCATCGTCATCACCAACAATCCTCTCATCGAGAGGGGGTCAATCTCCATCAACATCTTCACCAGCACCATCTCCTCCCAAACCCTAGTTCATTTCTTGTATCCGATCTTTGTCTCAAAACCTCATATTGGTACCTGTGGGTTGCTAGTAGCATTGATTACTCCTTGTAGTTGATGCTAGTTGGTTTAAGCGGTGGAAGATCATATGTTCAGATCCTTAATGATAATTAATACTCATCTGATTATGAACATGAATATGCTCTGTGAGTAGTTACGTTTGTTCCTAAGGACATGGGACAAGTCTTGTTATAAGTAATCATGTGGATTTGGTATTCGTTCGATATTTTGATGAAATGTATGTTGTCTCCTCTAGTAGTGTTATATGAACGTCAACTACATGACACTTCACCATTATTTGGGCCTATGGGAAGGCATTGGGAAGTAATAAGTAGATGATGGGTTGCCAGAGTGACAAAAGCTTAAACCCTAGTTTATGTGTTGCTTCGTAAGGGGCTGATTTGAATCCATATGTTTCATGCTATGGTTAGATTTATCTTAATTCTTCTTTCGTAGTTGCGGATCCTTGCGAGATGGGTTAATCATTAGTGGTAGGCTTGTCCAAGGAAGGACAACACCCAAGCACCGGTCCACCCACATATCAAATTATCAAAGTAACGAACGTGAATCATATGACCATGATGAAAACTAGCTTGACAGTAATTCCCATGTGTCCTTTGGAGCGCTTTGCTTTATATAAGAGATCGTACAGGTTTGTCCTTTGCTACAAAAAGGATTGGGCCACCTTGCTGCACCTTAGTTACTCTTGTTACTTGTTATGAATTATCTTATCACACAATGATACATCTCCAACGTATCTACTTTTTCTCATGCTTTTCCTATTGTTTTGGACTCTAATTTGCATGATTTGAATGAAACTAACCCCGGACACACGTTGTTTTCAGCAAAACTACCATGGTGTTATTTTTGTACAGAAATAAAAGTTCTAAGAATGGAACGAAACTTTGCGAGGATTTTTTATACCAATAATAAGAATTTCTGGAGCCAAGACCCACCAGAGAGGGGCCCCTGGGCGGGCACAACACACCAGGGCATGCCCCCCTCTCATGGCGCACCAGGTGGGTTGTACCCACTATTGGGGAACGTAGCAGAAATTCAAAATTTTCTACGCATCACCAAGATCAATCTATGGAGTAATCTAGCAACGAGGGGAAGGAGAGTGCATCTACATACCCTTGTAGATCGCTAAGCGGAAGCGTTCAAGTGAACGGGGTTGATGGAGTCGTACTCGTCGTGATCCAAATCACCGATGATCCTAGTGCCGAACGGACGGCACCTCCGTGTTCAACACACGTACAGCCCGGTGAAGTCTCCTACGCCTTGATCTAGCAAGGGGAGAAGGAGAGGTTGGGGAAGACTCCATCCAGCAGCAGCACGACGGCGTGGTGGTGGTGGAGGAGCGTGGTACTCTAGCAGGGCTTCGCCAAGCACCGCAAGAGACGAGGAGGGAGAGGGGTAGGGCTGCGCCAAGAAGGAGAGGAACTCATCTGTTGGCAGCCCCAAGTCCTCAAGTATATATAGGGGAGAGGGAGGGGTGCGCCCCACCTAGGGTTCCACCCTAGGGGCGGCGGCCAGCCCCAATCCCATCTAGGGTGGCGGCCAAGTGGAGGGGGAGAGGAAGGCGCACCAGGCATGGGCCTTAAGGCCCATCTGCCCTTAGGGTTTGCCCCCTCTTCCCCTTAGGCGCATGGGCCTTGGCGGGGAGGCGCCCCAGCCCACTTAGGGGCTGGTCCCTTCCCACTATTGGCCCATGTAGGCCTCCGGGGCTGGTGGCCCCACCTGGTGGACCCCCGGACCCCTCCGGTGGTCCCGGTACACTACCGGTGATGCCCGGAACACTTCTGGTGGCCAAAACCATACTTCCTATATATTAATCTTTACCTCCGGACCATTCCGGAACTCCTCGTGACGTCCGGGATCTCATCCGGGACTCCAAACAACATTCGGTAACCACATATATCTATTCCCTATAACCCTAGCGTCATCGAACCTTAAGTGTGTAGACCCTACGGGTTCGGGAGTCATGCAGACATGGCCGAGATAACTCTCCGGCCAATAACCAACAGCGGGATCTGGATACCCATGTTAGCCCCACATATTCCACGATGATCTCATCGGATGAACCACGATGTCGAGGATTCAATCAATCCCGTATACAATTCCCTTTGTCTAGTGGTACGATACTTGCCCGAGATTCGATCGTCGGTATCCCGATACCTTGTTCAATCTCGTTACCGGCAAGTCTCTTTACTCGTTCCGTAACACATCATCCCGTGATCAACTCCTTGGTCACATTGTGCACATTATGATGATGTCCTACCGAGTGGGCTCAGAGATACCTCTCCGTTTACACGGAGTGACAAATCCCAGTCTCGATTCGTGCCAACCCAACAGACACTTTCGGAGATACCCGTAGTGTACCTTTATAGCCACCCAGTTACGTTGTGACGTTTGGCACACCCAAAGTATTCCTACGGTATCCGGGAGTTGCACAATCTCATGGTCTAAGGAAATGATACTTGACATTAGAAAAGCTTTAGCATACGAACTACACGATCTTTGTGCTAGGCTTAGGATTGGGTCTTGTCCATCACATCATTCTCCTAATGATGTGATCCCGTTATCAACGACATCCAATGTCCATGGTCAGGAAATCATAACCATCTATTGATCAACGAGCTAGTCAACTAGAGGCTTACTAGGGACATGGTGTTGTCTATGTATCCACACATGTATCTGAGTTTCCTATCAATACAATTCTAGCATGGATAATAAATGATTATCATGAACAAGGAAATATAATAATAATTAATTTATTATTGCCTCTAGGGCATATTTCCAACAGTCTCCCACTTGCACTAGAGTCAATAATCTAGTTCACATTGCCATGTGATCATAGGTCACATCGCCATGTGACTAACTGAAAGTGCAACTATCCCTAGGTGGTTTTGGTAATTCATAACAACATATAGCTCATTGAGCTAATGCTATTCCAAGATGACTATTTCAGGAAAGCTCAATGATTGGCATGGCATGGATGTGAAAGTGGAACCCTCAAAATGCTAAGGACAAAGGATTGGCTCAAGCTCAAAAGCTCAAGACTCTTCATTTTATATTTTAGTGATCCAAGATCACATTGAGTCTTTAGGAAAAGCCAATACTATCAAGGAGGGATGAGGTGTTGCTTAATGAGCCTCTTGCTTCATGTGCTTAGTGATATGCTCCAAAACCCTCAACTACTTTCCCATATCCACATATGAGCTAAACCCTAAGCCAAACTCGGTCCTACCGATTCTTTCTATTCGGCGCCATCGAGTTTCACTTGTCATAAGCCACTGCCAAACCCTAGCAATTCGGTTCTACCGATAGGGATCTCGGTCTCACCGAGATGGGATTGCAAACTCTCTGTTTCCCTTTCGTAACTTTTCGGTCTCACCGAAAGAGCGAATCGGTCCCACCGAGATTGCAGTGTAAACTCTTTGTTTCCTTTTTGTAACTTTTCGGTCTCACCGAAAGAGCAAATCGGTCCCACCGAGTTTACCTGACCAACTCTCTGGTTAGCTTATTACCAAACTCGGTCTCACCGAGTTTGTGTAATCGGTCTCACCGAGATTACGTTATGCCCAAACCCTAACCATATCGGTCCTACCGAGTTGCATGTCAGTCACACCGAAAATCTCTAACGGTCACTAGGTTTACCTTTTCGGTCCGACCGAGTTTGTTGATTCGGTCCCACCGAGATTGGAAAACTGTGTGTAACGGTTGGATTTTGTGTGGAGGCTATATATACCCCTCCACCTCCTCTTCATTTGTGGAGAGAGCCCTCAGAACACATACACAATTCCAACTCATATGTTCTGAGAGAGAACCACCTACTCATGTGTTGAGACCAAGATATTCCATTCCTACCATATGAATCTTGATCTCTAGCCTTCCCCAAGTTGCTTTCCACTCAAATCTTCTTTCCACAAAATCCAAATCCTATGAGAGAGAGTTGAGTGTTGGGGAGACTATCATTTGAAGCACAAGAGCAAGGAGTTCATCATCAACACACCATTTGTTACTTCTTGGAGAGTGGTGTCTCCTAGATTGGCTAGGTGTCACTTGGGAGCCTCCGACAAGATTGTGGAGTTGAACCAAGGAGTTTGTAAGGGCAAGGAAATCGCCTACTTCGTGAAGATCTACCGCTAGTGAGGCAAGTCCTTCGTGGGCGATGGCCATGGTGGGATAGACAAGGTTGCTTCTTTGTGGACCCTTCGTGGGTTGTTGCTTCTTCGTGGACCCTTCGTGGGTGGAGCCCTCCGTGGACTCGTGCAACCATTACCCTTCGTGGGTGGAGCCCTCCGAGGACTCGCGCAACCGTTACCCTTCGTGGGTTGAAGTCTCCATCAACGTGGATGTAGGATAGCACCACCTATCCGAACCACGGGAAAAACATCCGTGTCTCCAATTGCGTTTGAATCCTCCAAACCCTTCCCTTTACATTCTTGCAAGTTGCATGCTTTACTTTCTGCTGCCAATATACTCTTTGCATGCTTGCTTGAATTGTGTGATGATTGCTTGACTTGTCCTACAATAGCTAAAATCTGCCAAGAACTAAAATTGGGAAAAGGTTAAGTTTTTATTTGGTCAAGTAGTCTAATCACCCCCCATCTAGACATACTTTCGATCCTACAAGTGGTATCAGAGCCAGGTTTCCATTTGCTTTGATCTCCATAGCTTTTGGTGGTCATAGCCTTGGTTTCACAACCTAGGAGAGTATGGCGTCTAGCGAGGGAAATTATCACCGTAGAGGTCCTTACTTTGATGGTACTAATTTTGCTAGTTGGAAGCATAAAATGAAAATGCATATTCTTGGACATAACCCCGTCGTTTGGGCTATTGTGTGTGTTGGTTTGCAAGGTGACTTCTTTGATGGGAAAGAACCAAACCGTGAAGCTACCGCGGATGAGTTGAAGATGTTGCAATACAATGCTCAGGCTTGTGATATTCTCTTCAACGGATTGTGCCCCGAAGAATTCAACAAAATCAGCCGTCTTGAGAATGCAAAGGAAATTTGGGACACTTTGATTGATATGCACGAAGGTACCGACTCCGTCAAGGAATCCAAGTTGGATGTGCTTCAAAGTCAACTTGACAAGTTCAAAATGAAGGATGGTGAAGGTGTCGCTGAAATGTACTCTAGGCTTGCTCTCATCACAAATGAGATTGCCGGCTTAGGAAGTGAAGAGATGACCGATAGATTCATCATCAAGAAGATTCTAAGATCCTTGGATGGAAAATATGATACCATGTGCACATTGATCCAAATGATGCCCAATTACAAAGATCTCAAGCCAACGGAGGTGATTGGAAGAATAGTTGCTCATGAGATGTCACTTAAGGATAAATAGGAACTTCACAACAAATCAAGTGGTGCCTACAAAGCCTCATGTGAAGCCCCTACATCATCAAGTGAGAAACAAAACTTCAATGAAGAATTGAGCTTAATGGTGAAGAACTTCAACAAGTTCTACAAGAGTAGAAGCAAAAATAGAAGCTTCAAGTCAAGGTCCTACAATGACAAAAGATCTTCTAGTCGAGAGCGAAACTGCTACAGTTGTGGAAGACCCGGACACTATTCCAATGAGTGTACGGCTCCCTACAAGAGAAGAGAAGATTCTCCAAAAAGAAGAAGCAAAGAATCACCACCAAGAGAGAGAAGGAGTAGAGATGATCGTTATGAACGAAGATACTCATGGAGAAGCAAGGATTCGGAAAGGAAGGAAAAATCATCAAGGAGCTACACAAAACGAAGACATCAAGCTCATGTTGGTGAATGGGTATCCGGCTCCGACTCCGACAGCCACTCCGAGAGAAGTTATCACTCCGACTCCGAAGATACTCAAGATGAAGGTGTTGCCGGTCTAGCAATTGTGTCAACCAACTCCTACGACATATTTGACTCACCAAATGAAGGAATTGGAAGATGCTTCATGGCCAAAGGTCCTAAGGTAACACACCCCGAGTATGTTGAGTTCAATAGTGATGAAGATGACTTGTTAGGTGATGATTTGCTTGTTGACAACTCTAGTGATGAATACTATGATGAAACGTCAATTAATCATGCTAAGTAAGATAAAACGAATGATAATGATAAGGAGAAGATCGGGGCTCTAACTAAAGAACTAAACACTCTTAAGTTAGCTCATGAAACTATCTTCGAAGATCATCGAGAACTTTTAAGAGCTCATGAGAAATTACGCTTTGAAAAGCTCAATCTTGAGCAAGAGCATGAGTTCTTAAAAGCAATCAATGATGATCTCCGCAAGAAAAGTTCTTCTTACATTGCCAAGCGTTTACTTTATCCACTTACATGCCTCAAGTCAAGTCTAGTAACAAGAACAAGAAAGATTCTTCCTCTAGCAGTAACAATGATCATGCTAAATCCAATATTGTTGCTTCTAGTAGTTCTCTTGATTCCACTAATGATTCTCTTAGCCAAGTTACACTTGAGCAAGAAAATAGCTTATTGAAGGGAATTATAGAGAAAGGAGTGTACAAAAGCCTTGCCGGGAGTAAGCAATTCGAGGAAATTGTGCGCAAGCAAGGAACGCACTGGAAGAATCAAGGTGTTGGTTTTGAACGAAAATTCAATGCCAATGGAGTTGAGTGGGAAGAAGATCAATACCCCAAGACAAAGTTTGTTCCTCAACAAGAGAAGTATGATACTTCTTTCAAGGGGACACAAGCTCAAGATGATCTTCCACCACAAGACTACAAGCAAAAAGGCAAGGACAAGCTTCAAGAGGAAATTGATGCATTTGAAGAAGCTCCTAAGACCTTAGTCAAGTGGATTCCCAAGACTACTTCAAGTTCCACTTCATCAAGTACGACTACAACTCCAAGGATTCCCATCAAGATGGTGTGGATCCAAAAGAAGAAGAACTAGAGAGTTCTTGAGGGTGACTCCGCCAACATACTTCACTCTTATCATTTTGGCAAGAACAAGTGCAATCAACTTCCACATCTTGCACTAGTTCAAGGAGTCACAAACCCTCTTGTTGGTAAGACAAGGGACAAGGTAACCTAAAAGTTTTCATGGACATCATCTTGTGTGTGCATCACTCTATGTCTATGGATATCCTTGTTTGTTCCTTGTGGGACTAACCCATGTAGGTATTGAAAGTGCAATTCACTCAAATGGATAGCTCCAAGTGATCTACACCAACATTGAGCATCCACATCTTCAACATCTACATGAAGTCATCATCGACAAAACCCGAGGTTAGTTCATCCCTCTAAGGGGGGATATCACATCTAGGGGGAGCTTTACTCTAAGACTTGAGCTAAAGCAACTCTAAAGATGTGAACACAACAATGCTTTATGTAAAAGTGGTAACCCCACTTGAGCTTAAACGATGAGTATGACCTATGATCAAGTGTTCTCACTTGACTCCTAAGTCAGTATACTCATATATAGATGACCTTGTCATCGCAAATTGCTTGATAGATGCTAGATTTGGTTGTGCATGCCTTGTCACATATTTCATTTGCCATCTTATTGTGTGAGCATGCTGGTTGCATATTTTACTCATTCGAGGACATCCACTTGTTGTTTTGATTGTTTGGTTTTATTTCCTTTTGCCAAGTGGATGGACAAGAATGCCTAAGAACCTCCTCTAGCTATCTATGCTTTTCTCGTCTCAAACTCTATTCATGCTACATCACAAAATTTGATCAAGTCAGATTCGAATCACTCTGTGTGAGGAGCGCTCGGAGTCCCCGATTCGTCATAGACTTAAACTTCCAAAACCTCTTTATGATTCTCGGTCTGACCGATACCCCACTTTCGGTCCTACCGAGATCATTAAGTTGATCTAGGTTTTCGATCTCGGTGCAACCAATTTGAACCATTCGGTCACACCGAGTTGCAACAACTGTATACAGTTTTGCATCTTGGTGCCACCGAGTTGTTCCACTCGGTCACACCGACAGGGTCGGGCTATATATAGTCACGGGCAAAAATTTGGAAATTTCTCCGAACCCCTTCGCCAGCGCGATAGCCTGCTCTGCCAACTTGATCTCCGGATCGTCTCCTCGCTGCCAGCCGCCTCCAGTCGCTGGTCTCCGTCGCCATCAACGGAAATTCAACCCCGCCGTTGCCGCCGTAGCGAGTCTCCGCCGAACTAGGGTATGGACTCAATCTTTGTGCTATTCCCCAATCCGATTCTTAGCACATTGTGATCATCATGATTCTTGCCACGTTTTTTAAACTTCTATCCAGTCAATGAACTCGTAGATTAGGTTTAATTCGAAAATTTTAGGGTTAGGTTTCCGCCGAAACCATCTCGGACCCACCGAGTTGAAAAACTCGGTCCCACCGATTTGGCTTATGCCATTGCACAAGTGAGACTCGTCTGACCGAGAATTACTTATCGGTGAGACCAATTTTGGAACTCTGTGAAACCCTAGCAGTCTCGGTGCCACCGAACTGTGACTCGGTCTGACTGAGTTCACTAGTTTAGGTGCCAAAACTGCTTCGGTATCACCGAGTTTAGAAATCGGTAGATCCGAGATGCTTTGGGTGGGAAACTAAAACTAAGTTTTTGAATTATTCTTTTGCAAAAATCTCTGCATTTTGTGATGCTTATCCACTCTATCTCATCTATAACCTATTCACAGGGTCAGCAGTCAGAGTTTGCATCATGTCAGACCAAAGTGATAGCCAGAACTTGTCAGAGCAGCAAGTGCAGATGAGTGAGGGCACTAGTCCCTCAAGTTCCTCAGATGATGGCAGCAGGAGCACCCCTAGCAATCTGCCTAAAGCTGCCACAAGACAGAGAAAGAAGAGAACCTCAGACTCAGAAGATGAGGATTATGTGGCAGAAGAGGAAGCAACTTCCATGAGAGTTGAGCCAGCACAGGGCATAAAACCAGGGATGAAGATCAAAAGGCCAGCAGGCAGGCAGCCTATGTCAAAGGCCAGAGCTTCAACTGAGAAGCCCACTCCCATTGAGCCAGTTGCTGCTGAAGGCAAGAAGAGGAAAGAAAGGGTGAAGAAAACTGTAGCCAGAGTGCTTGGCAAGGCTTCCATCATGGAAGATGAGGAGGAAGAAGAAGAGGTAGTTGCACCAGCACCTAAGGCACCCAAGCTGATGGGTGATGCCATAAGAACAGGGGCAGCTGCTTCCAAGGCCAAGCCAGCTCCAAAGCCAAAGCCAAAGAGGAACACAAGAAGCATCCCAGCTACTGAGAAGAACAAGGCCCCAGTGCCTGAAGCTGCAGAAGAAGAAGAAGAGAATGTTCTTAGAAAGCTCAAGCCCAAGATCTCAGACCACAACGATGCTCATCCTGTGGCTGAGGATATGAAACTCAGGAGAGATTCAGGGCTCCGGAAGTGGAGAGAAGCAGACCCGTATGCTTCAAGGAGAAGGACTACAGTTGACTACAGGTTTCACACCAAGGAGCAGCAAGACTTTTATGAGACAGTGCTGCTAGACAAGAAGCCAATTGTCTGTGATATGAGATGGGTTAATTGGCAATACATCAAGGAAAATGAAGAGTACTACCCTGGAGTGCAGGACAGCTTCAAGGCATGTGGAGTAGAGGACTTTGTTGGGCAGAAGCTCACAAAGTGGAACGAGGAACTCATCATGCAGTTCTACTCCACAAAGAGTACTACCCTGGAGTGCAGGACAGCTTCAAGGCATGTGGAGTAGAGGACTTTGTTGGGCAGAAGCTCACAAAGTGGAACGAGGAACTCATCATGCAGTTGTACTCCACAGCCCATTTCTATCCAGATGGTAGGATTGTATGGATGTCAGAGGATACGAGGTACCAGTCTACAGTTGCTGAATGGGCTCAGCTGATTAATGCCCCAGAAGAGCATGGCGATGACTTGGACATTTATGCCAAGAAGAAGATGGACCACAACTCAATGTCAAACATGTACAAGGAGATTCCAAATGAAGCACTTGATACGTTCAAGTTTGGCTCAGTACACTATCTTCTGTCAGGGCTGCCAACCATCAACTGGATTCTTAGGCACACCCTATTGCCCAAGTCTGGAGATCACAAGATGATCAGGGGCCACGTGATCAACTTGCTTCATATCTTTGACGTGCCACAGAAATTCAAAGTCATGAGCCTTATGATTGAAACAATCAAGAGGACAGCAGCAGACCAGAAGAGGAGCTGTGGATATGCCCCACAGATTCAGAAGCTCATCAACTCTAAGATGGGCACGGGGATATACTTATTGGACAAGGAACACCTGCCCATTCGTCCAGATTTTGAAGATAATCAAGTGGTCATGACTGAGAATGAGCCATCATCTGCCCAAGCACAAGCCAAGAAGGAGAAGGCGAGGAAGGAGAAAGCTGCCAAGATGCCTACTCAAGAGGAGGCATCTGAATATTTCCTAAAAACCAAACAAGAGCAGCTTGGTTACTTGATTGCATCCACCCTGCGGATTGATCAAGGACTAGCTACCCTAACTCAGAACCAGGCAAGCTTAGAGAGGATCATGGAACAAAAGTTCTATGACTTGGATGTTAAAGTGACAGAGATTCAGACTGCAGTGGAGCAGCTCCAGGATGACATGCAGGAGAGGAGAGGCAAGACTACAACTGATGCCTTTGCCAGAGTGCCACGAGGTCCGAGGTCGTCTACAGTGCCAGTTGCTGACCCCAGAGCCACCACGTCTGCACCAGCTACAGCCTCAGTTCCACCAGCTCCAGCGTCCACTTCAGCCTCGACTCCGACCACGTCTACAGAAGGCTTCGTCCTTGGAGTGCTCCGGACTCCACCACCACCTGAAGATCAAGCCTGAGTGTCGACTTAGCACTATGCATTTTCTAGGAACTTTTTGGTAACTTGTTGCCAAAGGGGGAGAAAATGTATAGATCATAGGCTTCGAGAGAGAGTGTTGCTTTTATTCTCTCTTGTTTTATTTTGTAGTTTTTTCGAACTTTGTTTGCTTTTGTGTGAGATACTATGTCTTTGCTCGTGAGACATTGATGATCATGTGTTTGATCATAAGCTACACTAAATGTTTGTTTAATATTATCATCTTATCTATCTTATGTGATCATTCACTATTCTTGGTGATGAGTGCATGTATTTCATTCTTATCATTTTAAGCGCTCCACCAAGATGTATGTGACATGGAAGAGTAACCCATGACTCTAACTCTTTGTGCATTTGCAGTCCAAAGCAAATTTTAAGTATGCACAAATTTAGGGGGAGCTCTTACTTGTCACATACTTCTCAAAGCGACGATATATTTCATGCTTATTATCATTTGTCGAAGCTTTGATCTATATGTTGTCATCAATTACCAAAAAGGGGGAGATTGAAAGTGCAACTATCCCTAGGTGGTTTTGGTAATTCATAACAACATATAGCTCATTGAGCTAATGCTATTCCAAGATGACTATTTCAGGAAAGCTCAATGATTGGCATGGCATGGATGTGAAAGTGGAACCCTCAAAATGCTAAGGACAAAGGATTGGCTCAAGCTCAAAAGCTCAAGACTCTTCATTTTATATTTTAGTGATCCAAGATCACATTGAGTCTTTAGGAAAAGCCAATACTATCAAGGAGGGATGAGGTGTTGCTTAATGAGCCTCTTGCTTCATGTGCTTAGTGATATGCTCCAAAACCCTCAACTACTTTCCCATATCCACATATGACCTAAACCCTAAGCCAAACTCGGTCCTACCGATTCTTTCTATCCGGCGCCACCGAGTTTCACTTGTCATAAGCCACTGCCAAACCCTAGCAATTCGGTTCTACCGATAGGGATCTCGGTCTCACTGAGATGGGATTGCAAACTCTCTGTTTCCCTTTCGTAACTTCTCGGTCTCACCGAAAGAGCGAACCGGTCCCACCGAGATTGCAGTGTAAACTCTTTGTTTCCTTTTTGTAACTTTTCGGTCTCACCGAAAGAGCAAATCGGTCCCACCGAGTTTACCTGACCAACTCTCTGGTTAGCTTATTACCAAACTCGGTCTCACCGAGTTTGTGTAATCGGTCTCACCGAGATTACGTTATGCCCAAACCCTAACCATATCAGTCCTACCGAGTTGCATGTCAGTCACACCGAAAATCTCTAACGGTCACTAGGTTTACCTTTTCGGTCCGACCGAGTTTGTTGATTCTGTCCCACCGAGATTGGAAAACTGTATGTAACGGTTGGATTTTGTGTGGAGGCTATATATACCCCTCCACCTCCTCTTCATTCGTGGAGAGAGCCATCAGAACACATACACAATTCCAACTCATATGTTCTGAGAGAGAACCACCTACTCATGTGTTGAGACCAAGATATTCCATTCCTACCATATGAATCTTGATCTCTAGCCTTCCCCAAGTTGCTTTCCACTCAAATCTTCTTTCCACAAAATCCAAATCCTATGAGAGAGAGTTGAGTGTTGGGGAGACTATCATTTGAAGCACAAGAGCAAGGAGTTCATCATCAACACACCATTTGTTACTTCTTGGAGAGTGGTGTCTCCTAGATTGGCTAGGTGTCACTTGGGAGCCTCCGACAAGATTGTGGAGTTGAACCAAGGAGTTTGTAAGGGCAAGGAGATCGCCTACTTCGTGAAGATCTACCGCTAGTGAGGCAAGTCCTTCGTGGGCGATGGCCATGGTGGGATAGACAAGGTTGCTTCTTCATGGACCCTTCGTGGGCGGTTGCTTCTTCGTGGACCCTTCATGGGTGGAGCCCTCCGTGGACTCGCGCAACCATTACCCTTCGTGGGTGGAGCCCTCCGTGGACTCGCGCAACCATTACCCTTCATGGGTTGAAGTCTCCATCAACGTGGATGTAGGATAGCACCACCTATCCGAACCACGGGAAAAACATCCGTGTTTCCAATTGCGTTTGAATTCTCCAAACCCTTCCCTTTACATTCTTGCAAGTTGCATGCTTTACTTTCCGCTGCCAATATACTCTTTGCATGCTTGCTTGAATTGTGTGATGATTGCTTGACTTGTCCTACAATAGCTAAAATCTGCCAAGAACTAAAATTGGGAAAAGGTTAAGTTTTTATTTGGTCAAGTAGTCTAATCACCCCCCATCTAGACATACTTTCGATCCTACACTAACATCCAAAGAGTTTACTAGAGTCAATAATCTAGTTCACATCACTATGTGATTAACACTCAATGAGTTCTGGGTTTGATCATGTTATGATTGTGAGAGAGGTTGTAGTCATCGGGTCTGCAACATTCAGATCCCTATGTATTTCGCAAAACTTTATGTCATATCATAGATGCTGCTACCACGTTCCACTTGGAGCTATTCCAAATGGTTGCTCCACTATACGTATCCGGTTTGCTATTCAGAGTCATTCGGATAGGTGTTAAGGCTTGCATCGACGTAACCCTTTACGCCGAACTCTTTATCACCTCCATAATCGAGAAACATGTCCTTATTTTCTCCAAGGACAATTTTGACCGCTGTCTGGTGATCCACTCCTTGATCACCTTTGTACCCTCTTGCCAGACATGTGGCAAGGCACACATCAGGTGCGGTACACAACATAGCATACTATGGAGCCTATGTCTAAGCATAGGGCGCACCTTCGTCCTTTCTCTCTATTCTGCCGTGGTCGAGCTTTAAGTCTTAACTTCATACCTTACAACTCAGGCAAGAACTCCTTCTTTGACTGATCCATCTTGAACACCTTCAAGATCATGTCAAGGTATGTGCTCATTTGAAAGTACCATTAAGCGTTTTGATCTATCCTTATAGATCTTGATGCTCAATGTTCAAGTGGCTTAATCCAGGTTTTCCATTGAAAAACACTTTTCAAATAACCCTATATGCTTTCCAGAAATTCTACATCATTTCTGATCAACAATATGTCAACAACATATACTCATCAGAAATTTTATAGTGCTCCCACTCACTTCTTTGGAAATACAAGTTTCTCATAAACTATGTATAAACCCATAATCTTTGATCATCTCATCAAAGCGTACATTCCAACTCCGAGATGCTTACTCCAGTCCTTAGAAGGATTGCTGGAGCTTTGCATACTTGTTAGCATTTTTCCAGGATTGACAAAACCTTCTGGTTGTATCTCATACAACCTTTCCTCAAGAAAATCGTCGAGGAAACAATGTTTTGACATCCTATCTGCATGATTTCATAAATAATGCAGTAACTACTAACATAATTCCAACAGACTTTTAGCATCGCTACATGTGAGAAAGTCTCATCGTAGTCAACTCCTTGAACTTGTCGGGAAACATCTTAACGACAAGTAGAGCTTTCTCAATGGTGACACTTCACATCATTGTCTGTCTTCCTTTTAAAATCCATATGTACCTAACAACCTTACGACCATCAAGTAGTTCTTCCAAAGTCTACACTTTGTTTTCATATATGGATCCTCTCTCGGATTATATGGCCTCGAGCCATTTTGGAATCCAGGCCCACCATCGCTTCTCCATAGCTCGTAGGTTCATTGTTGTCTAGCAACATGACTTCCAAGACAGGATTACGTACCACTCTGAAGTAGTACGCATCCTTGTCATCCCACGAGGTTTGGTAGTGACTTGATCTGAAGTTTCATGATCACTATCATAAGCTTCCACTTCAATTGGTGTAGGTGCCACAAGAACAACTCCCTGTGCCCTGCCACACACTAGTTGAAGAGACGGTTCAATAACCTCATCAAGTCTCCACCATCCTCCCACTCAATTCTTTCGAGAGAAACTTTTTCCTCGAGAAAGGACCCGATTCTAGAAACAATCCCTTATTGCTTTCGGATCTGAGACAGGAGGTATACCCAACTGTTTTGGGTGTCCTATGAAGATGCATTTATCCGCTTTGGGTTCGAGCTTATCAGCCTGAAACTTTTTCACATAAGCGTCGCAGCCCCAAACTTTTAAGAAATGACAGCTTAGGTTTCTCTAAACCATAGTTCATACGGTGTCATCTCATCGGAATTACGTGGTTCCCTATTTAAAGTGAATGTGGTTGTCTCCAATGCCTAACCCATAAACTATCGTGGTAATTCGATAAGAGACATCATGGTATGCATCATATCCAATAGGGTGCAGTTATGATGTTCGGACACACGATCACACTATGGTGTTCCAGGCTGTATTAGTTGTGAAACAATTTCCACAATGTCTTAATTCTGTGCCAAACTCGTAATTCAGATATTCATCTCTATGATCATATCATAGATATTTTATCCTCTTGTCACGACGATCTTTCAACTTCACCCTGAAATTACTTGAACCTTTCAATAATTCAGACTCGTGATTCATCAAGTAAATGTACTCAACATCTACTCAAACCATCTGTGAAGTAAGAACATAACGATGTCCACTACACGCCTCAGCACTCATTGGACTGCACACATCAAAATGTATTACTTCCAACAAGTTGCTTTCTAGTTCCATTTTACTGAAAACGAGGCTTTCAGTCATCTTGCCCATGTGGTGTGATTTGCATGTCTCAAGTGATTCAAAATCAAGTGAGTCCAAACGGTCCATTTGCATGGAGTTTCTTCATGCATATACACCAATAGACATGGTTCGCATGTCTCAAATTTTTTCAAAAAACGAGTGAGCCCAAAGATCCATCAACACGGAGCTTCTTCATGCGTTTTATACCGATATGACTTACGTGGAAGTGCCACAAGTAGGTGGTACTATCATTACTATCTTATATCTTTTGGCATGAACATGTGTATCACTACGATCGAGATTCACTAAACCATTCATTTTAGGTGCAAGACCATTGAAGGTATTATTCAAATAAACAGAGTAACCATTATTCTCCTTAAATGAATAACCGTATTGCTATAGACATAATCCAATCATGTCTATGCTCAAAGCAAACACCAATCTCGATGGTAGAGGGAGCGTGCGATATTTGATCAACCTTGGAAATACTTCCAACACATATCGTCATCTCACCTTTTAGCTAGTCTCCGTTTATTCCGTAGCCTTTTGTCTCGAGTTACTAACACTTAGCAACCGAACCGGTATCTAATACCCTGGTGCTACTAGGAGTACTAGTAAAGTACACATTATAATGCATATCCAATATACTTCTGTCGACCTTGCCAGCCTTCTCATCTACCAAGTATCTAGGGTGGTTCTGCTTCAGTGACTGTTCCCCTTATTACAGAAGCACTTAGTCTCGGGCTTGGGTTCAACTTTGGGTTTATTCACTAGAACAACAACTGATTTGTTGTTCCATGAAGTATACCTTTCTTGCCCTTGCCCTTCTTGAAACTAGTGGTTTTACTAATCATCAACGATTGATGCTCCCTTTTGATTTCTACTTTCGCGGTGTCGCGAATAGCTCAAGGATCATATCTATCCCTGATATGTTATAGTTCATCATGAAGCTCTAGTAGCTTGGTGGCAGTGACTTTGGAGAACCATCACTATTTCATCTGGAAGAACAACTCCCACTCGATTCAAGCGATTGTTGTACTCAAACAATCTGAGCACAAGCTCAAGATTGAGCTTTTCTCCCTTATTATGCAGGCTAAGAAAATCGTCGGAGGTCTTATACCTCTTGACGTGGGCACGGGCCTGAAATCCCAATTTCAGTCCTTGGAACATCTCATATGTTCTGCGATGTTTCAAAAACGTCTTTGGTGCCTCAATTCTAAACCATTTAGCATTACGCACTGAACTATCATGAAGTCATCAAAACGTGTATGTCAGATGTTCGCAACATCCACAGACGACGTTCGAGGTTCATCACACTGAGCGGTGCATTAAGGACATAAGCCTTCTACTGTCTGCATAATTGCTACTATCAACTTTCAACTAATTTTTCTCTAGGAACATATCTAAATAATAGAACTGAAGTGCGAGCTACGACATAATTTGTGAAGACCTTTTGACTATGTTTAGGATAATTAAGTTCATCTTATGAACTCCCACTCAGATAGACATCCCTCTAGTCATCTAAGTGATACATGATCCGAATCAACTAGGCCATGTCCGATCATCATGTGAGACGGACTAGTCATCATCGATGAACATCTCATGTTGATCGCATCTTCTATACGACTCATGTTCGACCTTTCGGTCCTCCGTGTTCCGAGGCCATGTCTGTACATGCTAGGCTCGTCAAGTTATCCTAAGTGTTCTGCATGTGTTCCGAGGCCATGTCTGTACATGCTAGGCTCGTCAACACCCGTTGTATTCGAACGTAAGAATCTATCACACCCGATCATCATGTGGTGCTTCGAAACGACGAACTTTCGCAACGGTGCACAGTTAGGGGGAACACCTTTCTTGAAATTTTAGTGAGGGGTCATCTTATTTAAGCTACCGTCATTCTAAGCAAATAAGATGTAAAACATGATAAACATCACATGCAATCAAATAGTGACATGATATGGCCAATATCATTTTGCTCCTCTTGATCTCCATCTTCGGGGCTCCATGATCATCGTTGTCACCGGCATGACACCATGATCTCCATCATCATGATCTCCATCGTCGTGTCTTCATGAAGTTGTCTCGCCAACTATTACTTCTACTACTACAGCTAACGGTTAGCAATAAAGTAAAGTAATTACATGACGTTTATATTGACACGCAGGTCATAAATAAATTAAGACAACTCCTATGGCTCCTGCTGGTTGTCATACTCATCGACATGCAAGTCGTGATTCCTATTACAAGAACATGATCATCTCATACATCACATATATCATTCATCACATCCTTTGGCCATATCACATCACAAAACACTTGCTGCAAAAACAAGTTAGACGTCCTCTAATTGTTGTTGCAAGTTTTTACGTGGCTGCTATAGGTTTCTAGCAAGAACGTTTCTTACATACGCCAAAACCACAATGTGAATTGCCAATTTCTATTTACCCTTCATAAGGATCCTGTTCATCGAATCCGATCCGACTAAAGTGGGAGAGACAGACACCCGCCAGCCACCTTATGCAACTAGTGCATGTCAGTCGGTGGAACCGGTCTCACGTAAGCATACGTGTAAGGTTGGTCCGGGCCGCTTCATCCCACGATGCCACCGAATCAAGATAAGACTAGTAACGGCAAGATAATTGACAATATCGACGCCCACAACTACTTTGTGTTCTACTCGTGCATAGTGACTACGCATAGACCTAGCTCATGATGCCACTGTTGGGGAACGTAGCAGAAATTCAAAATTTTCTATGCATCACCAAGATCAATCTATGGAGTAATCTAGCAATGAGGGGAAGGAGAGTGCATCTACATACCCTTGTAGATCTCTAAGCGGAAGCGTTCAAGTGAACAGGGTTGATGGAGTCGTACTCGTCGTGATCCAAATCACCGATGATCCTAGTGCCGAACGGACGGCACCTTCGTGTTCAACACACGTACAACCCGGTGACGTCTCCTACGCGTTGATCCAGCAAGGGGAGAAGGAGAGGTTGGGGAAGACTCCATCCAGCAGCAGCACGACGGCGTGGTGGTGGTGGAGGAGCGTGGTACTCTAGCAGGGCTTCGCCAAGCACCGCAAGAGACGAGGAGGGAGAGGGGTAGGGCTGCGCCAAGAAGGAGAGGAACTCATCTGTTGGCAGCCCCAAGTCCTCAAGTATATATAGGGGAGAGGGAGGGGTGCGCCCCACCTAGGGTTCCACCCTAGGGGCGGCGGCCAGCCCCAATCCCATCTAGGGTGGCGGCCAAGTGGAGGGGGAGAGGGAGGCGCACCAGGCATGGGCCTTAAGGCCCATCTGCCCTTAGGGTTTGCCCCCTCTTCCCCTTAGGCGCATGGGCCTTGGTGGGGAGGCGCCCCAGCCCACTTAGGGGCTGGTCCCTTCCCACTATTGGCCCATGTAGGCCTCCGGGGCTGGTGGCCCCACCTGGTGGACCCCCGGACCCCTCCGGTGGTCCCGGTACACTACCGGTGATGCCCGAAACACTTCCGGTGGCCAAAACCATACTTCCTATATATTAATCTTTACCTCTGAACCATTCCGGAACTCCTCGTCATGTCCGGGATCTCATCCGGGACTTCGAACAACATTCGGTAACCGTGTATATCTATTCCCTATAACCCTAGCGTCATCGAACCTTAAGTGTGTAGACCCTAGGGGTTCGGGAGTCATGTAGACATGGCCGAGATAACTCTCCGGCCAATAACCAACAGCAGGATCTGGATACCCATGTTGGCTCCCACATGTTCCACGATGATCTCATCGGATGAACCACGATGTCGAGGATTCAATCAATCCCGTATACAATTCCCTTTGTCTAGTGGTACGATACTTGCCCGAGATTCGATCGTCGGTATCCCGATACCTTGTTCAATCTCGTTACCGGCAAGTCTCTTTACTCGTTCCATAACACATCATCCCGTGATCAACTCCTTGGTTACATTGTGCACATTATGATGATGTCCTACCGAGTGGGCCCAGAGATACCTCTCCGTTTACACGGAGTGACAAATCCCAGTCTCGATTCGTGCCAACCCAACAGACACTTTCGGAGATACCTGTAGTGTACCTTTATAGCCACCCAGTTACGTTGTGACGTTTGGCACACCCAAAGTATTCCTACGGTATCCGGGAGTTGCACAATCTCATGGTCTAAGGAAATGATACTTGACATTAGAAAAGCTTTAGCATACGAACTACACGATCTTTGTGCTAGGCTTAGGATTGGGTCTTGTCCATCACATCATTCTCCTAATGATGTGATCCCGTTATCAACGACATCCAATGTCCATGGTCAGGAAATCGTAACCATCTATTGATCAACGAGCTAGTCAACTAGAGGCTTACTAGGGACATGGTGTTGTCTATGTATCCACACATGTATCTGAGTTTCCTATCAATACAATTCTAGCATGGATAGTAAATGATTACCATGAACAAGGAAATATAATAATAATCAATTTATTATTGCCTCTAGGGCATATTTCCAACACCCACCTGGTGGCCCCGCTGATGACCCCCCTGATACTATAAAATCACATTATTCCAGAAAAAATCAAGAAGAAAGAATTATCACGATCCACGAGACGGAGCCACCGCCAAGCCCTGTTCTTCCCCGGGAGGGCAGATCTGGAGTCCGTTTGGGGCTCCGGAGAGGGGGATCTTCGTTCTTCATCATCACCAACCCTTCTCCATCGCCAATTCCATGATGCTCCCCACTGGGAGTGAGTAATTCCTTCGTAGGCTCGCTGGTCGGTGAGGAGTTGGATGAGATTCATCATGTAATCGAGTCAGTTTTGTTAGGGCATGATCCCTAGTATCCACTATGTTCTTAGATTGATGTTGCTATGACTTTGCTATGCTTAATGCTTGTCACTTTGGGCCCGAGTGCCATGATTTCAGATCTGAACTGTTTATGGATTCATCATTATATCCATGTTTTAGATCCGATCTTGCAAGTTATAGTCACTACTACGGTTATGATCCGGCAACCCCGGAGTGACAACAACCGGGCCCACTCCCGGTGATGACCGTAGTTTGAGGAGTTCATGTACTCACTATGTGTTAATGCCTTGTTCCGGCACTCTATTAAAAGGAGGCCTTAATATCCCTTAGTTTCCAATATGGACCCCGCTCCCATGGGAGGGTAGGACAAAAGATGTCATGCAAGTTCTTTTAATAAAGCACGTATGCCTATTTATGGAATACATGCCTACATTATATCGATGAATTGGAGCTAGTGCCGTATTGCCCTAGGTTATAACTGTTTCATGATGAATATCATCCAACACGTTACCGATCCAATGCCTAGGAATTTATCCTTATTGTTTCTGCTAAGTTACTATTGCTATCATCACTGTTACACTTGCTTCAAATTACCACTATCACTATTACTGTTATCGTTGCTACTGTTACTACTATCAAAACTATGAAACTACTTTGCTACTGATCATATTGCTGCAGATAATTAATCTCCAGGTGTGGTTGAATTGACAACTCAACTGCTAATACCTTCAAATATTCTTTGTCTCCCCTTGTGTCGAATCTATAAATTTGGGTTGAATACTCTATGCTCGAAAATTGTTGCGACCCCCTATACTTGTGGGTTATCAAGACCTTTTTCTGGCACCGTTGCCGGGGAGCATAGCTATATTTGTTGAGTCACTTGGGATTATTATCATATTATCAATATGAAGAATCTGAAGGATCCAAAGACTAAGATATTTCCCTCTAGGACGAGGGGAGGTAAGGAACTACCATCCACTTCTGCTTTAGATTCACCTTCTATTATGAGTAAACTTGCAACACCACCACATGCTATTAATCCTGATATGTCGCAAGTTATTGATGATGCTACTTCTACTATGAATGATGCTTATGATGATGCTAGTACCTTGCTTGATAATGATGATGCGCTACTTGGTGAATTTCTTGATAGACAATTTGCTAGAGTTATACAACATGATGTTGTTGAATCTGATGATGAGCTTGAAACTGAATCTCCCGAGACACCTGCTAGAACTAGCCTTGCTAGATATGAATTGCCTAAGGTACCGGAAGGTTGTGTTATGAGTGAAGAAGCAACTAGAGATATTCTTGCTTGCAATGTTAGAGATGATCTAGAGAAATTATTACACAAGTATAAAGAAAAATCTCTGAATGCTAGAATGAAATGTGATCCTAAGTTTGCAACTTCACCAATCTTTATTGATGATAAGGATTATGAATTCTCTGTCGACATAGAGTTAATTACTTTGGTTTAATCTGATCCTTTCCATGGTTATGAAACTGAAACTATTGTGGCACATCTTACTAAGTTGAATGACATAGCCATCCTTTTTACACATGATGAGAAAACTCGCTATTACTTTATTCTCAAATTATTTCCTTTCTCATTAAAGGGTGATGCTAAAGCTTGGTACAATACTCTTGCTCCTGGTTGTGTGTGTAGTCGCCAGGATATGATTTATTACTTCTCTGAAAAATATTTTCCTGCTCATATGAAACAAGCTGCCTTACAGGAAATATTTAACTTTGCTCAAACTAAAGAAGAGAGTCTCCCACAAGCTTGGGGGAGGCTTTGCCAGTTACTTAATGCTTTGCGTGATCATCCTGTTGAGAAAAATGAAATACTTGATATCTTCTATAATGGACTAAGCGATGCTTCTAGGGACTTCCTAGATAGTTGTGTGATACGTCTTCAACGTATCTATAATTTTTGATTGTTCCATGCTATTATATTATCTGTTTTGGATGTTTAATGGGCTTTAATGTGCTCTTTTATATTACTTTTGGGACTAACCTATTAATCGGAGGCCTAGTGCTAGTTTCTGTTTTTTTGCCTATTTTAGAGTTTCGCAGAAAAGGAATACCAAATGGAATCCAAACGGAATGAAACCTTCGCGATGATCTTTCTTGGACCGAAAGAAAACCAGGAGACTTGGAGTGGAAGTCTAGAACTCCGTGAGGCGGCCACGAGGCAGGAGGGCACGCCCAAGGGGGTAGGCGCGCCCCCACCCTCGTGGGCCCCACGTAGCTCCACCGACGTACTTCTTTCGCCTATATATACCCTTATACCCTAGATCGATCGCAGAGAGCCACGAAACCACTTTTCCACTGCCGCAACCTTCTGTACCCATGAGATCCCATCTTGGGGCCTTTTCCAACGATCTGCCAGAGGGGAAATCGATCACAGAGGGCTTCTACATCAACACTATAGCCTCTCCGATGAAGCGTGAGTAGTTTACCACAGACCTTCGGGTCCATAGTTATTAGCTAGATGGCTTCTTCTCTCTCTTTGATTCTCAATACAAAGTTCTTCTCGATGTTCTTGGAGATCTATTCGATGTAATACTCTTTTGCGGTGTGTTTGCCGAGATCCAATGAATTGTGGGTTTATGAATAAGATTATCTATGAAATATCATTTGGTTCTTCTCAGAATTCTTATATGCATGATTTGATATCTTGCAAGTTTCTTCGAATTATCGGTTTAGTTTGGCCTACTAGATTGATCTTTCTTGCAATGGGAGAAGTGCTTAGCTTTGGTTTGAATCTTGCGGTGTCCTTTCCTAGTGACAGTAGGGGCAGCAAGGCACGTATTGTATTGTTGGCATTGAGGATAAAAGATGGGGTTTATATCATATTGCTTGAGTTTATCCCTCTACATCATGTCATCTTGCTTAATGCATTACTCTGTTCTTATGAACTTAATACTCTAGATGCATGCTGGATATCGGTCGATGTGTGGAGTAATAGTAGTAGATGCAGAATCATTTCTATCTACTTGACATGGACGTGATGCCTATATTCATAATCATTGCCTAGATATTCTCATAACTATGCACTTTTCTATCAATTGCTCGGCAGTAATTTGTTCACCCACCGTAATACATGATATCTTGAGAGAAGCCACTAGTGAAACCTATGGGCCCCGGGTCTCTTTCTTATTATATTGCATCTCTTTTATTTACATCGCATCTCATTTACTATTTTGCAATCTTTACTTTCCAATCTATACAACAAAAATACCAAAAATATTTACTTTACTATCTTTATCAGATCTCACTATTGCGAGTGACCGTGAAGGGATTGACAACCCCTTTATCACGTTGGTTGCAAGGTTCTTGATTGTTTGTGCAGGTACTAGGTGACTTGTGCATTGTCTCCTACTAGATTGATACCTTGGTTCTCAAAAACTGAGGCAAATACCTACGCTATTTTGCTGCATCACCCTTTCCTCTTCAAGGGCAAACCAACGCATGCTCAAGAGGTAGCATTGTGCTGGTTGTGTTTTCAGGGAACAGACTATTGCTCAAGCTGAAGAATTATTGAATAACATATTAAAAACTTATGATGATTGGACTATTCCTGAACCACCGCCTAAACTCACTTCGAAGAAGAGGGGTATATTATATCTCAGTCCTGAAGATATGCAAGAGGCAAAGAAATCTATGAAGGAAAAATGTATTAAAGCTGAGGATGTTAAAAATTTACCTCCTATTGAAGAAATACATGAGCTTAATACATCGCCAATGCCTAAGGTGGTAGAGGTAAATTCTCTTATGAAGTTCAATGATAATGATAATCCTCACAATATGCATCCTAGTCAATGCCTTTATGAGTTTGAAAACTACATTAGAAAACAAGATCACTTCAATGAAAATGTTATGAAACAATTGAAATACAATTCTGATATGATTGCTCGCTTGAGTGACTTGTTATTTAGAATATCAAATGATGTTAGAGGTGTTGGAAAACATGCTTCTATGGTTCAAACTCAATTGGAACAAGTTGCTAAATCTCAAAGAGAATTACTAGATGAAATGAATCATAATATGCATGACTTTGCTGTTAGAGTTGCAACTAGAGGAGGTAAAATGACTTAGGAACCACTTTATCCTGAGGGACACCCTAAAAGAATTGAACAAGATTCACAAAGAGCTAACACTAGTGCACCTAGTCCTTCTAAAAGGAAAAAGAAAAATGATAGGACTTTGCACACTTCTAGTGAACCTGAAATAGAGAAACCTCCTGATAATGAAAATGAAGTTTCTATCTCAGATGCTGAAACTCAATCTGGTAATGAACACTCACCTAATGATAATGAAAAATATAATGATGAGGTTCATGAAGACTCTCAACCAACCAATGATTAAGAACCAGACAATGATATTGAGATAGAACCACCTGTCGATCTTGATAACCCACAAGCTACAAATAAAAGATATGACAAAAGAGACTTCTTTGCTAGAAAACATGGTAAAGAAAGAGAACAGTGGGTTCAAAAACCTATGCCTTTTCCACCTAAGTCAACTAAAAAGAAAGACGATGAAGAATTTGTACGCTCTGCTGAAATGCTGAGGCCAGTCTTTTTGCGTGCTCGCTTGACTGATATCTTGAAAATGCCTCCTTATGCAAAGTATATGAAAGACATCATCACAAATAAGAGAAAAATATTGGAAGCTAAAATCTCCACTATGCTTGCTAATTATACTTTTAAAGATGGAGTACCTAAGAAACTTGGAGATCCGGGAATACCAACTATACCTTGCTCTATCAAAAAGTATTATGTGAAAACTGCTTTATGTGATTTAGGAGCTAGTGTTAGTGTTATGCCTTTCTCTTTATATACAAGACTTGACTTGAATAAACTCACACCTACTGAAATTTCTTTGCAAATGGCTGACAAATCAACTGCCATACCTATCGGTATCTGTGAGGATGTGCCCGTTGTTGTTGCTAATGTTACTATTTTGACTGACTTTGTTATACTTGAGATGCCCGAGGACGACAACATGTCGATTATCCTTGGTAGACCCTTCTTGAATACTGCAAGGGTTGTTATTGATTGCAATAAAAGCAAGGTCACTTTTCATATCAATGGTAATGAGCATACGGTGCACTTCCCGAAGAAACAATTCCAAGTGAATGGTATTAATGTTATTGAAAAATCTCCAACAATCACTATTGGAAGTTTTCAAATACCTCTACCTACTGTCAAAAAGAAATATGAAATGCTTATTGTTGGCGAAATGCAAATCCCCATTGAGGTAACTTAGTGATTTACGAAAGTTCTTCGGTTTCATACTAATCGAAAGTGGTTGTTAATAAGACTTGATCAACCTTATTAATGAATCATTTTTGAACGGTATGAAGTTGATGAATTTAGTAAGCACTACTTTCTTTCCCTACTTTTTATTCTCTGTTTTTGTTAGTTAAATAAAATAAATGCCATGTTTTGTATGTTCTGAATTTCCCATGCAATAAAAAAATGACCAAAAAAATAAAATTTCTTAGAATGCTCTAAAAAATTTATATGATTTTTTCCTAAATATTTAAGAATTTTTGGTGCAAAAATAATCAGAGGGAGGTGCACCAGGTGGGCACAACCCACCTGGGCGCACCAGCACTCCTAGGCGCGCCCTGGTGGGTTATGGTCCCCACGTGGCCCCCTCACTTACCTCTTCATACCACATCATCACTTACCTCCAGAAAAAAATCCCCATTGCTCTTTCTCCCGTGTTCTTGCTCACTTTGCTGCCATTTTTGATCTCTTTGCTCGAAGCTCCATTTCCGAAACTGTTTCGGGGGATTGTTGCTTGGTATGTGACTCCACCATTTGTCCAATTAGTTTTTTAGTGGTTTATACTTTGAATAATTAGCAAATCTTGGTGCTGCTATAGATGTGCTTGCATGTTGAATTCTTAGTGTTCTAAGTTGTTTGAATGCTTGTTATGGCCTCTATGTATCCCTATGAGTAGTTGCTATCAAGTTTGTGAAGTTTTGTTAACAAACTTTTGCCACCCCAAAAATTTTTATATTCAAAAAATTGTACGCAGACATGATGAACCTATTTGGAAGGAGTTCTTCGAGGAGACGATCCTCGGGGTATCCTCTAGTGACAGTTCTGCCCGCCGGTCTTACGTTGAACCAAGTGAAAGTTCCACGCGAGATGCCGCCACCAAAACATGCTTATGGCCTTGCGATGAATATATGGTGCAGGTGGGCACCAAGGAGGAATTTGAGCAATATGTTCACAATGCCGGTCTCGGTACCTACCTCTCAGATAAGTGTGAATAGCGCCATCTTCTCACTGAATCATTTGTTAAAGGATTTAAATATTTTCCACGTGAGTCTAGGGTGTCATTTATGCTTTATGATGAACCATTTACTATTCCACTAGAAAATTATGCTTACCATTGCAAACTTCCATTTTGGGGTTCGCTTGATGAGCCAACAAAGGCTGAGTATGAGACCTTATTGACTAGCCTTTGTTATGGTGAAAATAGAGGAGTGGGAAAGGAAGAATAAAAAGTGTTCACTTTCCCGCAATCCTGTAATTTGCATTATTTAACGGGAAATGCATAGTAGGCAAGCAAGACTTTAGCATACTTTGTTCGCCAGACTTGAGCTTCATTCACACCGCTCTCACTGGTGAAAGGAATTGTAACCTTGGAGCGATTGTTGCACGTAGACTTCAGCATAACGCCAAAAGTGGCTGGTTCTATGGTGGAATTTATGCCACATGTTTAGCACGTGGACTGGGTGTTTCACCTTTGCCCTTTGACCCTATCCTACCCACTCGATATTTAGATTTTGATGCCTTAAAGGAGCATAAGATTCTCAAGGGAAGGGATGATAACTTCACTTATAATTTGTTGTTTAACCAATCACATGTTGTGGGCACATATTTGCTTGCGTCTGCTCTCTTTGATTGTCACATCAAGGGGAGATATTTTGTTCTTGAGAGCGAGGCCCGAGCTCACAATGCAGCCGTGGTGGCAGCCTGGAAGGCCGAGGCATCCGCACCGAGAACCTCTGTGAGCTACCACGCCGACTACTACCCTCCAGGCTACTGATCGATTACCAACTTAGGCCAAAAGCCTAAGCTTGGGGGAGTACGTGTTTCTCAAAGACATTATATTCATGTTCACATATCATTCCATTTGTTGGTGTTCACACTTTTTCGTTGTATCATCCATGCTTAGATTTATTTTTCTCGCTTTCTTCTTGTGTGTTTGAAAAACTTTAGAAAAAACAAAAAAATTAGTTCTAGTAATTTACTTTCTATGCATGCTTAGTAGTAATACTAAAAGAATATCCAAAAGGATTTCCTTCTTCTTCTTTTGCTTGTTGGGAGCTTTCCTGTGTAAATAGTTTTTCTCGTTTTTGATTTCTATTTGCTTGTTAAAGAAAACCAAAAACTCCAAAAATATTTTAGTGTGTTTCTCTGAATTTCTTTTCTTTTTATTCGAGCTGTACCAAGGAGAAGACCATGATGAAAATGTTGAGTGGCTCTCATATGAATAACTGTTGAACTAATAAGAGCCCATTTTACCTTGTCTCCTCCTGTTGAATAAAATGCTTTGCAGATTCTAGCTTAGTCCATGGCACTCTTGCACTATTATTATTTTCATATCATTCGGTCATGCAAGTGAAAGGCAATAATGACGATATTCGATGAGCTGGCCGTGGCAGGGAGAAACTGGTATGAACTCAACTTGTTCTGTCTCTGTAAATATGTTTAACCTAGTATCTAGGCTTCAGCCCATTATGATTAAACATGTTTGCAATGACAATTAGAGATTATAGTTTCTCATGCCATGCATAAGTAGCTGGGAGTGGATAATGATTTATCTTGGATATCAACATAGCGTTAAAATGATTGTGATGTAGTATGATGATATGGTATCCTCCTTTGAATGTTCGAGTGGCTTGACTTGGTACATGTTCATGCATGTAGTTGAATCAAAACCAACATAGCCTCTATAATATTTATGTTCATGGTGTTCATATCCTACTCATGCTAGTGTCCAATGTTACTTATGCATAATGCCTGGTTATGATCGTTGTTGCTCTCTAGCTGGCCGCTTCCCAATCTTAAATTGCTAGCCTTCGCCTGTACTAAGTGGGAATTCTGCTTGTACATCAAAAACCTTTAACCCAAAGTTATTCCAGATGAGTCCACCATCCTACCTATATACGGTATTACCCCGCCGTCCTAAGTAAATTTGCATGTGCCACCTCTAAAAACTTCTAAAAATTATCCTTTTTGTGTGCCTGGATCGTTCATGGAATGACAGGAGGTGGTCGATATCTTCCGTGCTAAGTATGTTATCCTTAGGTCGAGTGTTTATTCACTCGCCATCGCACGAGGAAATGGGCGATAATAGGGATGCCCAGTCCCAAACTGCAAAAAAGAGTTCATCTCTAGAATAATCAAACAAAAACTCCCAATGGAGTCAAAACCTTTACTTTCTGCTTGGGAACCGCCAATACCGTGCTTAGCATGGAAGATGTTGATAACTGGTGGTCGTGAAGTGAATGAGAAGGGTGCATGTCTCAAAATATCATTTATCGCTGTTTTAAAAATTGAGCTCTGGCACCTCTACAAATCACTGCTTCAATCTGCGAAGGGACTATCTATTTACTTTTATGTTGTGTCATCACCTTCTATAAACAAGCGCCAGAAACTGAGTAGAGCACAACGGTCATGATTTATGCATTGTGTATAGTTGATGTTGGGTGCATCATGACTGGATCTTTTCTACCATGAATTACAATGTTTAGTCGCTGCTTGAACTTCAGAGGTGCTCTGCATTTATGTTTTACGGTATCAGAAAGGGCTAGCGAGATACCATTATTGTCATATTATATCATGGTTGTTTTGGCAACGTGTTGCTGTTTGAGATATCTTATTATTGCTTGCTAGCTGATTATGTCATTGATATGAATCATTATAATCTTTAAGAGTTATTGTTGACATGGTTAGTTATAATGTTGGCTGAAAACCTGGGTGTTGTTTAAGCTTATTTATGCAAACAAGAGCAAAAGAGTTTGTAAAACTTTTTCTTTCTCACTTTCAGTTTATCAACTGAATTGCTTGAGGACAAGAAAAGGTTTAAGCTTGGAGGAGTTGATACGTCTCTAATGTATCTACTTTTCAACACGCTTTTCCTCTTGTTTTGGACTCTAATTTGCATGATTTGAATGAAACTAACCCCGGACAGACGTTGTTTTCAACAGAACTACCATGGTGTTGTTTTTGTACAGAAACAAAAGTTCTCGGAATGTAACGAAACTTTGCGAGGATTTTTTATACAAATAATAAGAATTTCTGGAGCTAAGACCCACCAGAGAGGGGCCCCTGGGTGGGCACAACCCACCAGGGCGTGCCCCCCTCTCCTGGGCGCCCATGTGGGTTGTACCCACCTGGTGGCCTCGCTGATGACCCCCCTGATACTATAAAATCACATTATTCTAGAAAAAAAATCAGGGAGATAGAATTATTGCGATCCACGAGACAGAGCCGCCGCCAAGCCCTGTCTTCCTCAGGAGGGCAGATCTGGAGTCCGTTTGGGGCTCCGGAGAGGGGGGGGGGGTCTTCGTTCTTCGTCATCACCAACCCTTTTCCATCGCCAATTCCATGATGCTCCCCATCGGGAGTGAGTAATTCCTTCGTAGGCTCGCTGGTCGGTGAGGAGTTGGATAAGATTCATCATGTAATCGAGTTAGTTTTGTTAGGGCCTGATCCCTAGTATCCACTATGTTCTTAGATTGATGTTGTTATGACTTTGCTATGCTTAATGCTTGTCACTTTGGGCCCGGGTGCCATGATTTCAGATCTGAACCGTTTATGAATTCATCATTATATCCATGTTTTAGATCCGATCTTGCAAGTTATAGTCACCTACTACGGTTATGATCCGGCAACCCCAGAGTGACAATAACCGGGCCCACTCCCGGTGATGACCGTAGTTTGAGGAGTTATAGTCACCTACTACGGTTAATGCTTTGTTCCAATACTCTACTAGAAGGAGGCCTTAATATCCCTTAGTTTCCAATATGGATTCCGCTACCACGGGAGGGTAGGACAAAAGATGTCATGCAAGTTCTTTCAATAAAGCATGTATGACTATTTACGAAATACATGCCTACATTATATCGATGAACTGGAGCTAGTGCCGTATCGCCCTAGGTTATAAATGTCTCATGATGAATATCATCCAACAAGTTACCGATCCAATGCCTACGAATTTATCCTTATTGTTTCTGCTAAGTTACTACTGCTATCATCACTGTTACACTTGCTAAAAATTACTGCTATCATTGTTACTGTTACCATTGCTACTGTTACTACTATCAAAACTATCAAACTACTTTGCTACTGATCATATTGCTGCAGATAATTAATCTCCAGGTATGGTTGAATTGACAACTCAGATACTGATATCTTCAAATATTCTTTGGTTCCCCTTGTGTCGAATATATAAATTTGGGTTGAATAATCTACCCTCGAAAACTGATGCGATCCCCTATACTTGTGGGTTATCACACAACTATATGTTACCGATAATTTCAGTGCTTGCAGAGAATACCTTGCGAAAACCGCTTGTCATTTGCTTCTGCTCCTCGTTGGGTTCGACACTCTTACTTATCGGACTACGATACATCCCTTATACTTGTGCGTCGTCAAGAATCTTTTATGTCACCGTTGCCGGGGAGTGAGGCGCCTTTGGTAAGTGAAATTTGGTAAGGAAACATTTATATAGTGTGCTGAAATTTATTGTCACTTGTTACTATGGAAAATAATCCTTTGAGGGGTTTGTTCGGGGTATCTTCACCCCGACCGGAAGAGCAAAGATTTTCCCCTCAACCTACTGCACCTACTGAAAATATTTATTATGAGATTCCTTCGGGTATGATAGAGAAACTGCTAGCTAATCCTTATATAGGAGATGGAACATTACATCCTGATATGCATCTAATCTATGTGGATGAAGTTTGTGGATTATTTAAGCTTGCAGGTTTGCCCAAGGATGAAGTCAAGAATAAGGTCTTCCCTTTATATTTGAAGGAGAAGGCATTTACATGGTATATGCTTTGTGTTGATATTGGACCTTGGAACTACAACTGATTGAAATTGGAATTTCATCAGAAGTTTTATCCTATGCATCTAGTTCATCGTGATCGGAATTATATTTATAATTTTTGGACTCGTGAAGGAGAATGTATCGTTCAATCTTGGGGGAGACTTAAGTCAACTTTATATTCATGCCCCAATCATGAGCTCTCAAAATAAATTATTATTCAAAACTTCTATGCTCGGCTTTCTCGTAATGATCAATCCATGCTCAATACTTTTTGCACTGGTTCTTTTATGAAGAAGACTATTGAATTCAAATGAGATTTATTGGAAAGAATTAAACGCAACTCTGAAGATTGCGAACTCGATGAAGGTAAGGAGTCGGGTAGAAACCTTAAGTTTGATCGTGTTAGATCTTTTATGGATACCAATGCTTTTCATGAATTTAGCACTAAATATGGACTTGACTCCAGTATAGTAGCTTCTTTTTGGGAATCTTTCGCTACTCATGTTGATCTCCCCATGGAGAAGTGGTTTAAATATCATCCTCCCATTGAAGTAAAAGTAGTAGAACCTATTAAAGTTGAAGAAGAAACTATTACTTATAATGTTGATCCCGTTGTTCCGATTGCTTATATTGGGAAACCACCTTTTTCTGTCAGGATAAAGGATTATCCTAAAGCTTCAAATGTGATTCGTAAGAGTTATACTAGAACACCTACACCCCCTGAAAAAATTAAAGTTGAACCTAGTATTGCTATGGTTAAGGATCTCTTGGTTGATAATATTGATGGGCATGTTATTTATTTCTATGGTAAAGCTGCTAGAATTGCCAAACCCGATGATAAAGATAAACATAGACCTCTTGTTGGCATGCCTGTTGTTTCTGTTAAAATAGGAGACCATTGTTATCATGGCTTATGTGATGTGGGTGCCAGTGTGAGTGCAATTCCTTTTACTTTATATCAAGAAATTATGGATGATATTGCACCTGCTGAAATAGAAGATATTGATGTTACTATTAGGCTTGCCAACAGGGATGCTATATCACCAATTGTGATTATTCGAGATGTTGAAGTCTTGTGTGGGAAAATAAAATATCCTACTGATTTTCTTGTTCTTGGTTCTCCACAAGATGATATTTGTCCCATTATATTCGGTAGACCTTTCTTGAATACTGTTAATGCTAAGATAGACTGCGAGAAAGATATTGTTACTGTCGGTTTAGGGGACATGTCTCATGATAAAGAATTGCCTAGTAAGGATGAAATTATTGGTCTTGCTGCTATTGTTGTGCCTCCTACTGATCCTTTAGAAAAATATTTGCTAGACCATGAGAATGATATATTTATGAATGAAAGAAAGGAATTAGATGAAATATTCTTTTATCAAGGGCCTATTTTGAAACACAATTTTCCCGTTGAAATCCTTGGAGATCCTCCTCCACCCAAGGGTGATCCCGTGTTTGAGATTAAACAATTACATGATACTTTGAAATATGCTTATCTTGATGAAAAGAAGATATATCCTGTTATTATCAGTGCTAACCTTTCAGAGCATGAAGAAAAGAGATTATTAAAAACTATGAAGAAGCACCGTGTCGCTATTGGATATACTCTTGATGATCTTAAGGGAATTAGTCCCACTCTATTTGAGCACAAAATTAATATGGATCCTGATGCTAAACCAGTTGTTGATCACAAATGACGGTTAAATCCAAAAATGAAAGAAGCGGTAATAAATGAAATACTAAAGCTTCTGGAGGTAGGTATAATTTATCCTATTGCTGATAGTAGATGGGTAAGTCCTGTTCATTGTGTCCCTAATAAGGGAGGTATTACTATCGTTCCTAATGATAAGAATGAATTGATCCCACAAAGAATTGTTACAGGTTATAGAATGGTAATTGATTTTAGGGAATTAAATAAAGCTGCCGGGAAAGATCATTACCCTCTACCTTTTATTGATCAAATGCTAGAAAGATTGTCCAAACATACACATTTTTGCTTTCTAGATGGTTATTCTGGTTTCTCTCAAATACCCGTGTCATAAGAGGATCAAGAAAAGACCACTTTTACTTGCCCTTTCGGTACTTTTGCTTCTAGACGTATGCCTTTTGGTTTATGCAATGCACTTGCTACCTTTCAAAGATGTATGACTGCTATATTCTTCGACTTTTGTGAAAGATTGTTGAGGTTTTCATGGATGATTTCTCCATTTACGAAACTTCTTTTGATGATTGCTTAAGCAACCATGATCAAGTTTTGCAGAGATGTGAAGAAACTAATCTTGTTTTGAATTGGGAGAAGTGCCACCGTTGGTTAATGAAGGTATTGTCTTGGGGCATAAAATTTCTGATAGAGGTATTGAAGTTGATAAAGCTAAAGTATATGCTATTGAAAAGATGCCGTGTCCTAAAGATATCCAATGTATAAGAAGTTTCCTTGGTCATGATGGTTCCTATAGGAGGTTTATTAAAGACTTCTCTAAAATTTCTAGGCCTCTTACTAATCTCTTGCAAAAGGATGTCCCTTTTGTTTTTGATGATGATTGTGTAGAAGCATTTGAAATATTTAAGAAAGCCTTGATTTCTGCACCTATTATTCAACCACATGATTGGAATTTACCCTTTGATATCATGTGTGATGCTAGTGATTATGTTGTTGGTGCTATTCTAGGACAAAGAGTTGATAAGAAGTTGAATGTTATTCATTATGCTAGTAAAACTCTAGACAGTGCCAGAGAAATTATGCTACTGCTGAAAAAGAATTCTTAGCAGTTGTTTTTGCTTGTGATAAGTTCAAATCTTATATTGTTGGTTCTAAAGTAACTGTTCACACTGATCATACTGCTATTAAATATCTTATGGAAAAGAAAGATGCTAAACCTAAACTTAGTAGATGGGTTCTCTTGTTACAAGAATTTGATTTGCATATTATTGATAGAAAGGGAGCTGAGAACCCCGTTGCAGACAATTTGTCTAGGTTAGAAAATGTTCTTGATGACCCACTGCCTATTGATGATAGTTTTCTTGATGAGCAATTAGCTATCATAAATGCTTCTCGTAATACTCCATGGTATGCTGATTATGCTAATTACATTGTTGCTAAATTTATACCACCTAGTTTCACATACGAGCAAAAGAAAATGTTTTTCTATGATTTAAGACATTACTTTTGGGATGACCCACACCTTTATAAATAAGGAGTAGATGGTGTTATTAGACATTGTGTACCTGAGCATGAACAGGAACAGATCCTACGCAAGTGCCACTCCGAGGCCTACGGAGGACACCATGCTGGAGATAGAACTGGACACAAGGTATTACAATCTGTTTTATTGGCCTACTCTCTCCAAGGATGCCCGTAAGTATGTCTTGTCTTGTGAGGAATGTCAGAGAATTGGTGATATTAGTAGACGTTAGGAAATGCCTATGTATTATTCACTTGTTATTGAACCATTTGATGTTTGGGGTTTTGATTATATGGGACCTTTTCCTTCCTCTAATGGGTATACACATATTTTAGTTGATGTTGATTACATTACTAAGTGGGTAGAAGCTATTCCAACTAGTAGTGCTGATCATAACACTTCTATTAATATGCTTAAAGAAGTTATTTTTTCGAGATTTGGAGTCCCTAGATATTTGATGACCGATGGTGGTTCACATTTTATTCATGGTGCTTTCCATAAATTGCTTGATAAGTACGATGTTAATCATAGAATTGCATCTCCTTATCACCCTCAATCTAGTGGCGAAGTAGAATTGAGCAATAGAGAAATTAAATTGATCTTGCAAAAGACTGTTAATATATCTAGAAAGAATTGCACTAGTAGAAAACAAGGCTTTGGTTGAGGCCTAGCCAGCCCATTTGTCCTGGTTTAGTCACGGACCGGGACCAATGGGGGCATATGTCCCGGTTCGTGAGCCCAGAGGGGCGGTGTCGGTGTCAAAACCGGCGGATCTCGGGTAGGGGATCCCGAACTATGCGTCTGAGGTTGATGGTAACAGGAGACAAGGGACATGAAGTTTTACCCAGGTTCAGGCTCTCTTGATGGAGGTAATATCCTACGTCCTGCTTGATTAATATTGATGAGTAGAGGAGTTACAAGGTTGATCTACCACGAGATCGTAATGGCTAAAACCCTAGAAGTCTAGCCTATATGATTATGATTGTCTCTATGGACTAAACCCTCCGGTTTATATAGACACCAGAGGGGACTAGGATTGTACAAAGTCAGATTAAAGAGAAAGGAATCTTCATATCCAAATGCCAAGCTTGTCATCCACGCCAAGGAGAGTCCCATCGAGACACAGGTGAGAGAATCTTTAGTCTTGTATCTTCATGGCCCAACAGTCTGACCCATGTCCAACAGGCCGGACGCCCGAGGACCCCTTAGTCTAGGACTCCCTTAGTAGCCCCTGAACCAGGCTTCAATGATGAGGTGTCCGGCGCGGAGATTGTCTTCGGCATTGCAAGGCGGGTTCCTCCTCCGAATACTTCAAAATAGCTTTCGAACACAAAGAACGTGTCCGGCTCTGCAAAACAAGCACCACACACAACCGCGGAGAGTATAATATTTCACGAGTCCAATCCACTGACAACTTTCTGTTGCATGACACCACATCACCACCCGGTCATTATTTCGAACCGTTTTTTGGCCTGCCGCTTCATATTTTGAGATGCAGTTTTATTGGCACGTTTTGTCAAAGTAGAGATCACGTCCCCTTATTACGGGATTCTCATCAATACGGGCGTGGGTAATCCAACCGTGCCGCCTGCACGGCCCTTGGGAAACAAGCGAGTTTTAAGGCTAGTGGGGAGGCGCTTGATATTCGTTGCCTTTATAAAGGGATGAAGACTCACCCCCTTTCACCCATGCCTTCTCTCTCCCTGCCCATCCATTCTCGAGCTCCAGCGCCCAAACTTCCATCCTTTCTACCTTCAAACAACACTCCAGTCATGTCCGAATCCGGAGCGCAGGGCAAGTGGATGGTCTCCTCCGTCAAGGAGAAGGACATCTGTAGGATCGAAAGTATGTCTAGAGGGGGGGGGGGTGATTAGACTACTTGACCAAATAAAAATCTAGCCTTTTCCCAATTTTAAGTCTTGGCAGATTTTAGCAACTTAGCACAAATCAAGTAATCAACCTACACGTGCAATTTTAAGAGTATAGCAGCGGAATGTAAAACAATTGCATATGAAGGTAAAGGGAGGAGTTTGGAGGGAGCAAACGCAATGTAGATACGGAGATTTTTGGCATGGTTCCAATAGGTGGTGCTATCGTACATCCACGTTGATGGAGACTTCATCCCACGATGGGTAATGGTTGCGCAAGTCCACGAAGGGCTCCACCCACGAAGGGTCCACGAAGAAGCAACCTTGTCTATCCCACCATGGCCATCGCCCACGAAGGACTTCCCTCACTAGGGTAGATCTTCACGAAGTAGGCGACCTCCTTGCCCGTACAAACTCCTTGGTTCAACTCCACAATCTTGACGGAGGCTCCCAAGTGACACCTAACCAACCTAGGAGATACCACTCTCCAAAATGTAATAGATGGTGTGTTGATAATGAACTCCTTGCTCTTGTGCTTCAAGTGATAGTCTCCTCAACACTCAACTCTCTCTCATAGGATTTGATTTGGTAGAAAGATGATTTGAGTGGAAAGCAACTTGAGGAAGGCTAGAGATCAAGATTTATGTGGTTGGATTGGAATATCTTGACCTCAACACAAGTGTAGGTGGTTCTCACTCAGAAAATGTATGTTGGAAGTGTAGGCATATTCTGATGGCTCTCTCCTCGAATGAAGAGTGGGTGGAGGGGTATATATAGCCCCCACACAAAATCTAACCATTACACACAAATCACCAAACTCGGTGGGACCGAATCATATAACTCGATCAGACCGATTTAGTTCAAAATGTGAACGTTACGATTTTCGGTGGGACCGATATGTCAACTCGGTGGGACTGATTCCATTAGGTTTAGGGCATAACGTAATCTCGGTGAGACCGATTACACAAACTCGGTGGGACCGATTTTGGTAATAGGCAAATAGAGAGTTGGTCAGGCAAACTCGGTGGGACCGATTCGCTCATCTCGGTTAGACCAAAACGTTATGAAGGGGAAATAGAGAGTTTGCATTGCAGTCTCGGTGGGACCGATCGCTCATCTCGGTTGAACCGAAATGTTACGAAGGGAAACAGAGAGTTTGCAAGCCCATCTCGGTGAGACCGAGATCCCTATCGGTGAGACAGAAGTGACTAGGGTTTCTGGCAATAGCTATGTCAAGTGTACTCGGTGGCGTCGGATAGAAGATTTCGGTGGGGCCGAGTTTGACTTTTGGTTTGGGACATATGTGGATATGAGAAAGTAGTTGAGGGTTTTTGGAGCATATCACAAAGCATTTTGAGCAAGCAACTCATTAAGCAACACCTCACCCCCTTTTAATAGTATTGGCTTTTCCTATGGACTCAATGTGAACTTGGATCACTAAAAGTAAAATGTAGAGTCTTGTGCTTTGAGCTTGAGCCAATCTTTTGTCCTTAGCATTTTGAGGGGTCCACTTTCTAATCCATGCCATGCCAATCATTGAGCTTTTCCTGAAATATTTATCTTAAAGTAGCATTAGCTCAATGAGCTATATGTTGTTAGGAATTACTAAAACCACCCAGGGATAGTTGCACTTTCAATCCCCCCTTTTTGGTAATTGATGAAAACATATAGATCAAAGCTTCGACAAATGATTATAAGATTGAAAAACATCGTCGCTTTGAGAAGTATGTGATAAGCAAGAGCTCCCCCTAAATTTGTGCATTATTTAAAATTTGCTTTTGAATGCAAATGCACAATCGATTAGGATCATGGGTTACTCTTCCATGTCACATACATCTTGGTGGAGCGCTTAAAATGATAGAAATTAAAAGCATGCACTCATCACCAAGCAAGTGAATGATCATATATGGAATATAAAGGATAGCATCATTCAACCAAACATTGATGTAGCATATGATCAACCATATTATCACATAAGTATCTCACAAGGACATAAGGACATAAAGTATCTCACACAAGCACACAAAAAGTTCAACCAAAAGCAAGAGAGATAAAAGTAAGACACACTCTCTCTGAGCCTATGATCTATACATATTTCTCCCCCTTTGGCAACAAGTTACCAAAAAGTTTGAAAATGCATAGTCCTATACGTCTCTCAGGCTTGGTCTTCGGGAGGTGGTGTAGATAGAACTCCAAGGATGAAGGCTTCCGACGATGTAGTTGGAGCTGATGGAGTGGGTGCTGGAGGTGGCACTGGAGCTGTAGCTGCTGGTGCTGACACTAAAGCTCTAGCATCTAAGACTGGCACTGCAGCAGACCTTGGACCTCGTAGCACATGCTGAAAAGCATCAGTGGTTGCTTTTCCTTTCCTCCCCTCTGCTTCCTCCTGAAGCTGCTCAACTGCAGTATGAATCTCAGTCACCTTCAGATCAAGATCATAGAATTTTGTCTCCACAATCCTCTCTAGGCTCTCCAGATTCCGAGTCAGGGTGGCCAAGCCCTTCTCAATCCTTAGTGTAGCTTGAATCAGATAGCCTAACTGATCTTGCTTGCTCTTCAGGAAGATTCGAGATGCCTCTTCAACACTTGGCATCTGGGCAGCTTTCTCAGCCTTTGCCTTGGCTTTCTTCTCCTGGACTTGAGCTGATGATGGTTCTTCCTCATTCATCACAACAGTGTTGTCTTCAAACTCAGGATATCGAGGTAGATGCTCCTTATCCAACAAATAAGTCCCTGTGCCCATCTTAGAGTTGATGAGCTCCTGAATATGTGGAGCATATCCACAACTCCTCTTTTGATCAGCAGTAGTCCTCTTGATCGTTTCTACAATCAAACTCATAACTTTGAACTTCTGAGGAACATAAAAAATTTGCAGCATGTTGATGGAGTGTCCTCGGATCATCTTGTGATCTCTTGACATGGGTAGCAATGTGTGCCTTAAGATCTAGTTGATCGTAGGCAGACCAGACAATAAGAAATGCACATATCCAAGCTTGTGACTTTCCAAAGCCTTATCAGGGATCTCCTTGTACATGTTTGCCATTGAGTTGTGGTCTTTCTTCTTGGTTGCATACACATCCAAGTCATCTTCATGTTCTTTGGTGGCATTGATTAGCTTCGCCCATTCTTCAATTGTGGACTGGTACCTAGTACCCCCAGACATCTAAACTATCCTTCCATATGGATAGAAGTGTGCAGTGGAGTAAAACTGCATGATCAACTCATCATTCCACTTGGTGAGCTTTTGTCCAACGAATTCATCAACTCCACATGCCTTAAAGCTGTCATACACTCCAGGGAAGTGATCTTCATTTTCCCGGATGAACTCCCAGTCCACCCATTTCATGTCACACACTATGGGCTTCTTGTCAAGCAAAATTGTCTCATAGAAATCTTGTTGTTCCTTTGTATGGAACCTGAAGTCAACTGCAGTCCTCCTCCAAACAGCATAGGGATCAGACTGTCTCCACAACCTCAGTCCTGCATCTTTCCTGATGTGCATGTCCTCAGCGACTGGATGAGCATCATTATGGTCAGGAATTTTGGGCTTAAACTTCCTCAAAACAAGAGAATCATCTTCCTCTTCTTCAGCTTCAGGCACTGGGGCCTTGTTCTTCTCCTCATCAGGTATACTCCTGGTGTTCCTCTTGGGCTTTGGGGTTTTCTGAGCAACAGCCTTGGGAGAAGATTTGGGCTTAGATGGAGCAGCCCCTGATTTGATAGCATCTCCCATGAGCTTCTGAGCCTTAGGAGCTGGTGCAGCATCCTCTTCCTCCTCCTCTTCTTTTGGATCTCTCATAATGGAGGATCTTCCAAGCACTCTGGCAGTGGTCTTCTTGACCCTTTCCTTCCTTTTCTTTCCTTCTCTAACAACCTCTTCAGTTGGCTTGGAGGTTTCAGCAGTTGAGGCTCCCACCTTTAAGGTTGGCACCCTCTTGGCAGGGGCCTTCTTGTGCAAGCCAGGCTTAGTTGATGCAACTGTGCCATACTCCTTCTTCAGCACCTTCTTCTTGGAGCTGACTTCCTCCTCAACAGCCACATAATCCTCATCTTCAGAATCTGAGGTCTTCTTCTTCCTTGTTCTGGCGGCTGCCTTGGGCAAGTTGCTTGGTGTGCTCCTGCTGCCATCATAAAAAGTGCTGGAGGGACTAGTGCCCTCACTCAATTGTACCTGTTCCTCTAACTTGTTCTGGCCATCGCTCTGGTCAGACATTTCTGCAAACTTACTGATAGCAGACCCTTTGAATAGATATAGATGAGATAGAGTGGATGAGCATCACAAAGTGCAGAGTTTTTGCAAAAAGAATGACTTAAAAACTTAGTTTTAGTTCTTCACAGAAAGCATTTCAAAGCTACCGATTTGTAAACTCGGTGATACCGAAGCAGCTTTTGGAACCTAAACTAGTGAACTCGGTCAGACCGAGTCATAGTTCGGTGGCACCGAGACTGCTAGGGTTTCACAAAGAATCGAACTCGGTCACACCGATTTGTAGTTTTCGGTCAGACCGAAAGTGCAACTGCAATGGCCTAAGCCAAATCAGTGAGACCAATTTCTACAATTCGGTCGGTCCGAGATGAGTCCGGCGGAGACCTAACCCTAAATTTTCAAATCAAACCTAACCTAAGGATGTTTTTAGTGGATAGCTTGATTGCATACGTGGTCATGATCATGGCAAAGTAATGTGCTACGAGTCGGAGTTAAAGGAATAGCACAAAAGATCGAACTCATACCCCAATTCGGCGGAGTTCGCTATAGCGGCAACGGAGGTGCAGAAATCCGTTGACCGCGACGGAAACCAGTGGTGGGAGGTCGCCGGCGGCGAGAGGACGATCCGGAGACCCGAGGCGGCAGAGCAGGACACGCGCGAGCTGAGAGGTTTTGAAGGAATTTCCAAAATCTCACCCGTGGGTATATATATCCCGACCCTGTCGGTGTGACCGAGTGGAACAACTCGGTGGCACCGAGATGTAGAATCGCAAGTGGTTGCTGCAACTCGGTGTGACCGAAAATTTCTAATCGGTTGCACCGAGATTGAAAACCTAGATCAACTTAGTGATCTCGGTGTGACCGAAATGGATGACTCGGTCATACCGAAATGCACAAAGAGGTTTTGGAAGTTTAAGTCTATGACGAATTGGGGACTCCAAGTGCTCCTCACACAGAGTGGTTCGAATCTGACTTGATCAAACTTTGTGATGTAGCATTAGTAGAGTTTGAGACGAGAAAAGCATAGATAGCTAGAGGGAGTTCTTAGGCATTCTTGTCCATCCATTTGGCAAAAGAGAAAAAGCCAAACAATCAAAGCAACAAATGGATGTCCTCGAATGAGTAAAATATGCATCCAACATGCTCACACAATAAGATGGCAAATGAAGTATGTGACAAAGCATGCACAATCACTCTAGCATCTATAAAGCAATTTGGCGATGACTAGGTCATCTATATATGAGTATATTGACTTAGGAGTCAAATGAGAACATTTGATCGTAGGTTATACTCATCGTTTAAGCACAAGTGGGGTTGCCACTTTTACATAAAGCATTGTTGTGTTCACACCATTAGAGTTGCTTTATCTCAATTGATTAGAGTAAAGCTCCCCTAGATGTGATATCCCCCCTAAGAGGGATGAAATAACCTTGGGTTTTGTCGATGATGACTTCATGTAGGTGTTGAAGATGTAGATGCTCAATGTTGATGTAGATCCTTTGGAGCTATCCTTTGGAGTGAGTTTCACTTTCAATACCTACACGGGTTAATCCCACAAGGAACAAACAAGGATATCCATAGACATAGAGTGATATTCACATGAAATGATGTCCACGAATGCATTAGGTTACCTTGTACCTTGTCTTACCAACAAGAGGGTTTGTGACTCCTTGAACTAGTGCAAGATATGGAAGTTGTTTGCACTTATCCTCGCCAAAATGATATGAGTGAAGTATGTTGGCGGAGTCACCCTCAAGAGCTCTCTAGTTCTTCATCTTAGAGATCCACTCCATCTTGATGGGAATCCTTGGAGTTGTAGTCATACTTGATGAAGTAGAACTTGATGTAGTCTTGGGAACCCACTTGACCAAGGCTTTGGGAGCTTCCTCAAATGCATCAATCTCCTCTTGAAGCTTATCCTTGCCTTTTTGCTTGTGGTCTTGTGGTGGAAGATCATCTTGAGCTTGTGTTACTTGGAAATAAGTAGGATCATACTTCTCTTGTTGAGAAACAAATTTCGTCTTGGGGTATTGATCTTCTTCCCACTCAAATCCATTGGCATTGAACTTTCGTTCAAAACCAACACCGTGATTCTTCCGGTGTCTTCCTTGCTTGCGTACAGTTTCCACAAATTGCTTACTTCTGGCAAGGCTCTTGTAAAAACCTTTCTCTATAATTCCCTTAAATAAGCTATTTTCTTGCTCAAGTGTACTTGGCTAAGAGAATCATTAGTGGAATCAAGAGAACTACTATAAGCAACATCATTGGGTTTAGCATGATTATTGTTACTACTAGAAGAAGAATCTTTCTTACTCTTGTTCTAGATTTAACTTGTGGCATGTAAGTAGACAAGAGTAAACGCTTGGCAATGTAAGAAGAACTTTTCTTGCGAAGATCATCATTGATCGCTTTTAAGAACCCATGCTCTTGCTCAAGGTTGAGCTTTTCAAACCGTAACTTCTCATGAGTCTTTAAAAGCTCTTAGTGATTTTCCAAGGTAGTTTCATGAGCTCACTTAAGAGTGTTTAGCTCTTTAGTTAGAAGGTCAATCTCCTTCTTATCATCGTCATTCGTTTTGTCTTGATTATCATGATTTATAGCAAGTTCATCATAGTTTTCATCACTAGAATTGTTAACAAGTAAATCATCATCACATAGCAAGTCATCTTCATCACTATTGAAATCAACATACTCGGGGTGTGATACCTTTGGGCCTTTAGCCATGAAGCATCTTCCAATCCCTTCATTTGGTGACTCAAATATGTCGTAGGAGTTGCTTGACACAAGTGCTAGACTGGCAACACCTTCATCTTGAGTATATTCGGAGTCAGAGTGATAACTTCTCTCGGAGTGATCGTCGGAGTCGAAGCCGGATACCCATTCACCAACGTGAGCTTGATGTCTTCGTTTTGTATAGCTCCTTGATGATTTGTCCTTCCTTCCCGAATCATTGCTTCTCTATGATGTTCTTCGTTCATAATGGTCATCTCTACTCCTTCTCTCTCTTGGTGGTGATTCTTCTTTCCTACTCCTTCTTTTGGGAGAATCTTCTCTTCTTTTGTAGGGAGTTGTACACTCATTGGAGTAGTGTTCAGGTCTTCCACAATTATAGCAATTGCGTTCACGACTTGAAGATCTTTTGTCATTGTAGGACCTTGACTTGGAACTTCTTTACTTGCTTCTATTCTTGTAAAACTTGTTGAAGTTCTTCACCATTAGGCTCAATTCTTCATTGAAGTTTTGTTTCTCACTTGATGATGTGGGAGCATCACATGAGGTTTTGTAAGCACCACTTGACTTGTTGTGAAGCTCTTCCTTATCCTTGAGTGACATCTCATGGGCAACAATCCTTCCAATGACTTCCGTTGGCTTGAGATCTTTGTAATTGGGCATCATTTGGATCAATGTGCACACGGTATCATATTTTCCATCCAAGGCTCTTAGGATCTTCTTGATGATGAATCTATCGATCATCTCTTCACTTCCTAGGCCGACAATCTCATTTGTGATGAGAGCAAGCCTAGAGTACATTTCAGCGACACCTTCACCATCCTTCATTTTGAACTTGTCAAGTTGACTTTGAAGCACATCCAATTTGGATTCCTTGACGGAGTCGGTACCTTCGTGCATATCAATCAAAGTATCCCAAATTTCCTTTGCATTCTCAAGACGGCTCATTTTGTTGAATTCTTTGAGGCACAATCTGTTGAAGAGAATATCACAAGATTGAGCATTGTATTGCAGCATCTTCAACTCTTCTGCGCTAGCCTCACGGTTCGGTTCTCTCCCATCAAAGAATTTACCTTGCAAGCCAATACACACAATAGCCCAAATGGCGGGGTTATGTCCAAGAATATGCATTTTCATCTTATGCTTCCACCTAGCAAAATTAGTACCATCAAAGTAAGGACCTCTACGGTGGTAATTTCCCTCACTAGACGCCATACTCTCCTAGGTTGTGAAACCAAGGCTATGATCACCAAAGCTATGGAAATCAAGGAAAATGGAGACCAAAGCTCTGATACCACTTGTGGGATCGAAAGTATGTCTAGAGGGAGGGTGATTAGACTACTTGACCAAATAAAAATCTAGCCTATTCACAAATGCCTTGGCAGATTTTAGCAACTCAGCACAAATCAAGTAATCAACCTACACATGCAATTCTAAGAGTATAGCAGAGGAATGTAAAACAATTGCATATGAAGGTAAAGGAGGATTTTGGAGGGAGCAAATGCAATGTAGACACGGAGGTTTTTGGCGTGGTTCCGATAGGTGGTGCTATCGTACATCCACGTTGATGGAGACTTCAATCCACGAAGGGTAACAGTTGCGCGAGTCCACGGAGGGCTCCACCCATGAAGGGTCCACGAAGAAGCAACCTTGTCTATCCCACCATGGCCATCGCCCATGAAGGACTTGCCTCACTAGGGTAGATCTTCACGAAGTAGGCGATCTCCTTGCCCATACAAACTCCTTGGTTCAACTCCACAATCTTGACGGTGGCTCCCAAGCGACACCTAACCAATCTAGGAGACACCACTCTCCAAAAGGTAATAGATGGTGTGTTGATAATGAACTCCTTGCTCTCGTGCTTCCAGTGATAGTCTCCCCAATACTCAACTCTCTCTCATAGGATTTGATTTGGTAGAAAAATGGTTTGAGTGGAAAGCAACTTGACGAAGGCTAGAGATCAAGATTTATGTGGTTGGATTGGAATATCTTGACCTCAACACAAGTGTAGGTGGTTCTCTCTCAGAAAATGTATGTTGGAAGTGTAGGCATATTCTGATGGCTCTCTCCTCGAATTAAGAGTGGGTGGAGGGGTATATATAGCCTCCACACAAAATCTAACCGTTACACACAAATCACCAAACTCGGTGGGACCGAATCATATAACTCAGTCATACCGATTTAGTTCAAAATGTGAACGTTAGGATTTTCGGTGGGACCGATCCCATTAGGGTTAGGGCATAACGTAATCTTGGTGAGACCGATTACACAAACTCGGTGGGACCAATTTTGGTACTAGGCAAACAGAGAGTTGGTCAGGCAAACTCGGTGGGACCAATTCGCTCTTCTCGGTTAGACCGAAACATTACGAAAGGGAAACAGAGAGTTTGCATTGCAATCTCAGTGGGACCGATCGCTCATCTCAGTTGAACCAAAACGTTATGAAGGGAAGCAGAGAGTTTGCAATCCCATCTTGGTGAGACCGAGATCCCTATCGGTGAGACCGAAGTGACTAGGGTTTCTGGCAGTAGCTATGTCAAGTGAACTCGGTGGCGTCGGATAGAAGATTTCGGTGGGGCCGAGTTTGACTTTTGGTTTGGGACATATGTGGATATGAGAAAGTAGTTGAGGGTTTTTGGAGCATATCTCTAAGCATTTTGAGCAAGCAACTCATTAAGCAACACCTCACCCCCTTTTAATAGTATTGGCTTTTCCTATGGACTCAATGTGATCTTGGATCACTCAAAGTAAAATGTAGAGTCTTGTGCTTTGAGCTTGAGCCAATCTTTTGTCCTTAGCATTTTGAGGGGTCAACTTTCTAATCCTTGCCATGCCAATCATTGAGCTTTTCTTGAAATATTTATCTTCAAGTAGCATTAGCTCAATGAGCTATATGTTGTTAGGAATTACCAAAACCACCCAAGGATAGGTGCACTTTCAACATCAAACAGCTCTGGGAGGCTGGATATTTGGCCAAGGAAGTCACCCATCGGCTTCCGACCGAGGGACAGATCTTCCCTACCCCGGAGCCCCACGATAGGGAAGTTTTTACCCCCCACTTCGTCCGCGGGCTGGGATTTCCACTCCATCCATTCGTCCATGGACTTATGTTCTATTATGGGCTAGATTTCCATGATCTAGCCCCAAATTCCATCCTCAACATCTCGACATTTATCACCGTGTGCGATGCTTTCCTTCGCATCCCACCCTATTTCGGATTGTGGCCAAAGATTTTCAACTTGAAGCCGAAGGTGGTGGGTGGCCTACACGCAAAGTGCGGAGGCGCCATGGTGAGCAAGATGCCCAACGTCACATGGCCCGAAGGCTCCTTCGTGGAGACCATCAAAGGGTGGCAGCAACTGTGGTTCTATATCACAGAGCCCCGTGACGCCACCTGGGTCGCGACTCCAGAATTTAAGTCCGGCGTCGCAATGCGGCTCACCTCCTGGCTAGAGAAGGGCCTAAATTGGGTTTCGTCAGATGAGCTGACAATGCTATAGACGCGCATCCAGCGCATCATGGACAAGAACGTCAAACTTGTCAATGTGATTCAAGTGAGGCTAGCTCGCTGGATCCTTCCGTGCCAGAGCCGGGCTTGCCATCTATGGGAGTTTGATCTGGCCGAGCACCAGACCTTGCAGCGGTTCTTCGGAACTACGCACGAAGATATTCGGAAGGTGCTCTTCAAGGCCAATGAGATGTGGCCGAAGATGACCGAGGACCGTGGGCACAACCTGGCCCATCTCGCCAGTCCGGTAAGACTTTCGCATTTCAAGGTGCATCCTTTACTTGCTTTTTCTAAGAAGGGGCCTAAGCTGTCCTA